>NC_090653.1:184016519-184325666 GCF_040937935.1 Hyperolius riggenbachi | reverse complement strand
AGAGAGCGGTGTACTACTATTCCCAGCAGACACAGAACAGTAAACAGAATGCTATATAGTGTGGCTGAGCGGTGTACCACTATTCCCAGCAGCGACACACAGCACAATGCTATATAGTGGCAGGTGTGCGGTGTACCACTATTCCCTGCAGCGACACAGAGCACAATGCTATACAATGGCGGGTGAGCGGTGTACCACTATTCCCAGCAGCGACACAGAGCACAATGCTATACAGTGGCGGGTGAGCGGTGTACCACTATTCCCAGCAGCGACACAGAGCACAATGCTATACAGTGGCGGGTGAGCGGTGTACTACTATTCCCAGAAGACACAGAGTGGCAGTAAACAGAATGCTATATAGTGTGGCTGAGCGAGGTACACAGAGTGGCAGTAAACAGAATGCTATATAGTGTGGCTGAGCGAGCGGTGTACTACTATTCCCAGCAGACACAGAACAGTAAACAGAATGCTATATAGTGTGGCTGAGTGAGGTACACAGAGTGGCAGTAAACAGAATGCTATATAGTGTGGCTGAGCGAGCGATGTACTACTATTCCCAGCAGACACAGAACAGTAAACAGAATGCTATATAGTGTGGCTGAGCGAGGTACACAGAGTGGCAGTAAACAGAATGCTATATAGTGTGGCTGAGCGAGCGGTGTACTACTAGTCCCAGCAGACACAGAACAGTAAACAGAATGCTATATAGTGTGGCTGAGCGGTGTACCACTATTCCCAGCAGCGACACAGAGCACAATGCTATACAGTGGCGGGTGAGCGGTGTACCACTATTCCCAGCAGCGACACAGAGCACAATGCTATACAGTGGCGGGTGAGCGGTGTACCACTATTCCCAGCAGCGACACAGAGCACAATGCTATACAGTGGCGGGTGAGCGGTGTACTACTATTCCCAGCAGACACAGAGTGGCAGTAAACAGAATGCTATATAGTGTGGCTGAGCGAGCGGTGTACTACTAGTCCCAGCAGACACAGAACAGTAAACAGAATGCTATATAGTGTGGCTGAGCGGTGTACCACTATTCCCAGCAGCGACACAGAGCACAATGCTATACAGTGGCGGGTGAGCGGTGTACCACTATTCCCAGCAGCGACACAGAGCACAATGCTATACAGTGGCGGGTGAGCGGTGTACCACTATTCCCAGCAGCGACACAGAGCACAATGCTATACAGTGGCGGGTGAGCGGTGTACTACTATTCCCAGCAGACACAGAGTGGCAGTAAACAGAATGCTATATAGTGTGGCTGAGCGAGCGGTGTACTACTATTCCCAGCAGACACAGAACAGTAAACAGAATGCTATATAGTGTGGCTGAGCGAGGTACACAGAGTGGCAGTAAACAGAATGTTATATAGTGTGGCTGAGCGAGCGGTGTACTACTATTCCCAGCAGACACAGATCAGTAAACAGAATGCTATATAGTGTGGCTGAGCGAGGTACACAGAGTGGCAGTAAACAGAATGCTATATAGTGTGGCTGAGCGAGCGGTGTACTACTATTCCCAGCAGACACAGAACAGTAAACAGAATGCTATATAGTGTGGCTGAGCGAGGTACACAGAGTGGCAGTAAACAGAATGCTATATAGTGTGGCTGAGCGAGCGGTGTACTACTATTCCCAGCAGACACAGAACAGTAAACAGAATGCTATATAGTGTGGCTGAGCGAGGTACACAGAGTGGCAGTAAACAGAATGCTGAGCGAGCGGTGTACTACTATTCCCAGCAGCGACACAATGACTGGGGGGACCCTGGCTAGCGTGGCTGGAGCGCGAACTACCCTGCCTGCCTACCCAAAGCTAAACCCACAGACAAATGGCGGAAATATGACGTGGTTCGGGTATTTATTTACCCGTACCACGTGACAGTTCGGCCACTCAGAGCGCGTTCGGGTCTGAACCACGTGACCCGTTCGGCCAATCACAGCGCTAGCCGAACGTTCGGGGAACATTCGGCCATGCGCTCTTAGTTCGGCCATGTGGCCGAACGGTTTGGCCGAACACCATCAGGTGTTCGGCCGAACTCGAACATCACCCGAACAGGGTGATGTTCTGCAGAACCCGAACAGTGGCGAACAGTGTTCGCCCAACACTAGCCATGCCCAAGGGAGTCTTTCTACACACGACTATTGTCCTTCAAGTGGCCAGGCTATATCATAGAAATGTTATTTATATTTTGTCTTCCATGTTGGAAGAATGTTTCCATGTTGGAAAGTTTTATTTTTTTTTAAATAAAAAAAAATATTTTTACATACCCTCGGCGTGATCAGTAGTTGTTCTCGTGGTGTGACTGCTCTCCTGAACGTGGTATCCTTCTTCCGTAGGTCATCCTTCACCATCTCCAAGAGGGTATCAAACCTGACAGGAGATGGAAAGGAAGAAGCTGTAAAGTTTGCTGTGGGACAAGGTGTTGGGTGGAGGATGGGGGAGGTGTGTTTAGGGGTTTGGGTGTTTGTGGAGGGTGGGGGTGGTGTGTTTAGCTAGGTATACAGGGGTGTGGGGGTGAGGGTGGGTTGTTTAGCTAGGTATACAGGGGTGAGGTGTTGTGGGGTGTTTAGGGATGGTGTGTTTAGGTCTAAGTACTTACAGGGGTATGGACATCCGAGTATAACTGTAGAACTTCTCTGGGTGTCGTCTCAGGTCCTGGTAGAGGGTCTGGAACTCTCCCTTCCTCTGCCTCCTGGCTAGTAGAGGATGCACCCACCATCTCCTGCGAGGAACGCGCCTTCTCCCCACATAGTAATAGGTGAACACCAAAAAGGAGACTATTCCCAGGTAAAAAGTGTACAAAACCACTGGATCCATGGTCCAAACTGCAGTCTCTGTACCCAAGGATGGTCTGCACACGTCAAGCTCTCTCCAACAATGACCCCTGCGCTTCTGCTGACCTCCCAGACCCCAGGAATTTATATAGTGTGTTATCTCTTTAAAAAAAATGGATCCAGATTGCAGCCATATTCATACCTGATGAAAAACGTATGCAAGCAGACCGGATCTGGACCGGATCCGGATAGGAACCGTACGGGTCCGGTCCGGATCCGGTCCAGACATCCGGTCCGTTTTTCCCAAAAACGCAAGTGTGAACGGGGCCTTCCAAAAATTTTTTATTAAGTTTGGGCGTTATGCTCAAGTAAACAGACCAACGTGGTGCTGCGTCATGTGACGTGTACCAGAGGCCTGAGTGGGATGGGAAGTTAATTACAGAACTTTATGATGGTAGCAAGCAGACTGATTCACTTTATAACCTATTTTTTCTTTTGTTTTTCTTAAAGCATGTTTGTCAAATATATAAAAAATGATTTCTAAAGTTATTATATTTGTGTGCTGCTTTTATTAATGTATGCATACCATTGGTGTTTGTGTTTTGCTATCAGGTGCCTTTGCAAAACAATTGTCCCTAGTTGCAGAAGTTGCAGATGGCATTGCTGGTATCAGAGGCACACAAACAAAAAAAGCCACACTGGTGAGCTTTGGAATGTCGGCATTTAGGTGGTGGCTACAGCAGGCGTTAACGGGCGTGTTAGCTGGCTGACCCCAAGTGTATCACTAAATGTGTGAATAACTCCTCTGACATATCAAGTGGAGCAGCTGTGGTGCCAGTGGTGATGATGGTAAGTTGTTGTGGGGTGCCAGAAGCAGAGCAGAAGGACAGTGCATCAAAGAGGTTCCGTGCAGAAGCTGTAGAAGATGTTGTAAGTTGTGTAAGGCAGTCAACCACGTCCTCAGAATTTTGGAGGTTGTGGGTATGTGCACTCTGAACACTGTGCATGCTTCCAGGGCCACAGGAAATCACAGCAGCACAACCTCGAGGACACTTGCGGGGTGGCCTGCCTCTGCCTGTCATTTTTTTTTAAATTGCAGTACTTTGCCTGCAACAAGTGAAAAGTAATACAGTGGAGGTGTCTGCAACTGAATATGGCAACAACAATAGCAGTAGTGTACACGGCTGTGGTTGTCAGTGGGCTGTGTAGTGTCACACACTGAGATACGCAACAGTTAAAACACAATACAGTGATAATAACAGAGGCCCTGGAGCACTAGTGGTAAAACTGTGTGTGTGCTTGGATGCTCACACAATTAGATATCACTAAGGCCTCTTGCACACTGCATGCATTTCCGATTCTGATTCCGCTTTCTAATCGGTTTTTACCTCCGATTTCGATTCAGATTTTTAATCTTCACTGCATGCTGCGTTTTTTGATCCGTTTTTCTGTTGAATGTAATCAGGGAAAATCGAAATTGAAAATCGGAATTGTAAATGGAATCGTAAACGGAATCAGAAAATGGATTTGCAGTGTGCAGGGAGCCTTAGTGGGCATAGGTGTGGCTCTGTCTGTGCACTATTGCTCTGTCTGTGCACTATTAGACAGACACTGAGAATATGCTGCAGCACTTCAAACACAATTTAGTGATAATACCAGAGGGCCTGGAGCACATTAGTGCTCCAGGCTCACAAGCACATTGTGCTCCAGAGGGCCTGGAGCACAATGTGCTTGTGGTTTTATGTATTACACACAATTCAATATCAATGTAAGTGGGCACAGGAATGGATCAGTGCCAGTGTGCCATATCAGACAGACACTGAGAAATGCTGCAACATTTCAAACACAATTTAGTTATAATAACAGAGGCCCTGAAGCAGCAGTTGAAAAAATGTGCTTTTACAGTATGTGGCACACAATTCAATATCACTATAAGTGGGCACATGTGTGGCTCAGTGCCAGCGTGCTCTGTCTGTGCACTATCACACAGACACTGAGAAATGGAGCAACACTTTAAACACAATTTAGGGATAATAACAAAGGCCCTGGAGCACTATTGTGCTTGTAGTGGTGGGCACTGGGTACAATGGTGGGTGCCTGTGAGCTGTGGAGTGTCGCACACACACACACAAAAAACAACAACAACAAAAAAAACAGCAGAAAAATGGAGTAGCCCTCAGAAGGGTTGTTTGGGATGATTAAACAGCAATCAGCCACTGAGGATCCGAATTAACAGCTGAAGACAGACTGGAACATGGCCGACATGGTCTTTATAGGGGGCGGGGGGGGGGGGGGGTCCGTGGGGTAGTGCAGCTGATTGGCTACCATGTGTCTGCTGACTGTGATGTAAGGAGTGAAAGTTTACTCCAATGTATGGGGGCAGGTTGAATAGCGCCAAGTGCTCGCAGCTCGCAAAAGGAAATATACCTGATCTTCGTTGAATAGTGCTCACTGGCGAACTATTCGGGCCATCTCTACTGGTACCCTCAGATTACAGATAGTGTTAGGAGGGAAAATATTACCTCCACCGCGGACAGCAGCGCGGCTGCTGCTTCCGCGTCTGACATCACTGAATCCGCCGTTGCGCTGTCACAGACGTTGTTGCTGGGCTCTGGGTGGACAGGTCTCTCCTCTGCACATCAGATAAGGTCAGCACGCTCGCGCACGGGGTGGCAGGACCTTTATAACTTAAGGAGACAGGTCAGCTGATCCTGCGGTCAGCTGACACCGACCTGTCAATCACACGCTGCTGATTGGTCCAGCCCTCTGGGCGGGCGGTTTGAATTTGCTTTCTGTATTTAAGCTTGGAGATGTCATTTGCTCATCGTCTGTTGTTGCGAATACTTCGGTGTTAGCGCTCAGACCTCAGTCAGATCCGTGTGTGTTTGAACCGGCAGGACCCCGGGGATTCGTACTTAGCTTAGGAAAAAACATACTATTGTGATTGTATTATTATTGACCTCTGCTTTGCCTCTTACTACTCTCCTGCCTTACGATTCTGTACATTTGCCAATCTGATCTGTTGCCGACCTCTGCCTGTCTATTGACTCTGAACCTTGCCTCACGATTCTGTACCTTTGCCAATCTGATCTGTTGCCGACCTCTGCCTGTTTATTGACTCTGATTCTTGCCTCACGATTCTGTACCTTTGCTAATCGGATCTGCTGCCGACCTCTGTCTGTCCGACCTCGAGCCCGCCAGTGGGCCCTTGCCACTGGTGGGTAGCACCTACCTGGTGCTTGTGAATATTATCTGTGTAGAGTGTGCACCAATCACCCATATTACACATCCAATAAAATACTGACGTCAGTAAAGTTCTGAGCTATACAGTTCTGAGCCTCCCTTTGCTGAATCTGTCATTTAGTTTGGCACTGTTATTGGCCTGAGGAAGCGGGCTCTGACCCGCGAAACGCGTTGCCTGTGCTACTAATAAAAACCTTTGTAAAATACAAAGATTTTTTTCGTCACTGAGGTAAGCTACCTCAAATTTATTTTCCGTTTTTAAACTGCTTTTAGATGCTTTTATTACACCAGGGCGCCTCTTATACCCTTATTGTGCAATCACGCTGGGAACATTATGCACTGCTAGATCGTTTCCTCACAGGGTTGTCTGAGTCAGTGGCTGATGTCATGATCAGCCATCCTGAGCCAAAGACTCTTGATGAGACCATTACCTTGGCTATTAAAATAGACAGAAGAATTCGGTATCATAAACAGGGTCGGTCTCGGGCACAAGCTGCAAGGGTGTTTTCTTCCCCCTCGGTCACAGCCTCTGTAGATGAACCCATGCAGCTGAGACATTCTAAGATCTCGGAAACCTGCAGCAAATTTTATTGACCTTGATTTCGTATTAAAGTGGAAGATACCAGTTCTCCCCATGGACAGACATCTGTATGTAACAGCCATTGATGACTCTCCCTTACAGAATAAGCAACCCCTCTCTCAAACTCCGTCTCTTAGATTTGGGGTGGGGGTGTTGCATAAAGAGGAGATTCAGTTCTATGTATTGAAAATGTCCTCTTCCACTGTAATTCTGGGCTTGCCTTGGTTACGTAAACATTCCCCACAAATAAATGAAATGTCGTGTTTTTTTGCGCTCCTCACTGACCAATATTGCCACCAAATTATCTCAACCAGCAATGGATCGCTATACTCTGGGGGGTATCACCACCCTACTTAAACTGATTATTTGCACAAAAGTACATAAGTACAGCACTCAACATTACACTTATAGCCAGAACTCTCCTCTCAGAGCTTCTAATAATAGTCCTTAACCAGAATATATCATATACAAGTGTCCCAATATTGCCACACTGTACAGACACATCAGTTTGCACAGTGGCAAAAGTTCATAAGTCCACAGATTCCAGTTGCCTCCACACTTTGTTTATACAAGATGCCAGAACACTCTTACCATCGAAAATGGCTGATTGATTGACAGATCAGCAACAGCGTTTATGGATGATATAGCGTGATGCTTGACTTTATATGATCTCCACACCTCCTATATATCGCTCAGAGAAAGGAATACAATAACATAGTGTGATCCTGCTTTCAAAAAAGTCCCATACAATCACCTCCAGTGCTTAGTGTGTACTTCCCCACACCACAGTGATAGATAGACAAAAGAATGGAGGAAGATCCGCACAATGTCTCCAACAGATATATAAATTTTATTCAGGACGTATCCAGACCCACATAAAAGCACTCGACTAACATGTTTCAGACATAAAGTCCTTAATCATAGTCATCCTTACAGCCCTCTGTGTGAGGTTTAAAAAAGAGAAGATGGTGCACTGAGGGAGGGGTAAATCAATATTTGCCACTCACCACCAAGCACTGACACATCCATAAAACACTTTTAAAATCATACAGAAATTAAAACAGTGGAGCAACGAACCGGGGAGCAACACAGAAGCTAAATGTAACAAAATTTATACGGTTCGTTGCTCCACTGTTTTAATTTCTGTATGATTTTAAAAGTGTTTTATGGATGTGTCAGTGCTTGGTGGCGAGTGGCAAATATTGATTTACCCCTCCCTCAGTGGGTGGTCCGCACTCCGCCTTTCACTGCACCATCCTCTCTTTTTTAAACCTCACACAGAGGGCTGTAAGGATGACTATATGTCTGAAACATGTTAGTCGAGTGCTTTTATGTGGGTCTGGATACGTCCTGAATAAAATTTATATATCTGTTGGAGACATTGTGCGGATCTTCCTCCATTCTTTTGCTGTCTTTGGGCTTGGCTGCCCGTGATCCAGCACTGTCCCATACGGTGCGGTGGAGCGATACCTCCAGATTTTTGTTTCCGATACATAGGCAAGATGTAAGCTCACCAGCTGCTATTGCTGATCCTCTGCTGACCAGCTGTAAACGTTTGTTTAGACTCTCAGCCTCCAATTCAGTGCTGCACCTTAAAACTCAAAGACAGGCCAGCCATAGCATAATTCCGTTTAATATTATAAAAGGATAAAACAATATTGCACTCACATGAAGTTATAAAACAATGCGCATTCATAAAACCTGGACGTCCTCTCTGCCGCCGTTCATCCAGCGCCTCCGCACTCCGCGCCTGAGACCCCGCCCTACCGGTTTCGTCAGCAATGACTCATCAGGGGCATGTCCTCAGGTCGGGCGCGGGGACGCTATAACCTTCTGTCTATGCAAATTCCTGGACTCAGAACGGCGGTAATCTCGCGGCTTTTCATATCCCTAGCAGAACTCGGGCATCATGGCGTCTAACTGCAGACGTCTTGTGTATCCACATACTGATGCTGGCTAGCGCTCAATCAATAGGACAGAACGCCCTGCTGCAGCCCATGTGTTAGTCCTATGGGACCTAGACACCTCTGTCTAGCCCAAACATATTCACATAATCATTTGCCGTTTCTGCTTTACAAGTAATATACTAAAAACACCAATATATCGCATAAATTACCCTTATATGGAACATATATATCATAATGAACTAGAATACTATGGCATTACTAGAACGCCCAGTGATTGAACTGCCCCCACCCTCAATACTAAGAAACTTCAGACTTTAATCACCAATTGTAGCTAAAGGGCTTAGATGAACCCCAAAACCCCTAAATCAAATTACTCTTAATGTTAGTATTTATACAGCCATTATCCGTAACCAAGGTGATGATATAGTATAAACCAACACAAGTACCATTTCCTTACCCATATATATAACACTTAGTAATCACAGAGTGACACAAATGCCCCACTGCACCCCACAAATTGGTATCTCACCATTATTACTCCCCCCCCTTAAATTTAACTCATTAACCCATTATGCTCCAATGCTTAGCACAGGGCATCTGTATCACCCGGTGACCCCATAACTTGCACACCATCCTCAACCTATCATTGCTACCTCATCATTAAAAGGGGCCGGTCATAAACTCTCTAATACTATTTACACTTACAGTGCCTCATGAATTCTATAAACCTATTTGTACTTACAGTGCCTCGGTGATATATTACCTAACTGCCCACCCTTTATTGTAGTTCCTATACCAACCACCCCTAGAGTGGGCTCCTATTTTAATACGTGTGATTGATTTTAGACCTCCCTGCTTAGTGTGTCTACCCTACCCAACCCTATTCCTAATCATCTGATAGAAAACAGTTTAAATCTAGGTCCACGTTCAATCCATTTGGGTTCATGGTTTTCATTGTATAGATCCACTTAGTCTCCATTTTGGAAATCTCACGGATCTTGTGGCATCCCCGCCATCTGGTGGTTAATTTTTGAATCGCACTAAAATGCATGACCACCGGATTTGATCCATGCACTTCTGCGAAATGTTTGGAAACACTATGGCCCATTAGGCCTTTTTCAATGTTTTTAACGTGTTCGTTTATTCTTGTTTTTAACATCCTTTTTGTGCGTCCGATATATTGAAGGCCACAGGGACACCAAATAATGTACACCACATGGGTACTACCACATGTGATAAATTATTTTATCGGGAACTTTTTTCCAGTAATCATTGATGTATTTGATTGAAACTTCACAGTTTGAGCCACTAGACATGGGTTACATCTCCTGCAGGGGTAGAAACCTTTCTGTCCCCATAAGTCAGTTTGGTTCTTTACTGTAGGCTCATCTATACAGGTTTTAACCAGACTTCTTTGCAGGTTCCCTGCTCTTCTATAAATAAATTTGGGACATCTAGGAATTTTGTCACCCAACACCGGGTCATTTTGCAACAATCTCCAGTGTCGTTTAATGATTCTCTCCACTTCCCCATGTTGAGCATTATACTCAAAACACAGTGCGAAATCATATTGGTCATTCACATCCTTTCTTGGACGATCCCTAAGCATATCTGACCTATCATAATTTTTTATGACATTAATTTCTTGTCTTAAGGGGCCTTCTTGGTAGCCTTTATCCACAAACCTTCTTAATAACATCCCAGCTTGTTCTTCATAGTCAAGAACTTCTGTGCAGTTCCTTCTGACTCTTGTGAACTGGCTCCGTGGTATACTTTTTAGCCAGTTCTTGTGGTGACAACTCTTGATAGGGATGTATGCGTTCCGGTCTGTTTGCTTAAGGAATGTTTTGGTTCTCAATTTGTTAGCTTTCTTATACAATACCACATCCAAAAAGTCTATCTGTTCCTTATCCCATTTCGCTGTCAGCTTAATGCCTTTATCATTGTCATTTAGCCACTCAATGTAGTCATTGAGCTGATCACTCCCTCCTCTCCATATAAGTATCAGGTCATCAATATAGCGTCTCCACAGCACCACTTGTTGACTTTGTGGTTGTGATAAAACACCTAATTCCCAATCATCCATGAAGATATTTGCCACACTCGGAGCGTATTTCGCCCCCATAGCACATCCTAATACTTGGAGATAAAACTGGCCACCATACCAGAAATAGTTGTGAGTGAGGGAAAAATTTAGCAGTTTAAGAATAAATTCTATTTGATCCCTTTTAAGGTCAGTGTATACACTTAACGCTTGTTTGACCGTTCTCAGTGCCTCACCATGTGGAATAATGGTGTACAATGCACTGACATCTGCTGTAACCAACAAATCATCATTCCCGATATGTAACGTCCCCACTGTTTGCAATAATTGTTTGGTATCTCGAAGTAGCAATGTTAATTTCCCCACTATGTGTCAATGTACTCCCCGATTCTTTGGCTCAGGGACCCTATCCCACTGACTATGGGTCGCCCCGGGGGGTCTGTTGTCCTTTTGTGGATTTTTGGATTGTGGTATATCACTGGAACTCTTGGTGCATCGATCATTAAATACTTAAATTCAGCGTCATTGAGGAACTCTTGTTGTAACCCTTCTTTAAGCAACTCCCTTAACTCGCTCATATACTTAATTGTAGGATCCCCTCTTAATTTCTTATATGTCAATTGGTCACTCAAAATGCGCTCCATTTCTTGTCTATATTGGTCTTCCTGCAAAACCACAACTCCTACGCCTTTATCGGCAGGTCTCACTAAAACTTCTTTCTTCTGGCTAAGTTCCTTGATCGCTTTTAATTCACTGTTATTATTTTTAATTTGAATGCCTTCCAGATCCTTGAGCACCATATTTTTGAAAACATGAATAGTGCCATCTTTAGAATTGTCAGGAGGATTGAACGTGGACCTATTCCTCAACATAGTGTGTGCATATCCATCACCCGGGGTGCCTTTATTTGCCCTATTGTTGGGACCATCTTTAGACAGGAAATATTTTTTAATATTTAATTTCCTTACATATTTGTTTACATCAATGAATGTCCCAAACTTGTTTAGTCCCTGTTTGGGTGCATATTTGAGGCCCTTATCAAGAATCGTGAGTTCACCTTTTGTGAGGGGAACCCCACTAATATTAAAAATTCCTTCCCCTACTGTTACTTCCTTCTTTTTGTTATCTCCTCCTCCCCTTCTACCTCATCTATTCCTCTTTTTCTCACAAATCTTTGGTTGTATTCCAGGTCCCCCCAGTTGACTCTGGGTGATTCCCCCCCTAAAAAATGGTGATGTATCGTTTCTGCTGTTTGCCTTTCCAAAGGTTCAAAACGGTTCATTGTGGGTAGATATTCATCCCTATAGTTTCTCCCTTGTGGTTGATAGTATTGTTGTTCATATTTCCCCTGTTGCTCATACCTTCTATTAGGCTCATAGTCTGGTTGATTACCACCTTTGTGTATATCTTCTATGCTAGCCCGGGGGCCTGTTTTCCCCTTTCTATATCTGGGTTGTTGCCACTCCTCATTGTAAATTCGCCTGGCATGTGGAAGTGGTCTATTTCTTGGTGATTCCTGAAAATAGGGATTATGTTTTAATCCCTTGTTGTAACCTTTCTCTTGTCCTCTCTGCACCACAGTCTCCTGGACTACAGCATCCTGTCGTGCCCCCCCCCCCCCCCCTCCATCATGGGCAGACCCGGGGCCCCCATTAGGATTTTGATTCTGATTCCTTTGATCTTCATTTTTCTTCCTTTTGTTTTGTTCTAATTGCCATTTATATGCTGTTCTGTTCTTATATTCAAGCCACTCACTTTGAAATCTTTTGATTTTTATGTCACTAACCTCTTTCTCATTTTTCTGTACTATTTTAGTTAGGACTGCTGCATTTTCCGTGAACTCATCCTGATCCTTATACTCCTCTATTTTTGATTTTAATTCTTCTATTTCTTTCCCCAATCTGAATAATCCCCTCTTTGGCGTGTTTATTTAAACTAGCGAGATCCCACCAGGCATTGGTCTCTTTAATCATTGATGTTTGTAATTGCCTGAATAACGTATCCAGGCTTTGTTGTTCAGTGTCTGGCTCTTTCACAAACAGTCTATCTACATCAATAACCCCTCTCCTCCGAATGTTAAACATATCCATTTTGAGTGTGCTGCACCACCACTAATATCTGATCTTAAATGAAATGTCGTGGTTTTTTGCGCTCCTCACTGACCAATATTGCCACCATAAACACGCCAAAGAGGGGATTATTCCTAGGCGATTTAGGTGGGATATTCTCCCCACAGATGGGAAAGAAAATGATGAGACAGATAAAGAACTAGGGGAATACCTAAACCAATGTGGCATTGGTCTTTTGAAAATTTTAGGGAAAAGAAAGCAGAATAGGTTAGACAGATTGGGGAAAGAAATAGAAGAATTAAAAATAGAGGAGTATAAGGATCAGGATGAGTTCACGGAAAATGCAGCAGTCCTAACTAAAATAGTACAGAAAAATGAGAAAGAGGTTAGTGACATAAAAATCTAAAGATTTCAAAGTGAGTGGCTTGAATATAAGAACAGAACAGCATATAAATGGCAATTAGAACAAAACAAAAGGAAGAAAAATGAAGATCAAAGGAATCAGAATCAAAATCCTAGAAGCATAGAAGATATACACAAAGGTGGTAATCAACCAGACTATGAGCCTAATAGAAGGTATGAGCAACAGGGGAAATATGAACAACAATACTATCAACCACAAGGGAGAAACTATAGGGATGAATATCTACCCACAATGAACCGTTTTGAACCTTTGGAAAGGCAAACAGCAGAAACGATACATCACCATTTTTTAGGGGGGGGAATCACCCAGAGTCAACTGGGGGGACCTGGAATACAACCAAAGATTTGTGAGAAAAAGAGGAATAGATGAGGTAGAAGGGGAGGAGGAGATAACAAAAAGAAGGAAGTAACAGTAGGGGTAGGAATTTTTAATATTAGTGGGGTTCCCCTCACAAAAGGTGAACTGACGATTCTTGATAAGGGCCTCAAATATGCACCCAAACAGGGACTAAACAAGTTTGGGACATTCATTGATGTAAACAAATATGTAAGGAAATTAAATATTAAAAAATATTTCCTGTCTAAAGATGGTCCCAACAATAGGGCAAATAAAGGCACCCCGGGTGATGGATATGCACACACTATGTTGAGGAATAGGTCCACGTTCAATCCTCCTGACAATTCTAAAGATGGCACTATTCATGTTTTCAAAAATATGGTGCTCAAGGATCTGGAAGGCATTCAAATTAAAAATAATAACAGTGAATTAAAAGCGATCAAGGAACTTAGCCAGAAGAAAGAAGTTTTAGTGAGACCTGCCGATAAAGGCGTAGGAGTTGTGGTTTTGCAGGCAGACCAATATAGACAAGAAATGGAGCGCATTTTGAGTGACCAATTGACATATAAGAAATTAAGAGGGGATCCTACAATTAAGTATATGAGCGAGTTAAGGGAGTTGCTTAAAGAAGGGTTACAACAAGAGTTCCTCAATGACGCTGAATTTAAGTATTTAATGATCGATGCACCAAGAGTTCCAGTGATATACCACAATCCAAAAATCCACAAAAGTACAACAGACCCCCCGGGGCGACCCATAGTCAGTGGGATAGGGACCCTGAACCAAAGAATCGGGGAGTACATTGACACATTTTTGCAACCAGTAGTGGGGAAATTAACACTGCTACTTCAAGATACCAAACAATTATTGCAAACAGTGGGGACATTACATATCGGGAATGATGATTTGTTGGTTACAGCAGATGTCAGTGCATTGTACACCATTATTCCACATGGTGAGGCACTGAAAACGCTCAAACAAGCGTTAAGTGTATACACTGACCTTAAAAGGGATCAAATAGAATTTATTCTCAAACTGCTAAATTTTTCCCTCACTCACAACTATTTCTGGTATGGTGGCCAGTTTTATCTCCAAGTATTAGGATGTGCTATGGGGGCGAAATACGCTCCGAGTGTGGCAAATATCTTCATGGATGAATGGGAATTAGGTGTTTTATCGCAACCACAAAGTCAACAAGTGGCGCTGTGGAGACGCTATATTGATGACCTGATACTTATATGGAGAGGAGGGAGTGATCAGCTCAATGACTACATTGAGTGACTAAATGACAATGATAAAGGCATTAAGCTGACAGTGAAATGGGATAAGGAACAGATAGACTTTTTGGATGTGGTATTGTATAAGAAAGCTAACAAATTGGGAACCAAAACATTCTTTAAGCAAACAGACCGGAACGCATACATCCCTATCAAGAGTTGTCACCACAAGAACTGGCTAAAAAGTATACCACGGAGCCAGTTCACAAGAGTCAGAAGGAACTGCACAGAAGTTCTTGACTATGAAGAACAAGCTGGGATGTTATTAAGAAGGTTTGTGGATAAAGGCTACCAAGAAGGCCCCTTAAGACAAGAAATTAATGTCATAAAAAATTATGATAGGTCAGATATGCTTAGGGATCGTCCAAGAAAGGATGTGAATGACCAATATGATTTCGCACTGTGTTTTGAGTATAATGCTCAACATGGGGAAGTGGAGAGAGTCATTAAACGACACTGGAGATTGTTGCAAAATGACCCGGTGCTGGATGACAAAATTCCTAGATGTCCCAAATTTATTTATAGAAGAGCAGGGAACCTGCAAAGAAGTCTGGTTAAAACCTGTATAGATGAGCCTACAGTAAAGAACCAAACTGACTTATGGGGACAGAAAGGTTTCTACCCCTGCAGGAGATTTAACCCATGTCTAGTGGCTCAAACTGTGAAGTCTCAATCAAATACATCAATGATTACTGGAAAAAAGTTCCCGATAAAAGAATTTATCACATGTGGTAGTACCCATGTGGTGTACATTATTTGGTGTCCCTGTGGCCTTCAATATATCGGACGCACAAAAAGGATGTTAAGAACAAGAATAAACGAACACGTTAAAAACATTGAAAAAGGCCTAATGGGCCATAGTGTTTCCAAACATTTCGCAGAAGTGCATGGATCAAATCCGGCGGTCATGCATTTTAGTGCGATTCAAAAATTAACCACCAGATGGCGGGGATGCCACAGATCCGTGAGATCTCCAAAATGGAGACTAAGTGGATCTATACAATGAAAACCATGAACCCAAATGGATTGAACGTGGACCTAGATTTAAACTGTTTTCTATCAGATGATTAGGAATAGGGTTGGGTAGGGTAGACACACTAAGCAGGGAGGTCTAAAATCAATCACACGTATTAAAATAGGAGCCCACTCTAGGGGTGGTTGGTATAGGAACTACAATAATGGGTGGGCAGTTAGGTAATATATCACTGAGGCACTGTAAGTACAAATAGGTTTATAGAATTCATGAGGCACTGTAAGTGTAAATAGTATTAGAGAGTTTATGACCGGCCCCTTTTAATGATGAGGTAGCAATGATAGGTTGAGGATGGTGTGCAAGTTATGGGGTCACTGGGTGATACAGATGCCCTGTGCTAAGCATTGGAGCATAATGGGTTAATGAGTTAAATTTAAGGGGGGGGGGGGAGTAAT
The DNA here is from genome assembly GCF_040937935.1 of Hyperolius riggenbachi. NCBI lineage: Eukaryota > Metazoa > Chordata > Amphibia > Anura > Hyperoliidae > Hyperolius > Hyperolius riggenbachi. The sequence goes on along the minus strand of NC_090653.1, from coordinate 184,309,576 downwards.
AATGGTGAGATACCAATTTGTGGGGTGCAGTGGGGCATTTGTGTCACTCTGTGATTACTAAGTGTTATATATATGGGTAAGGAAATGGTAATTGTGTTGGTTTATACTATATCATCACCTTGGTTACGGATAATGGCTGTATAAATACTAACATTAAGAGTAATTTGATTTAGGGGTTTTGGGGTTCATCTAAGCCCTTTAGCTACAATTGGTGATTAAAGTCTGAAGTTTCTTAGTATTGGGGGTGGGGGCAGTTCAATCACTGGGCGTTCTAGTAATGCCATAGTATTCTAGTTCATTATGATATATATGTTCCATGTAAGGGTAATTTATGCGATATATTGGTGTTTTTAGTATATTACTTGTAAAGCAGAAACAGCAAATGATTATGTGAATATGTTTGGGCTAGACAGAGGTGTCTAGATCCCATAGGACTAACACATGGGCTGCAGCAGGGCGTTCTGTCCTATTGATTGAGCGCTAGCCAGCATCAGTATGTGGATACACAAGACGTCTGCAGTTAGACGCCATGATGCCCGAGTTCTGCTAGGGATACGAAAAGCCGCGAGATTACCGCCGTTCTGAGTCCAGGAATTTGCATAGACAGAAGGTTATAGCGTCCCCGCGCCCGACCTGAGGACATGCCCCTGATGAGTCATTGCTGACGAAACCAGTAGGGCGGGGTCTCAGGCGCGGAGTGCGGAGGCGCTGGATGAACTGCAGCAGAGAGGACGTCCAGGTTTTATGAATGCGCATTGTTTTATAACTTCATGTGAGTGCAATATTGTTTTATCCTTTTATAATATTAAAAGGAGTTATGCTATAGCTGGCCTGTCTTTGAGTTTTAAGGTGCAGCACTGAATTGGAGGCTGAGAGTCTAAACAAACGTTTACAGCTGGTCAGCAGAGGATCAGCAATAGCAGCTGGTGAGCTTACATCTTGCCTATCTATCACTGTGGTGTGGGGAAGTACACACTAAGCACTGGAGGTGATTGTATGGGACTTTTTTGAAAGCAGGATCACGCTATGTTATTGTATTCCTTTCTCTGAGCGATATACAGGAGGTGTGGAGATCATATAAAGTCAAGCATCACGCTATATCATCCATAAACGCTGTTGCTGATCTGTCAATCAATCAGCCATTTTCGATGGTAAGAGTGTTCTGGCATCTTGTATAAACAAAGTTTGGAGGCAACTGGAATCTGTGGACTTATGAACTTTTGCCACTGTGCAAACTGATGTGTCTGTACAGTGTGGCAATATTGGGACACTTGTATATGATATATGCTGGTTAAGGACTATTATTAGAAGCTCTGAGAGGAGAGTTCTTGCTATAAGTGTAATGTTGAGCGCTGTACTTATGTACTTTTGTGCAAATAATCAATTCCCCACAAATAGACTGGATCACAGGTCAACTGTTGACTTGGTCTCCTGCCTGCAAGGATCGTTGTTTAGAGAAAGTTACTCTAGGGGCGACAAAGGTACAAATTGAAGGTGTTCCTCCTCTGTATACTACTTATTCTGATGTGTTCTGTCCATGATCAGCAGATAAGTTAGCCCTGCATCGGGAGTTTGATTGTCCTATTGATCTTTGTCCCAGAACCATGCCTCCCCGAGGTCACTTGTATACTCTCTCTGGTCAAGAACAACTTGCTATGAAAAATTATATCAAAGAGAATCTGGAGAAAGGTTTCATTCATCCCTCCAAACCACCAGCAGGGGCAGGATTCTTCTTTGTTCAAAAAAAAGACGGTGGACTTCGTCCCTGTATTGACTATAGAGCATTGAACAAAATTACCATCCAGAATTGCTACCCCTTACCTGGCGATGCCCTTCGGGTTGTGTAATGCTCCTGCTGTGTTTCAGGAGCTAGTAAATGAGATTTTCAGAGAGGTGTTGGGTCATTTTGTAGTTGTCTATTTGGATGACATAGTTTGCCAACTATTATAGGAAATTTATAAAAGCATTCTCCTCAATGGTTGGAGCACTCACCACTTTGACCAAAAAAGGGGCCGATACTTATAATTGGTCTGAGGAAGCTTGTGAAGCTTTTTCACAGTTGAAAAAGCTATTTTGTTCCGCTCCTATTCTTAGACATGTGGATGTGACACAACCTTTCATCATTGAGGTGGACGCCTCTGAGGTAGGAGTGGGGGTGGTACTGTATCAGCATTCGGAGCTTCAGGGACGGTTGCATCCATGTGCCTTCTTTTCTCGTAAGTTTTCTCCAGCTGAGAAAAAGTACGATACTGGTAACAGAGAATTGTTGGCCGTTAAAATGGCCTTTGAATAATGGCGTCATTGGTTCGAGGCCCCCTCCAACCTGATGGTCTCTTTTTCGTTCCTCTGCATTTGCGCCTTCAGGTCATGGAGATGTTCCACAGTCATAAAAACGTGGGTCAACAGGGTATAGCTAGAACCCACGAGTTGTTATCCCGATGTGTTTGGTGGCCTTCTCTGAAAGACGACTGTAGGGAATTTGTCACAGCTTGTACAGTTTGTGCCCGGACCAAACCTTCTAGGCAAGCTCCTGCAGGCCCTTTACAGTCATTGCCAGTGCCCATGGAACCATGGACTCATATCTCCTTGGATTTTCTGTGAGAGCTCCCAGCTTCTGAAGGTCATTTGGGTTGTGGTAGACCGGTTTAGTAAAATGGTTCATTTTGTGCCCTTGAAGAAGCTCCCTTCCACTCAAGAGCTGGCAGATCTCTTTGTGGTCCACATTTTTCGCTTGCACAGGATCCCGGAAAATGTGGTATCTGACAGACGTGTACAATTTGTTTAAAAGTTTTGGCGAGCTTTCTGTCAGCATATGGGGTTAACTTTGTCCTTTTCTTCGGGTTATCACCTGCAGACTAATGGGCAAACAGAAAGGATGAACCAGTCACTTGAGCAGTTTTTACGATGTTACGTTGCTGATGCTCAACATGAGTGGGTCAAATTCCTCCCGTTTGCAGAATTCGATCATAATAATCTCAAAAATGCTTCCTCAGGATTTTCACCTTTCCAGGTGGTTACTGGGAGATCACCTAAATTCTCTCCTTTGCCAGTGGTCACTTCTCCGTTTTCAGTACTGGAGAATTGGCAGGAGTCATTGAAAACACTAGTAAAAACCAATTTGGTGAGAGCCATCGAGGGTCAGAGAAAGCAGGCTGATAAAAAACGTTCTCCGGGGTGGAATTTTGCACCTGGAGATATGGTGTGGGTCTCCACTCGACATATTGCTTTGAGACAGCCTTCGGCAAAATTAGGACCTAAATATATTGGGCCATATCCCATTGCTGAAAAGATCAATGATGTGGCGTTCAGGGTGACTCTTCCAGCTACTATGAGGGGTGTAAAATCCTTTCATGTTTCTTTACTTAAGCCAGCTGTTTATAGTGATTAGGGAATGTGAGGTTGAGGGAATTTTGGATTCCCGCAGAGTGCAAAATTCTATACAGCATTTGGTACACTGGAGAGGGTATGGTCCTGAAGAGAGATCATGGGTGCCGGCACACCGTCTTCATGCTGAGGAATTAAAACTGGAGTTTCATTTATTACATCCTGAGAAGCCATCTGGGGCGTGTCTGGAGGCCACGCCTCAGGGAGGGGGTAGTGTTAGGAGGGAAAATATCACCACCACCGCGGACAGCAGCGCGGCTGCTGCTTCCACATCTGACGTCACGGAATCCGCCGTTGCGCCGTCACAGACGTCGTTGCTGGGCTCTTGGTGGACAGGTCTCTCCTCTGCACATCAGATAAGGTCAGCATGTTTGCGCACGGGGAGGCAGGACCTTTATAACTTAAGGAGACGGGTCAGCTGACCTGCGGTCAGCTGACACCGACCTGTCAATCACACGCTGCTGATTGGTCCATTCCTCTAGGCGGGCAGGTGAAATTTGCTTTCTGTATTTAAGCTTGGAGATGTCGTTTGCTCAACAGACATTGTTGCGAAAACTTCGGTGTTAGCGCTCAGACCTTCGTCAGATCCATGTGTGTTTGAACCGGCAGGACCCCAGGGATTCACACTTAGCTTAGGAAAAAACATACTTTTGTGATTGTATTATTATTGACCTCTGCTTTGCCTCTTACTACTCTCCTGCCTTACGATTCTGTACCTTTGCTAATCTGATCTGTTGCCGACCTCTGCCTGTCTATTGACTCTGAACCTTGCCTCACGATTCTGTACCTTTGTCAATCTGATCTGTTGCCGACCTCTGCCTGTTTATTGACTCTGATTCTTGCCTCACGATTCTGTACCTTTGCTAATCGGATCTGCTGCCGACCTCTGTCTGTCCGACCTCGAGCCCGCCAGTGGGCCCTTGCCACTGGTGGGTAGCACTAGTGTTGGGCGAACACCTAGATGTTCGGGTTCGCGACGTTTCGCCGAACATCGCCGCGATGTTCGGGTGTTCGCGCCGAACTCCGAACATAATGGAAGTCAATGGGGACCTGAACTTTCGTGCTTTGTAAAGCTTCCTTACATGCTACATACCCCACATTAGCAGGGTATGTGCACCTTGGGAGTGGGTACAAGAGGGAAAAAAATATTTGAAAAAGAGCTTATAGTTTTTGAGAAAACTGATTGTAAAGTTTCAAAGGAAAAACTGTCTTTTAAATGTGGAAAATGTCATGTTTCTTTGCACAGGTAACATGCTTTTTACCGCCATGCAGTCATAAATGTAATAAAGATGAGAGGTTCCATAAACAGGGACCGGTAACGCTAACCCAGCGCCAGCAGCAGCACACGTGATGGAACAGGAGGAGGAGGCGCAGGAGGAGAAGGCCACGCTTTGTGAGACACAACAACCCAGGCCTTGCATGAGGACAAGAAGCGTGCGGATAGCATGCTTTGTACCGCCATGCAGTCATAAATGTAATAAAGATAAGTGGTTCAATAAACAGGGACCACGCGGCAACGCTAACCCAGCAGCAGCAGACGTGATGGAACAGGAGGAGGCGCAGGAGAAGAAGGCCACGCTTTGAGACACAACAACCCAGGCCTTGCATGAGGACAAGAAGCGTGCGGATAGCATGCTTTTTACCGCCATGCAGTCATAAATGTAATAAAGATAAGTGGTTCAATAAACAGGGACCACGCGGCAACGCTAACCCAGCAGCAGCAGACGTGATGGAGCAGGAGGAGGCGCAGGAGGAGAAGGCCACGCTTTGTAAAACACAACAACCCAGGCCTTGCATGAAGACAAGAAGCGTGCGGATAGCATGCTTTTTACCGCCATGCAGTCATAAATGTAATAAAGATAAGAGGTTCCATAAACAGGGACCATCACCGGCAACGCTAACCCAGCAGCAGCAGCAGCAGCAGCAGACGTGATGGAACAGGAGGAGGCGCAGGAGGAGAAGGCCACGCTTTTTGAGACACAACAACCCAGGCCTTGCATGAGGACAAGAAGCGTGCGGATAGCATGCTTTGTACCGCCATGCAGTCATAAATGTAATAAAGAGGTTCCATAAACAGGGACCGGCAACGCTAACCCAGCAGCAGCAGCACACGTGATGGACAGAGTGGCAGTAAACACAATGCTATATAGTCTGCTATATAGTCACCCCGTGATGTTCTGCAGAACCCGAACAGTGGCGAACACTGTTCGCCCAACACTACTGGGAACGCAGATTTTAGTACCTAAACACACGATACATGTTTTCCGGGGTCGGACTCTGAGGCACATACAGATGGTCCCGATCATCATCCTCATCATACAACTCTTCTCCTGAGTCTGACCCACCCACCACCTCTGCCACCCCAACATCCCCAGACACAGACCCCTCATCGTCCTCAACATTAACTTGGGATGCTGGCCTGAGCCAGACCTCCTCCTCCACATCAGGCCCCATCATCTCCTCAATGGCAGCCCTCATTAATCGCTCTGGCAACGGACCGATGGACACAACGTTCTCCTCCAGGGAGGGCTGCTGCTGACCACTGGCTGCTGGGGTGGATGTTATAGCTTGCGTGGGGCGTTGGCTGTTGCTGTTGTTGGGAGTGCTGCTCACAGCGGAGGTCTCTGAGGAACTCATGGTGAGCTCATATAGTGGTTGGCGGTGAGTGGAGTATTACTGATCCCAGCAATATACACACTGACTGGCAGAGTACGCAATGCTATATAGTGTGGCTGAGCGGTGTACACAGAGTGGCAGTAAACACAATGCTATATATAGCGTGGCTGAGCGAGGTACACAGTGGCAGTACACACAATGCTATATAGTCTGGCTGAGCCGTGTACACAGAGTGGCAGTAAACAATGCTATATATAGTGTGGCTGAGCGAGGTACACAGTGGCAGTAAACAATGCTATATATAGTGTGGCTAAGCGAGCGGTGTACTACTATTCCCAGCAGCGACACAATGACTGGGGGGACCCTGGCTAGCGTGGCTGGAGCGCGAACTACCCTGCCTGCCTACCCAAAGCTAAACCCACAGACAAATGGCGGAGATATGACGTGGTTCGGGTATTTATTTACCCGAACCACGTGACCGTTCGGCCAATCAGAGCGCGTTCGGGTCCGAACCACGTGACCCGTTTGACCAATCACAGCGCTAGCCGAACGTTCGGGGAACGTTCGGCCATGCGCTCTTAGTTCGGCCATATGGCCGAACGGTTTGGCCGAGCACCATCAGGTGTTCGGCCGAACTCGAACATCACCCGAACAGGGTGATGTTCTGCAGAACCCGAACAGTGGCGAACACTGTTCGCCCAACACTAGGTAGCACCTACCTGGTGCTTGTGAATATTATCTGTGTAGAGTGTGCACCAATCACCCGTATTACACATCCAATAAAATACTGACGTCAGTAAAGTTCTGAGCTATACACTGTGAATCACTACAGATAGCCTCTAAAAAGCTAGGTCAAGATTGATTGGACCATATCCGGTCAAAAGAATAGTCAACCGCGTGGCCGATGGAATTATCTCTTTGTGATCATTTCAAGATCCACCCCATTTTTCATGTATCTTGTGTAAAACTCCATGTCCAACATTATTTTTCGGGCCATCTGGCCCTTCCTCCTCCACCTGTATTAAGTAGAAGGTTCAGAAGAGTTTAAGGTGGAAGCAATTCTTGATTCCAAAATAAAGTAAGGCAAAATGTTTTATTTGATAAAAATGGAAAGGGTATGGTGTAGAGGAGAAATCTTGGGAATATGCTTCTGGTATCCATGCTCCTAGGTAGATCAGGAGGTTTCATATAAAGCAACCCAAAAAACCAAAGCCTGGGAGCAGAGCTGGGACAAGGTCCTTCAGCACCCAAGGCTGAGACACCAAAGTGCGCCCCTCCATCCCTCCGCCCCAGCCGTCACACACTGATTGCTACTAGACTAAGAGGCGCCCCAGGGCCCCCAACCTCAACAATACCTTAATCTCTAGTTATCTGACTTGCAGTCACTGCCATGTATCCCCTTTTCCTATTTCTTTCTGCTTCAAACACAATTGGGAATGACAACTGAATGAATTGAGCGCCCCCTCCTACACTGCGCCCTGAGGCTGGAGCCTCTCCAGCCTCTGCCTCGGCCCGGCCCTGCCTGGGAGCACCTGGAGGTTGCCCATGGGGGAGGGGCAATGTTAACGATGAGCTACGGGTGTCTACTCACGCAATGCATGTGCGAGCATGTTTCTCCTTTTGTAAGGCCTGGCCGACATGGCATGCATTACAGCATGCGCATACGCAAATGCACCGCGGGTCAATGCACGTGCGAATTTGGGTGCCAGGTTAAAAGAGTATTTATAAGAAACAGGCAGCAGCAAGTGCTGCAGCTTGGAGATAGTTTTATCTCGAGCCTGATTCCTGTTCTCCTGACCCCGGCCTGATTCCTGTTCTCCTGACCCCGGCCTGCTTGACTATCCATCATCTGTGTTCCCATTTGCGACCTAGCTTGTCCCTGATTACACCTATCTTCTGCCTGCCTCAACCTCTGCCACTTAGGCTTGTCTGTGCCTGCTTCGACCTCTGCTTGTTACTCGATTATGCTAGTCTGCCAGACTGCCACCAGCCTCCACCTTCTGCCTGTACCCGACTACGCTTGTCATCTACCAGTCCATCAATACCCGGCCTGATCCATACTTACCTCACATTCGATCTCCCTGTCACGATTGTGGAACTTTCTCCGTGATCAGCGCACAACGCGTGCGCTGACACGGCGGAAATCCTCCACAAGCGTATATTTGCAGGCACCCAGCAAAAGGTGCTACGCACCTGTAGAGGGAAATTCCTGTCGGCAGATGGCGCTGGGGAGTGCAGAGGAACCAATCCTCTGTACCTCCACAAGTGCCAGACAGGAATTGTACGAAGCGCAGAACGCAATCGCAAGAGAGGCGATTGCGAATGAGATTGAGCAAAGGGATAGGTTGTATGTGTGTGCGCCAATCCAGTCGCCACCCCGCGACCGCGCACACACAACAGCAGATACGAAATAGGAACGCGATCGCGAGAGGTGCGATCGCCAGACGAGACACAAGGCAGATCAGAATAGAATACGAGGGTAGCAAAGGCACAGAAAATAATACAATAATGAGATACGGAAAATAATAAACGCTAGCTAACCGCGAACACCGCACTCATTCGCAACAGTGCATGCGGTTATGCACGATCTCCACGTGATAAGCACAATAGAGACAAGCACGCCTAACTAACCATTAACAGACAAACATGAAACAGAGGATGCGAGCGCTTGCTTAACGATTACCTCACCGAGCCTGCAGCAAGCGTAGCGGACAAGACAGACACACGAAAACAGGGACAAATGATAGATAGGATCCACAGCACTAGCGAAAAGTGGCCAGCGTGATCCAGGTACAGAGTAGCAGAACAGAAGGATCCCCAGCGCTAGCGAAAAGTAGCTAGCGCGATCCCAGAAGACAGAACAGAAGAGATGGCTGGTAGCAACCGCTGCACCAGCTATACTCCAAGAACAGAGATCAGAACCATTTCCTGTCGACCACCTTTGGGGCAGGACAATGGCAACAGGCAAGACAAGACAGAACAGGCAATACAGATAATACAACCTGACTGGGCTAGAAGGGGAGCCTAAAGCAACCCCCAGGAATTAACTATACTAGATAGCAATGGCTGACACTCCAGCAGTGTCCATCAGGAACAGAGCATGGAAGGGAAATGTCCAGCAAAGCATTCTGGGAAACATAAAGCTCTTATAGTGCCAGTCATCAAAGAAAGCAGGTAGGGGATTTGCATAACGAATGTATGCAAATTCCCCAGCAAGAGAACAGACCAGAAACTTGCAATGGAAAGACAGGTCTCTGTTCCAGAGACCTGCAGCCCACAGACTAGAGGAATGTACAAACAGCTGTCTGCCTGTGCAGCCAGCTGAGCGGATCATCACAGTACCCCCCCTTCTGGGGATGGATTCCAGACATCCCTCAAAACTGGTATCATCACAAAACTCTAACTGAAGACTCATGAAGGTCAGGACAGCCCGACAAGGCCCAATTCCAGAGTCAGTTCATCCGAAACCGACCTCATCAGAAGCAGAAGCCACCGAAACATGCCCATCAGCATTGCAAGTCTCAGCGTAACACCCATCAGGACTGTGGACACCACAGAAGAAGCCATCGACACCCTCCAGACAATACCCACCACCTTCCAAGGAGCGTCCAAGAATACCAAACCTGCCGCAATACCTGTTCGAAGTGTCCCTTACAACACCAAAGCCATTGCTGATCGTATTCAGGGCACCAAGCAAAACCTTTCCCGGAATCTCCCAGAACGCCTTGAAGCTCCGCAGAGATCCCAAGAAGCCAGAACGCTCACCAGGCTCACATGGAGAACCACCAAGAACCCCTATGGAGCCTATGATCATTCCAGACTCAAAATTAGCAGGACACCCATCAAGATCAGGACTTTCAGGGACCACTTCTGGGCATACAAGCAGGCAGGCTATATCAGAACATGTCTCCACTGAGGAAGCATCTGAGTACGCTGGTAACCGAGGCACACTTGGGCTTTCTGGGTCACAGAGCACATCGGGGTACACTAGTACAGGAGAAACCTCAGGACATGTCGGGGAACTGCCAACCTCAGAGTCCGACACGACAAGACCAAAACCAGTACCGGGCAGAAAATCATCACGAGTAAAGATCACAGGTACTGGTCTTTCAAAAGAAGACTCGGACTCAAATTCAGAATTTTCTGTAACTGTAATATCATCATTGACTACACATGAATGAAGCTCCACAAGAGCTGCAAAAGTAGTCAGCAAGGCAGCAATGCCTACTGATGTGGGCAACACCTCAGAAGGACTTCGGGGGGCAGGAGACATCTCCTACAAGTTCTGCACCCTTTGGGAGGAACTCGGAGACCTTTAGATCATCAAACAAGACCTCAGGAACAGGGGCGTAACTAGAAATCACTGGGCCCCCCTGCGAATATTTGGATGGGCCCCCCCCCCCCCCCATAGGTGCCAAATAATCGTAATGGGGCAGCGTTTCACTGTAAATTAATTGTAAAGTGGGCAGCATTTTACCAGACAATCGTAATGTGGGCCAGAAAATCGTAATGTGGGCAGAGTTCACCAGAAAATCGTAATGTGGGCCTTTAGAAAATCATAATGTGGGCAGAGTTCACCAGAAAATCGTAATGTGGGCAGAGTTCACCAGAAAATCGTAATGTGGGCAGAGTTCACCAGAAAATCGTAATGTGGGCCTTTAGAAAATCATAATGTGGGCAGCGTTCACCAGAATATCGTAATGTGGGACAGAAAATCGTAATGTGGGCAGAGTTCACCTGAAAATCGTAATGTGGGCAGCAGACACCTGAAAATCGCAATGTGGGCAGCAGACACCTGAAAATCGCAATGTGGGCAGCAGTGACCAGAAAATCGCAATGTGGGCAGCAGTGACCAGAAAATCGTAATGTGGGCAGCAGACACCTGAAAATCGCAATGTGGGCAGCAGACACCAGAAAATCGTAATGTGGGCAGCAGACACCAGAAAATCGCAATATGGGCAGCAGACACCAGAAAATCTTAATGTGGGCAGCAGACCCCAGAAAATCATAATGTGGGCAGCAGACACCTGAAAATCGTAATGTGGGCAGCAGGCACCTGAAAATCGTAATGTGGGCCGCAGACACCTGAAAATCGTAATGTGGGCAGCAGACACCTGAAAATCGCAATGTGGGCAGCAGACACCTGAAAATCGTAATGTTGGCAGCAGACACCTGAAAATCGTAATGTGGGCAGCAGACACCTGAAAATCGCAATGTGGGCAGCAGACACCTGAAAATCGTAATGTTGGCAGCAGACACCTGAAAATCGTAATGTGGGCAGCAGACACCTGAAAATCGTAATGTGGGCAGCAGACACCTGAAAATCGCAATGTGGGCAGCAGTGACCAGAAAATCGCAATGTGGGCAGCAGTGACCAGAAAATCGTAATGTGGGCAGCAGACACCTGAAAATCGCAATGTGGGCAGCAGACACCAGAAAATCGTAATGTGGGCAGCAGACACCAGAAAATCGCAATGTGGGCAGCAGACACCAGAAAATCATAATGTGGGCAGCAGACACCTGAAAATCGTAATGTGGGCAGCAGGCACCTGAAAATCGTAATGTGGGCAGCAGACACCAGAAAATCATAATATGGGCAGCAGACACCTGAAAATCGTAATGTGGCCAGCAGACACCTGAAAATCGTAATGTGGGCAGCAGACACCAGAAAATCGCAATGTGGGCAGCAGACACCAGAAAATCGCAATGTGGGCAGCAGACACCAGAAAATCGCAATGTGGGCAGCAGACACCAGAAAATCGCAATGTGGGCAGCAGACACCAGAAAATCGCAATGTGGGCAGCAGTGACCAGAAAATCGTAATGTGGGCAGCAGACACCAGAAAATTGCAATGTGGGCAGCAGTGATCAGAAAATCGCAATGTGGGCAGCAGACACCAGAAAATCGTAATGTGGGCAGCAGGCACCAGAAAATCGCAATGTGGGTAGCAGACACCAGAAAATCGTAATGTGGGCAGCAGACACCAGAAAATCATAATGTGGGCAGCAGACACCAGAAAATCATAATGTGGGCAGCAGACACCTGAAAATCGTAATGTGGGCAGCAGACACCAGAAAATGTAGGCAGCAGACACTAGAAAAAAAAATGCACCTGTGAAAAAAAACCAATTCACTTACCTGACAGAAGTCTTCTCCTCTCCTGGCATCAGGCGCGCAGCTCCCCGAGTCCTCCACAGGCAGAGTGCAGGGCTACGGCAAGATGGCTGCCGAAGCCCTGTACTAGAGACACAAAGTCTGCAGTGTAGGGCTTCTTCGGCGGCCATCTTGCCGTAGCCCTGCTCTGCCTGCCGGAGACTATGCAGGTTGCCGGAGCGGGGCTGCGGGGAATGAACTGGCGCAGCGTCTATTAGACGCTGCGGCCAGTTGAGCACCTTGCTGGGGGGTCCAGAGCAGCGTTCCCCCCACGCACAGTGAGCGGGCCCCAGAGCAGCCCTGGGCCCCCCTGCGGCTGAGGGGGTCGCATCCCCGGTAGGTACGCCGGTGCTCAGGAACATCATTTTTCAAGTTGTCTAAGAAGGATTCTGTACTATCCATGTTACAGGGCAAAACTGGAACTTTATTTTGAGAACAGGGCAGATGTCCCAGGGAAGGTTCCACCATAAACTGAGACTGAATTTCATCATCATGAGTGGAACGTACAGGAATATTCACTGGACCACACACTGACTCCCTAACTTTAATCTCGCTGCACCCAGAACTCTGCGTAGTAGTCAAACTAGCTTGCAATTCCAAAACTGCAGAAAGACAGGTAAAAATAGCAGCAATACCTAGACGAGCCTCTAGGGGCAGGGCAGGAGATATTGTACAAGGCAATATTGACTCATCCAGAGTACTGGGTGGAGAGTCAATACTTTCTTCAGAATCAGACTCGCAAATGTCAATGCAAGTGGACATCATGCCTTCATTCATGGTACAGGGCAGGTTCAGAGAAAGCTTCTCTGGACAAGGCAAAGAAGCTTCAGCATCAGATTCACAAAACCGAAGCGCTGTCTCACTCTTAGATTCGGCTAACAATGTCGAATCCGAGGAGTCAGAACGCAAAATTTGCGGATCCAAGATCGCTTTAGGTTGCGAAACTGACGCTTCCATATCGCAAACCTCCGCGATCTGCGGAGCAGACTGCAAGGCATCTAGGACAGAAACACTGGAGCAACTGTCATCAGGCAACAGGCCTGCACAGGTGCGAACAGAATAAGACATAGATTCATCTGCAAAAGAAATGGCGACATCAACAGGATAAACTTTATTAGGCATAAAAATTTTACTTTTGACGCTGCATAGTCGAGAAATTTTCCCCATAGCAGGGTCACAGACAGAAGATCTCAAAGATCTGTTTCTAACTGACAAAGGATCCCACACATCCTTGAGGAAACCGGCAGACTCATGCCGATCACAATCTGCAGGAACATCCGAGAAACAGGCATCAGATCGCACAGATTCAAACTGCACACTGTCAGGAGAGAATCCTTCGGGATTCGCACAGGAACCAACCACAGCGGCACCCTCATTCATTTCAGATTGCACAAAGTCAAGACTCTCATGCTTTACCCCAGAAAGGCAGGAACAATCATCCGACAAAGATGTCTCTTTATTGGAATCAATTGGTTGGTGTGTGTGCAACTCATCCAAAATCGTTTGCCATACATAGATCACCAGATCCACATCACCCTTGTCACATTCATCGGAATCAATCAGAAGGTACATAGAATCGAGACAAGCATTCAAGACATCTTCGCTTTTTGCGATGTAAAAATCGCAAAAGGCTTTCCAATCAAAATCGAATTCTTCCAGCAAGGCCCCAATATCCCAGGAAGCAAATGGGGGTTCAAACAGGCCAGTATCCAAATAATCTCCATAGGGGTGGAGTTCAGGAACAAGAACAGATTTTTTAACTGCTTTAATGTAGTGTGCGATCCTACCTATAGCAGGATCCACATAAGCTTTGGATTGGGGCAAAAACCCTGGAAACTGATCAGCAGATGCATTATAAACATCATTATCATACTGCATGGTTTTGCCCATTTCAGACTTGACAGAAATAACCTCTTTATTTGTGGTTGCTAGGGGCAACGGATCTTTCCGCTGGGAAGCCTTCCTAGATCTTTTACGTTTAGACTAAGGCCACATACAGACATCAGACCATAGTCTTTGGAAAATGAAAGATTACAGACCAATCTTACCACCCTTCCTGTAGTATAAGAGCCATACCTACACAGTCTTTTCTATGGAGCTGAACTCCACATCAGAAAAAAATCATTGCAAGATGCTGCACACACAGATGCTGTACAGACACAAAAGATCAGTATCTGCAAAAGATCTGTTCCTGCCAAAAATCCATTCCTGCAAATTGCAATGATAGTCTATGAGATCTGCAGATCATCATACACACATGATTTAACTGACATTCATCTGCAGATCAGATCCACCAGGATGGATTTTCAGATCTGCAGATCTGCAGATGAATGTCAGTTAAATCATGTGTGTATGATGATCTGCAGATCTCATAGACTATCATTGCAATTTGCAGGAATGGATTTTTGGCAGGAACAGATCTTTTGCAGATACTGATCTTTTGTGTCTGTACAGCATCTGTGTGTGCAGCATCTTGCAATGATTTTTTTCTGATGTGGAGTTCAGCTCCATAGAAAAGACTGTGTAGAGTATGGCTCTTATACTACAGGAAGGGTGGTAAGATTGGTCTGTGATCTTTCATTTTCCAAAGACTATGGTCTGATGTCTGTATGTGGCCTTAGAGGCTTTGGATGGCTGCTTTGTGGATGAAAGAGTAGATGGAACAGCTGATTGAGCTGCTGACAACAACTCATTAAGGGGGTATGGTAATTGAGGTAATCTCAGCCAATTGTGAATTAAAAAGGCCAAGAATTCCAGGGGTCTAATGCTACGTACACACATGCGACAACGATCGTTCGTTGTCAACGACGAACGATCTTTTAATTGACGAAAGAACGACCGAAGTAAAGTTAGTTGTAAAAAGTGTGTAACGATCACATCGTTAGAACGAACGTTACACCACGTAAAAGCACTTAATGCGCCTGCGCATAAAATTGTAAAGTTCCTTGGAGAAAAAGTGAAATGCGCATGTCCAGCCTGGTACGAACGATCGTTTCCAACGATGTACCACTTTTGCTAACGATCGTCGGTGGTAAAAATCCGCCAAGACAGAACTTTGTTTTGTAGCGATTTGCCTCGTTCGTCGTTTGCCTTAATAGTCGTTGGTTCGTTTTTTGTAACGATCGTCATTGGTAAAGATCGGGGAAAGATCGTTACAAACGACTATAGTCGCATGTGTGTACGCACCTTTAGACTCAGGGTGGTATGATTTAACACATCATAACCCCACATTAACATTTCGCCCCCCAACAGAATGTAGACCATTTGGGGGGCCCAGGTAGACACTGGGGTGCATTGGAATTCAGGGTTCGCTAACAGTTTCATACACTCAGACAAAAATTCGTCTGCTGATTCAGGTTCAAGTTTTTTAAATCTCTTAAAGGTACAAGAGCCATATTCGACAAAATCGTACAAATCGGAAATTCCGTCTACACTGGGGTTTTGGGTATGGCTGGACATTCTGTCACGATTGTGGAACTTTCTCCGTGATCAGCGCACAACGCGTGCGCTGACACGGCGGAAATCCTCCACAAGCGTATATTTGCAGGCACCCAGCAAAAGGTGCTACGCACCTGTAGAGGGAAATTCCTGTCGGCAGATGGCGCTGGGGAGTGCAGAGGAACCAATCCTCTGTACCTCCACAAGTGCCAGACAGGAATTGTACGAAGCGCAGAACGCAATCGCAAGAGAGGCGATTGCGAATGAGATTGAGCAAAGGGATAGGTTGTATGTGTGTGCGCCAATCCAGTCGCCACCCCGCGACCGCGCACACACAACAGCAGATACGAAATAGGAACGCGATCGCGAGAGGTGCGATCGCCAGACGAGACACAAGGCAGATCAGAATAGAATACGAGGGTAGCAAAGGCACAGAAAATAATACAATAAGGAGATACGGAAAATAATAAACGCTAGCTAACCGCGAACACCGCACTCATTCGCAACAGTGCACGTGGTTATGCGCGATCTCCACGTGATAAGCACAATAGAGACAAGCACGCCTAACTAACCATTAACAGACAAACATGAAACAGAGGATGCGAGCGCTTGCTTAACGGTTACCTCACCGAGCCTGCAGCAAGCGTAGCGGACAAGACAGACACACGAAAACAGGGACAAACGATAGATAGGATCCACAGCACTAGCGAAAAGTGGCCAGCGTGATCCAGGTACAGAGTAGCAGAACAGAAGGATCCCCAGCGCTAGCGAAAAGTAGCTAACGCGATCCCAGAAGACAGAACAGAAGGATCCCCAGCGCTAGCGAAAAGTAGCTAGCGCGATCCCAGGAGACAGAACAGAAGAGATGGCTGGTAGCAACCGCTGCACCAGCTATACTCCAAGAACAGAGATCAGAACCATTTCCTGTCGACCACCTTTGGGGCAGGACAATGGCAACAGGCAAGACAAGACAGAACAGGCAATACAGATAATACAACCTGACTGGGCTAGAAGGGGAGCCTAAAGCAACCCCCAGGAATTAACTATACTAGATAGCAATGGCTGACACTCCAGCAGTGTCCATCAGGAACAGAGCATGGAAGGGAAATGTCCAGCAAAGCATTCTGGGAAACATAAAGCTCTTATAGTGCCAGTCATCAAAGAAGGCAGGTAGGGGATTTGCATAACGAATGTATGCAAATTCCCCAGCAAGAGAACAGACCAGAAACTTGCAATGGAAAGACAGGTCTCTGTTCCAGAGACCTGCAGCCCACAGACTAGAGGAATGGACAAACAGCTGTCTGCCTGTGCAGCCAGCTGAGCGGATCATCACACTCCCACAGCAGACTTAGTCATTCTTTCTGCCTCCGGTGGGACAATCCTGGGGACTGTGACCTGGAGGGTACCAGGCTGCAAAGTAGTCAATTGCCCGCTAGGGGTAGTGGCCCATCATCCCTTGCAGGATTATCTGGTGAAGACCCATAGCTTAGATTCCACACCCCAAGGAGAGCCCACGCCAACCATTGGTGTCGGGGTCCATGGCTCACATGTTTGTAACAGCTATAAACTGTAAAAGCCAGCTATGTGATAAGGACTTCTTTAAACCCAGAAGAGTTCTGCAGGTATTAAAAAAACTGGCGTTTTGGAGACTGCCAGGCTGGTACAGCTTGATCTTAATGATTTCTGTCATAGCCAATATTAGATTTATGGCTACTTAACCTGGCAGAGGGTGCTGTGTTTCCAGGTAGGTCCTAATAAGACTAATCTAATGAACTCTGCAATTTGGCATGGTATAGCAGAAAAAAGTTGAATTATTAGCTTTGTTTGTGACACTGTGACTGATCCTGTAATTGAAATATGACTGTATGAGGTTATGTTGCATTCAATATGCAATATATAGAAGGCATCACGGTAGCCTGTAGTATCTTTGTCCTTTTTAGTGTCAATTATAAAGTTTGTTTTGGAGAGCTGCAACCACTAAATGTACACACAGTCAGAGCAGGGACAAGGTCCTCCAGCACCCAAGGCTGAGAAACCAAAGTGCGCCCCTCCATCCCTCCCACCTCAGCTGTCACACATGGATTGCTATTAGACTAAGAGGGCCACAGGACCCACAACCTCCCCAACACCTTAATATCTAGTTATCTGGCTTGCTGTCACTGTTATGTATCCCCTTTTCTTAATTTCTTTCTGCTTCATACACAATTAGGAATGACAGCTGAATGAATTGTGCGCCCCCTCCTACACTGCGCCCTGAGGCTGGAGCCTCTCCAGCCTATGCCTCGGCCCGGCCCTGCACACAGTAGGCCGCCCAGAAGCACTAAGGAGTCCAGCCACTACTTCTGTACAGCACAGCCTGGGATGGTGTTAGTCTGTGGGTTAATGAAAAGTGGGGGTTGTGTAGCACTCTAGGGGTGTGGACCATAAGGATGGTGTAAGTCAGTGATAGTGTTGCTCGGGTACAATCCGTGACCACGGCAAAGCCATGATTCGTTAGCATTTTTTCACTATTCAACGCCGTGATCTGAATCCGTGATCGGGAATCGGCCAAAAAATTGCCGTGATTATAGGCTGGAAAAACCGCCGACTTTAGCGGTTATTAGCAACGCCCCCTTACATGATATAAAAACCAAATTTGCAGAATATGTTAAGTAGAACAGTGGCGTCTAGTTAAAAATGGCGCCGGCAAAAAAATGGCGCCCCCTTCTGCCCGATATATGTTTAAAACTATATTTATCGTTTTAAAGGTTAAAATAGTGCAGACCTTTTGAACAAAATTTATTGTTTTAAAACTTTTTTTTTGTCCTGCCTGAACGATATTTATCGTTTTAACCCTTGCTTTGCTGCCGTTTGGAAAATATCTGCCCGCCGGCTTTAATGTTTAATAGCAAAGCCCCCTTAAAAGTTAAAAACACCAAATTTGCAGGGAATGTTAAGAAGAAAATTGTGAACAAGAGGAGAAATTTTTTTTACAAAAAGACGTTATAGTTTTTGAGAAAATCGATTTTGAATATTCTTCTTCTGACCGTGGGAAAATTAAACGCCCGCCGACTTTAGCGGTTAATAGCAAAGCCCCTTTAAATGCCAGAAACACCAAATGTGTAGGGAATGTTAAGAAGAATAGTGGGAACACGAAGAAAAAAAAATTGTTCAAAAAGACCTTATAGTTTTTGAGAAAATCGATTTTAAATCTTCAAAGAGGAAATATATCTATTTAAATCGCGTACTGACATTTCTGTGGAAACTTTTTCCGCCGACTTTAGCAGTTAATAGCAAAGTCCCCTTAAATCCTAGCAACACCAAATTTGCAGGATATGTTAAAAAGATACTGGGAAACAATATTTAAAAAAAATTGAAACATTTTATTTATTTATTTTTTCAAATTAAAATGTGTGGGTTATGTTCAGAGTGTGGGAAATTTTTTGAAAAAAATGACGTGGGGTCCCCCCTCCCGAGCCTCTGTAACCCCTTGTCTCCCATGCAGGCTGGGATAGCCAGAATGCGGAGCCCCGGCCGACTGGGGCTTCGCACACTGAGCTATACCAGCCCGCATGGTCCATGGTATGGGGGGGCTTCGGGGGGAAGGGGCAGCCAAGCCTTCCCCTACCCCCCGGAGCCCTTGTCCAATCCATGGACAAGGGGCTCTTCCCCACCTCCGGTGCCCCAGGAGGAGGTGGGGGTGATGACTCCCTGGGGGGGGTTCATGGTGGCATCTGGGAGTCCCCTTTAAGAAGGGGACCCCCAGATGCCCACCCTCCTCCCAGGAGAAATGCGTATAGGGCTACTTTGTACCCCTTACCCATTTCCACAAAGGGTTAAATGAAATAAAAACACAACAACGAGAAAAGTCCTTTAATGTTCTAAATTAACCAGAAATACTTACCTGTACCTTTAAGAAAAAAATCCCACGTCAATTAGGTCCCACGACAGTATCCTCTATCTTGCGATCTTCTGTTACATCTTGATTGAAGATCTCCGCCGCCCCGACGCCACACACGCCGCCTCCGCCGCACTGCTCTTAGCTATACTTAGTGTAGCTAAGAGCAAAAAGCATCTTTAAATTTTAGCTCCAATGGTCCCCATTGGTTCCTTAACAGACCAATGGGGATCAGGAGGATCCCCATTGGTCGATAAGGAACCAATGGGGAGCCTTGGAGCCAAAATGTAAAGATGCTTTTTGTTCTCAGCTATACTTAGTATAGCTGAGAGTTGCGTCTATGCATCTATATAGACGCATTAGCGCTAGCTGCCGCTGCCCTCCTTGCCTCCCCCCGCCTGTCACCCTCACCCATGCTGGCACCCATGGGTGCATTGGGTGCCAGCATGGGTGAGGGTGACAGGTGGGGGGAGGCAGGGAGGGCAGCGGCAGCTAGTGCTAATGCGTCTATATAGATGCATAGACGCAACTCTCAGCTATACTTAGTATAGCTGAGAGCAGTGCGGTGGAGGCGGCGTGTGTGGCGTCGGGGCGGCGGAGATCTTCCCCCCTCCCAGGAGAAATGAGTATAGGGCTACTTTGTACCCCTTACCCATTTCCACAAAGGGTTAAATGAAATAGAAACACAACCACGAGAAAAGTCCTTTAATGTTCTAAATTAACCACAAATACTTACCTGTACCTTTAAGAAAAAAAATCCCAAGCCAATCAGGTCCCATGACAGTATCCTCCATCTTACGATCTTCTGATACATCTTGATTGAAGATCTCCGCCGCCCTGACGCCACACACGCCGCCTCCGCCGCACTGCTCTCAGCTATACTAAGTATAGCTGAGAGTTGCGTCTATGCGTCTATATAGACGCATTAGCGCTAGCTGCCACTGCCCTCCCTGCCTCCCCCCACCTGTCACCCTCACCCATGCTGGCACCCAATGCACCCATGGGTGCCAGCATGGGTGAGGGTGACAGGTGGGGGGAGGCAGGGAGGGCAGCGGCAGCTAGCGCTAATGCGTCTATATAGATGCATAGACGCAACTCTCAGCTATACTAAGTATAGCTGAGAACAAAAAGCATCTTTAAATTTTGGCTCCAAGGCTCCCCATTGGTTCCTTATCGACCAATGGGGATCCTCCTGATCCCCATTGGTCTGTTAAGGAACCAATGGGGACCATTGGAGCTAAAATTTAAAGATGCTTTTTGCTCTTAGCTATACTAAGTATAGCTAAGAGCAGTGTGGCGGAGGCGGCGTGTGTGGTGTCGAGGCGGCGCAGATCTTCAATCAAGATGTAACAGAAGATCGCAAGATAGAGGATACTGTCGTGGGACCTAATTGATGTGGGATTTTTTTCTTAAAGGTACAGGTAAGTATTTCTGGTTAATTTAGAACATTAAAGGACTTTTCTCGTTGTTGTGTTTTTATTTCATTTAAGCCTTTGTGGAAATGGGTAAGGGGTACAAAGTAGCCCTATACTCATTTCTCCTGGGAGGGGGGTGGGCATCTGGAGGTCCCCTTCTTAAAGGGGACTCCCAGATGCCACCATGAACCCCCCCAGGGAGTCGTCGCCCCCACCTCCTCCTGGGGCACCAGAGGTGGGGAAAAGCCCCTTGTCCATGGATTGGACAAGGGCTCCGGGGGGGAGGGGAAGGCTTGGCCGCCCCTCCCCCCCGAAGCCCCCCCATACCATGGACTATACAGGCTGGTATAGCTCAGGGTGCAAAGCCCCAGTCGGCCGGGGCTCCACATTCTGGCTATCCCAGCCTGCATGGGAGACAAGGGGTTACAGAGGCTCAGGAGGGGGGACCCCACGTCATTTTTTTTCAAAAAATTTCCCACACTCTGAACATAACCCCAAAATTTTAATTTGAAAAAAATAAATAAATAAAATGTTTCAATTTTTTTTTAAATATTGTTTCCCAGTATCTTTTTAACATATCCTGCAAATTTGGTGTTGCTTGGATTTAAGGGGACTTTGCTATTAACTGCTAAAGTCGGCGGAAAAAGTTTCCACGGAAATGTCAGTACGTGATTTAAATAGATACATTTCCTCTTTGAAGATTTAAAATCGATTTTCTCAAAAACTATAAGGTCTTTTTGAACAATTTTTTTTTCTTCGTGTTCCCACTATTCTTCTTAACATTCCCTACACATTTGGTGTTTCTGGCATTTAAAAGGGCTTTGCTATTAACCGCTAAAGTCGGCGGGCGTTTAATTTTCCCACGGTCAGAAGAAGAATATTCAATATCGATTTTCTCAAAAACTATAAGGTCTTTTTGTAAAAAAAAATTTTTCCTCTTGTTCACAATTTTCTTCTTAACATTCCCTGCAAATTTGGTGTTTTTAGCTTTTAAGGGGGCTTTGCTATTAAACATTAAAGCCGGCGGGCAGATATTTTCCAAATGGCAGCAAAGCAAGGGTTAAAACGATAAATATCGTTTGGGAGCAATACAAATATAAATATAAACGATAAATATCGTTTTTAAAGCCGGCGCCATTTTTTAGCTGTCAAAAATGAAAAATAACTAGCGATAGTGGTTCTCTATGGGGCGCCGTTTTTTAACTACGATAACTGGTGCCATTTTTAACGGACCCCGGACAGTGGGAACAATGGCATTTTTTCCCCAAAAATACCTTATAGTTTTTGAAATAATCGATTTGAAAGGTTCAAAGGAAAATAGTACACATTTAAATGCGGTAATGACAGTTAATGTATTTACCGCATTTACATGTATACTTTTTTCCTTTGAAATTTCCTTTCAACCTTTCAAGTCGATTATCTCAAAAACTATAAGGTCTTTTTGGGGAAAAAAAATTAATTGTTCCCACTGTCCTACTTAACATATTCTGCAAATGTGTTTTTTATATCATAGGGGGGTTTGCTATTAACCGCTAAAGTCAGCGGTTTTTCCAACTTATAATCACGGCTATTTTTTCCGTGATCACGGATCACTATTAACCGCTAAAGTCGGAAGTTTTTTTTTTTAAACATGCCAAGTGTATTTGATATTCAGTGTATAGAGAGAGATAATTAAGTACAGACAACACCCTGAATAGAGTGCATAGCAACAACATACATTATTTAGCCAATGGCATTCAACACTCAAGGATGAGATAAGGGCACTCAAAACAGGGAGAATACATAATGTGTTGTATATTATAAAAACACTAAACTCGGCACATTAACATCAGGATAGTAATTTTCGGATACATCATATACATTTAACACAAAACATTTAAAGCGGAATATAACCCTGCATTTCAACTTTGCTCTAAAACATTATTTACAGTATATTATATGCAACCAGCATTTTTTTTTTACTAGACCAGCATTGGAAGGGTTACACAGGGCTTTAAAGTTCCTTTCGATTTCTGCAGACGCATCCGAAGCTGAAAAGAGATACATTTTGTTTACAGAAATGTATCTAAGTGTTGAATGACTCATCTCTCTGACTGAGAAGGAGCTTGGAGGACTGCCAAAGAGTGTGTAACTGTTTATCAATAGATACATAGAATGTAACAATCTGAACTTCTGCATATCTCTCCACGGAACTTGAAACTCTGTGTTTAACCCTTCCAATGCTGGTCTAGTAAAAAAAAAATGCTTTTTGCATATAATATGCTGTAAATAATATTTTAGAGCAAAGTTGAAATGCAGGGTTATATTCCGCTTCAACTTTCAGTGCAACAAAAAGCTGACCAACACTGGAACGAGCAAGACACTCTCCAGTTGACTAGGCAGCTTGAAAAAGTTTAGCTCAGCGGACCCCGACACCCAGAAGATTTGTAAAATCTGGTATAAGATTATATACGTTTGACATGCAAAATTTTTGTGTATCTGGAGTTATTCCAGGCAGACCACATATTTTCAAATTAGAGGCATTTCTATGTTTATAAACACTGTATAAATACCGTATTACGGTATGGTAATACAGCATTAACTTATTGAATCCAATCCGTACAAGTGGGGGGCCTTGATGTTATCCAGTTTTTGGTGAGTTGTTTGCGAACTAGGTGGAGAACTTTGAGTGCAAATTGCTTATTTGCTCGGTAAAGTAGTAGGGAAAATATTAAGAAGACATGTTTTAGCATCACAGGTACGTGGACAGCCCATGTGATCATTTAGAAATTTTATTATCTGCACCAAAAATACAATACAATACAATACAATAACATTTGTAAAGCGCTTTTCTCCCATAGGACTCAAAGCGCATAGTTGTGTCTCAGATTAATACAGGGTTGCAGGCTGGGTTGTGTTACAGAGGAGATAGTCAGATGTTCATGAATGCCAGACTACAGAGGTAGGTTTTCAGTTTAGACTTAAATGCTTCCAGGGATGGAGCTGTCCTGATTGTGTGTGGCAGGGAGTTTCAAATTGTAGGGGCAGCATGACAAAAGGATCTATCTCCAAAGGTTTTGAGGTGGAATCTGGGGGTGACCATGGTGTTGCGTCCTTTTGATCTAAGATTGTGCGGGGTGTGATGCAGTTGCAACAAGTCCTTCAGGTATCCAGTGCTCAGATTGTGCAAGGATTTGAATGTCAGTAAGCCAATCTTAAACAGAATTCTCCATTTTATCGGTAGCCAGAGGAGTGAGCTCAGGGTTGGTGTTATGTGGCAATGGCGGGGTTGACTCGTTAACAGCCTTGCGGCGGCATTCTGTACTAATTGCAGGCGGCGTAAGTCTTTCTTATGCAGGCCTGTGTAGAGGGCGTTGCAGTAGTCTAACTTTGATGTGACGAAGGCATGGACTAGGGTTGGAAGATCCTCTGAAGGAATTAGGTGTTTAATCTTTGCAATATTCCTTAGATGAAAGAAGGAATGTTTCACAACAGCTGAGATTTGATTCCTGAAGCTTAATTTCCTATCAATCAGAACTCCCAGGCTGCGCACACAGTCTGAGTTTTTAAGGTCTGAGCTCCCTATCCTTAGCGGTGTTGGTTGAGACTGGGGCTGCTTTGCTGTTAAGCCCTGGCCCTCGATAACAAGTACCTCAGTTTTGTCAGCATTAAGTTTTAGCCAATTCATATTCATCCACTCCTGAAGCTCAGCTAAGCATGAGTTTATTTGTGGAGTAGGGTCTGTGATGCCAGGTTTGAATGACAAATACAGCTGGGTGTCATCAGCATAGCAATGATATGTCAGGCCATGTTTTTGTATGATTTCTCCAAGTGGCAGCATGTATATGGTGAAAAGTAAAGGGGATAATATTGCGCCCTGAGGTACACCGTATTTTAGCGGTACAGGGTAG
This sequence comes from Hyperolius riggenbachi, assembly GCF_040937935.1. Classification (NCBI taxonomy): domain Eukaryota; kingdom Metazoa; phylum Chordata; class Amphibia; order Anura; family Hyperoliidae; genus Hyperolius; species Hyperolius riggenbachi. The sequence goes on along the minus strand of NC_090653.1, from coordinate 184,284,804 downwards.
GAGAGGAAGGGCCCTAATGCTACCCTTTGTGTTCTGCCAGCCAGGAAGGAGTTGAACCACTGGAGAACAATGCTATCTATGCCACAGTACTCTTGTAGCCTGTTGAGCAAGATTCCATGATCGACTGTGTCAAAAGCCGCTGAGAGGTCGAGCAAAATCAGGATGGAACATTGACCCTTGTCTCTTGCAATGAGCAGATCATTGCAAATCTGGGTGAGGGCTGTTTCACAGCTGTGATATTTCCTGAAGCCAGATTGAAGAGGGTCAAGGATGTTGTTTCTGGAGAGCCTGTCTTCAAGTTGGAGGTAGACAGTCTTTTCAATAACTTTTCCCAGAAAGGGGAGGTTAGAGACAGGTCTGTAGCTGTTTAGAGCATCTGGATCTAAGGATGGTTTCTTGAGTAGTGGCCTGACGGTTGCTTCTTTCAGAGTAGAGGGAAACCACCCTTCTTGTAAGGAACCGTTGACTATTTTGTGGAATGCAGGTGTAAAAAGTTCAGGGCATTTCAACATGAACTTAGTGGGGCCAGGGTCCAGATCGCAGGTAGTATGGCGAAGGTTTGAGAGGATGTCCAAGATGTCTTTTTCAGTGATTACTTTAAAATCAGACCATGGTGGTAGGCTATTTTTGCACCTGTTATATGGCTCTGCATAGGTTTCTTGGGCTGTGAATTGAATGGCAGATCGTATGGAGGAGACTTTGTCTGAGAAGAAGTGGGCAAATTTCTCGCACAGTTCCTGTGAAGGTCTGATGCTGGATTTCCTGCAAGATGGATTGCAGAGACTGTCAACCGTGCGGAATAGTTGGGCAGGTCTGTTGGCTGCATTTGCAATTTCGTGAGACAGGAATAAGGACTTCTTTTTGCTAATCGCCGTTTGATATTTTTTGAGGTGAGCAGTTAGGGAAAGTTTGTCATCAGGGGGCTGGTGTTTGCGCCATCTTCGTTCCAGTCTGCGTCCCTGTTTCTTTAGTTCCTTTATAGAGTTGTCAAACCAGCGAGCGTGATGTAATGGTGCGGAACGTTTTATCTTTAATGGAGCTATGGCGGCAAAAGCGGCTGAGACATCGTGGTTATATTTAAGGACCATGGATTCAAGGCCTAAGTTGTGATCTGTCAGTCCGCCTAGATTGAGGCTGTTCTGAAGGTGTTGGGGTGTCAAACCTTTCAAAGAACGATATTTTATTAGTTCTTTCACTTGGTGTTTTGTAGCCAGTGCTGTAAAGGAGAAGTGGACGGTGTGGTGGTCTGACCAAACTACTGGATCAATTTCCACATTGGATATTAGGAGTTCTGAATGGAAAATGAGGTCCAGAGTGTGTCCTTTTTTGTGGGTAGGGAGGTTGATGGCTTGAGAGAAGCCCAGTTCATTCATGGAGAGAAGTAGCTCAGTTCCAAATTGAAGAGTGTGTATCGACCCATGCGTTAAAGTCTCCCAGAATTATCCACCTAGGGGTGTTTCAGTGTTATGCAAGATACAAGTTCTGCTATTTCCTTGAGAAAAGCTGAGCCACCATTAGGGGTCGGTAGACACGCAGTATGTTAATTTTTTTCTCAGCTGAGAGTTCGGCTGCCAGACATTCAAAAGAGTGGGTGGGGGCTACAGCAAGGGGTTTAATATTCAAACTGGATTTGAAGCACAAAGCTAATCCTCCTCCCTTGCGGTTTTGCCGTTCACAGTGTAAAACTGAGTAATTGTCTGGTACCGCAGCCGCAAGAGTGGGTCCTGAGTTCTGATCCAACCATGTCTCTGTAATTAAAGCTAGATCTGAAGCCTCTATTAGATCATGAATAGCTGCAGTTTTGTTGTTTATAGACCTGGCATTGCAGAGTACTGCTTTAATGTTGTTTGCCTTAACTTTGAGGCCTGTGTTGCTAGCTCCTGGCTGGCGGTTGTAATCAGGAGTGTGGTAGCTGTCTCTGTTATCTGGGTCCTTTACTGGTACAGCTGATTTATAGATATGTGAGGATTGCTTTGGCTTTGAGTTATGGGTGCCTGCATGGCTTCCCCTCTTGCCCCGCCTTGTTTTCTTGAGAATCCCAAGGGATTTTAGAGGGGTAATCAAAGTAGAATCTATTTGTAAGAGTTTCTTGGGAACAGAGGTTGCAATAAAGATAAGCATCTCAGCTGAGTATTTTAAAGGTGACATTTGGACAGCTGATAGACATCCTGCTGAGATCAAAGGGAAGGGGTCTTTTGCAAGCTGTAAGACAGATCAGGAGCTGAGGGTTGAAGAAAGTTGAAGGATTTCAAAGTTTGAGGTCAGCTTCTAGCAGGCTAGGCATTTTCAGTCCAAGTCCAATTTTAATCCAGTTTAAATCTCAGCCATCCAAAGTGATCCATAATTTCTGATGAGCTGTAGTTTTTGCCAGAGAGGTGATGAATAGGATTCCTCTGTATTTTGGGTCCTTTGAATGAATAGGATTCCTCTGCACAAGAGACAGCTCAGGGCTCCTGCTGAGAAAGGCCCTATTTAGAGTCAAGGTGTGAACTTTCTCAGCTGTGGATGGTGTCCTGCAGAGATCAAAGGGCTTGTATAGACTGAATTGTCCTTACATAGAGATGTATGGATGGACAGCATGGATTTGAAAACACAGTCCTTTGTTTAGGAATTTAAAGATATAATATATAGTATATGTAGAAAAAAGGTATTTACCCGAGGGCAAGACCATACCATATGCATAAAAGTACCTTTGCCTACTGGACATTTAAGGCAGAGATCATCACAGTTTGTACGAAATTTAGACAATCTCACAGGGGTAAGAAAGGCTCTATGCAATATATACAAATATAGTAAACAGGTAGATGTGGAGAGACTTTGGTCTCATTAGAAAGAACATCGTCCCAATTATCTTCAGATACATTACCTATCTCTCTGTCCCAAAAATAATGTTTCTGATACATACGGTGCATAGCATCCAGTGTAATTAGTGCATTGTAGAGAAGAGTAACTAGCTGTTTAGAGGAGGCACCCTTAAAGAAAATCTGTATTGTTAAAATCGCACAAAAGTAAACATACCAGTGCATTAGGGGACATCTCCTATTACCCTCTGACACAATTTCGCTGCTCCTCGCCGCATTAAAAGTGGTTTAAAACAGTTTTAAAAAGTTTGTTTATAAACAAACAAAATGGCCACCAAAACAGGAAGTAGGTTGATGTACAGTATGTCCACACATAGAAAATACATCCATACACAAGCAGGCTGTATACAGCCTTCCTTTTGAATCTCAAGAGATCATTTGTGTGTTTCTTTCCCCCTGTTCTCATGCACTAAAGTTTCAGGCTGCTTGTTCCTTCCTGCAAACAGCTTTGCCCTTGTCTGTAATTCTTCAGTATGTGAAAGCCCAGCCAGCTCAGAGGACGATTTATCCAGCTTGTAAAAGATAAGAGAGAAGCTGCTCTAATCCTAAATAACACACAGGCAGTGTGCATAGAGGGGCCTGGAAGGGGGAGTTCATAGCAGAACCACAACACTGAAGAACTTGGCAGCCTTTCAGACACAGGCTGACAAATCTGACAGGGGAAAGATACATTGATTTATTACAGAGACAGTGATAGTATAAAGTGCTGCAGTAAGCCAGAACACATTAGAATAGCTTTTTGAACTTGTAGGATGATAAAAAACAGGATGCAATTTTTGTTACGGAGTCTCTTTAATATTGTCTAAGAGTGGCGAAATTATAAATTATTTAGGGAAATTGTCAAACTGAGCATGTAAGGCATGTTGTAAGCCCATAAATTTAAAAAAGGCTGATTGTGGGATGTCAAATTCAGATGAAAGTTGGTCAAAGGTCTTTAAAGTGGATCCGAGATTAACTTTTACACATTGCATAATGAGTTCCTTTCCTATTGTTTATAGGGCATTCTTCAAGCCAAATACTTTTTTGTTTTTGTTTTAATACTGTAATTCCCTATAAACTAAACAAGCCACGCCCACAGGTTTTCAGAGAGCCAAGGCACTTTCAGACAGTAGCAAGGGCTCATGGGAGCTCCGTCTGGGCAGGAGGAGGGGGAGGTATTACTAGCCAGAGATTTCAGAGGCAGAGGGGAGGAGGGAGGAGGAGGTGGGATTAGGTTTTTTTGCTCAAGATGCAGATAAGCCTGCCTCTGTGTAATGTTTACAAACAACATGGCTGCTGTCATTGTACCACAGGAAAAAATAATAATTTTCTATTAAAGCTTTTTTTCAGCTAGATTTGCTGTGTAAACCATCTAAACTTTAGATAAGATATATAGACAAGTTACTTGTTATAGTTAGTTTTTCATCTCGGATCTGCTTTAATATTCCTCCGAGGAAGAGCTGATGCAGAAATTTAATACACCTAGCAAACCACCAGTCGGCATCCGAGAGTTTATTGAGTTCTTTCAAATTTAAATTTTCCCACAGGGGGGTGAGTCTAAATGTGGTCTCAGTACGAAGGATTTGGTGAGAGCAATCCCATACTTTGAGTATTTCTTTCAACGTAGGGGGAAGTGACTGTAGCCCACCCACCCCTTTTAAAACCTTTAAGAGTATTATAGTAACAAAATAGCCTCCATCCGTCAGGAAATATCCAATCTCCAATCTTCACCTCCCACCCGCACACAACCAACTCCTCCTCCACCCTATCCTCCCCTCACCTCCTTCACTCCTACTACCATTGAGAAAGTCAACCACCTACTTCAGACTTCCCATACCACTACCTCCCCCCTTGACCCTATCCCTTCTGATCTACTTCAGCCTCACTTCACGGATTTGGCCCCAGTCCTCACTACCCTGTTTAACCTCTTCCTATCCACAGGCACCTTCCCATCAGACTTCAAGCAGGCCACAGTACTGCCCCTGCTCAAGAAACCCTCCCTCGACCCCTCGCTACCCTCCAACCACCTCTCAGTGGGAGTCCCCCAAGGCTCGGTCCTTGGCCCCCTACTGTTCTCCCTATACACATCCTCCATTGGCAAGGTTATCTCCTCCCTGGGTTTTAACTATCATCTGTATGCAGATGACACCCAAATCTACCTCCACACCCCTGACATATCCACCACTACCATGGACAAGGTCTCCTCCTGCCTATCTGCCATCTCCTCCTCGATGTCCACTAGGTTCCTGAAACTAAATGTAGACAAAACAGAATTTATGATCTTCTCACCCCAGTCATCCCTGGACATCCCAGATGTGCAGGTCACTGTTAACCACACTACCATTCGCCCTACCTCTCAAGCCCGCTGTCTGGGTGTCACCCTGGACTCCGCACTCTCCTTCACTCCCCACATCCAAAACTTCACAAAGTCCTGAAACTTCCACCTTCGTAACATCTGCAAGATTCGCCCTTTCCTGACCTCTGCCACCACCAAACTCCTCATCCATGCCCACATAATTTCCTACATTTCTGATCTTACTCAGAGATACACACCAAGCCGCTCACTCTGCTACTCCAATGAACTTCGCCTGACCGCCCCCCGCATCGCCCAGTCCCATGCACGCCTCCAGGACTTCTCAAGAGCCGCTCCAACACTATGGAACTCCCTACCTCCACCCATTAGGGCAGCCCCCTCCTTCAACACCTTCAAGAAGGTCCTCAAAACTCACCTTTTCACTCTAGCCTACCACCCCTCACAATTGCTCTAAACCCACAGCTGAACTCTGGTCCCCTACCTCTCGTGTCCCTACCTCTCCCTCTAGATTGTAAGCCTTTGGGCAGGGTCTTCCTCCTTTTGTGTCCTACCTGATCATGCACCTCCATTACTGTAAACCGATGCTATGCATTTGAGTGAACCTAACTTGCCTAATCTCCATGCTCCCATCCAAAGACTGACTAAGGATTACCTTGTACTCATACTGTGCTGTGTGATCTGGTTTTCTTGTATTCCTGTATTGGCATACTGCTGTATGTGACCGCTAAATATTGTATGTAACCTAAATTAATGTCCAGCGCTGCGTCATATGTTGGCGCTTTATAAATACAATAAATAATAATAAGGGTCTTTGTTTCGGAAAGGGAGTATAGAGAATATATTATTCTAAAGGACCTGTTTTCCATCCCTAAACCCGTAATAAAGATGGAATAATTGGGATGCCAGGTAGTACAGATAGCAGTTAGGGACTGCTATACCACCCAGGTCTTTTGGTTATTGTAGTACAGATAAGGAGAGGCGGTGGCATTGTTTGGCCCAGATAAAGCAAGCTAGTTGAGAATGTAATTTAGAGAAAACTGCAGAGTGCAGAAAAACCGGGGAGTGCCAGGACACGTACAAAATCTTGGGGAGGAGAATCATCTTAAATAAGTTGGCACGTCCTGTGGCATTTAAAGGGAGTTATTCCCAGGCTTTAAATTTAGTACTAATTTGGTGAAGAAATGGATCAAGATTAGAGATGGCTCGAATGTGCAGGTTCAAGAACATTTGGGAAATAGTGATCACAACATGATAACGTTTGATCTGGTGACTGATAGGCCACGGGGCAACGGGACCACTAAAACTATGAATTTTAGAAAAGCAAAGTTCAATCAACTTAGGCAGGCACTAAGTTTGGTGAACTGGGATAATGTACTACAAGGGGAGGACACTGAAGGAAAATGGCAAGCTTTTAAACGTATACTCAATCAATATTGTAGTATGTATATCCCATATGGAAACAAAATGTCTAGGAATAAAAAAAGGCCTCTATGGATGAATAGAAAGGTTAGAGATAAAATGAAGAGAATAAAGAATGCCTGTAAGGTACTAAAACAGGAGGGGACCGAAGCTACACTAAGCAATTCTAAGGAGTGCAATAAAAATTGTAAAAAAGAAATTAGGCTGGCAAAGATCGAAACTGAAAATCAAATCGCTAGGGATATCAAATCTAACCCAAAAAAGTTTTACAAGTACATCAACTCTAAAAAAAGAAAGGTTGACTGTATAGGACTCGTAAAGGATGAGGGTGGGAACTCAATGGTGGATGACCAAGGTAAGGCAGAGTTATTAAATGCTTTCTTTGCTTCTGTCTTCACAAAGGAAACAGCACTGTTGCAAATTACAGAGGCAGAAGAGTCTCAATCTTCCAACTGTAATATTAAATACTTAACGCAGGAAGAAGTGAAGGCAAGACTAAATAAATTAAAAATAGACAAGGCACCTGGCCCGGATGGCATGCATCCTCGGGTCCTAAGGGAATTAAGTTCAGTTATAGATAAACCCCTTTATCTTATCTTTTGTGACTCTCTTTCAACTGGCAGAGTCCCAGTGGATTGGCGTCCAGCCCACGTTTCCCCATTGTTTAAGAAGGGCAAAAAATCAGATCCAGGAAATTATAGACCTGTAAGCTTAACATCAGTTGTATGCAAACTATTTGAGGGGTTACTAAGAGATACTATACATGACTTCATAGTAGAAAATAATCTTATTTCTCAGCATTAACATGGGTTTACTAAAGACAGGTCCTGTTTGACTAACATGCTCAGCTTTTATGAGGTAGTGAACGCTAATGTGGATATTGGGAATGCTGTAGATGTGATATACTTGGACTTTGCAAAGGCCTTCGACACTGTTCCCCACAAAAGTCTGGTGCAAAATTTGAGGATGCAAGGACTGGGGAAAAGTTTGTGTGCATGGATAGGGAACTGGCTAATGGACAGAAAACAAAGAGTTGTGGTGTGATGGTTTGCGGAGAAGCCGCCGTGCGTTCTGACAGTGAGGCGGCGGTATCCGCGCACAGAGCGGCGGTTTCCCCGCAGCAACATGCGTCTGACTCGTCTGGACCTAGTAGTGCACACAGATGGAGAGCTACGCGCGCACGCGCCGCAAGACAGGCTCTTTATGCCAATAGGAGAAGGGTCAGCTGATCGAGGCGGTCAGCTGATCCCAGCTCAGCAAGTGATTGGTTGATGGGAGCTGGGCGGCGATGTGGAGCGCTTTGCTATATATATCTCTTTCTGTTCAGTTGCTGGTTGTCTGGCGTTGCGAATACCTATGTGTTAGCACTCAGACCTTAGTCAGATCCTTCAGTGTGGTGGAACCAGGTGGACCTGGGAATCCACACTTAGCCAGTTTACTGTATATCATGTGCCTGTGTGTTGCCGACCCGGCCTACCCGACCTTTCTGGCTGTCACCCACCCCAGGGGTGCTCAGTCCTCCTGCAGGGGTCCCCTGCTGCTCAGAGGGGGCACTACTGCAAACCAGTCATGGACTCCCCCTCCTGGAGCCCTTGACTGCAGTAGAGTCTATCTCTACTTATTGGACCACCTGCTACCACGATGGTCCAATTTCTACTGTTACACCAAACACTTACACGCTTCAGGTGTCCAGAGGTTAGCAATATATCTGTATTATCGGTGATTCTGCAGATCATCAATAATCAAGTATATATCTGTATTCTTGGTGATACTGCAGATCACCAATAATCAGATTCTCTCTGCGTGCTGACACCGATCGTTACAGAATGCCAGACCAAAACAATATGGACGCACTTAGCAGTCGTCTTGACACACTCACCACCTCGGTGGAAATTCTCATCAGAGTGATGGATGGTCAGCATGCCCAGATCTCTGCTTTATCTGGGTCACTACAAGTCCTTCAGACGACTGTAAATTCAGTGCGATCCCCTCCAGTCACAGACTTAAGAATGTCTGTACCCGAAAAGTTTTCTGGCCAAAGATCTGACTTTCAGAATTTTAAGAATCGTGTTATGTCATATTTTGAACTGAGGCCTAACCTGTCAGGAACAGAGGCTCAGAGAATTATCTTTATTAAAACCTTACTCTCAGGGGATGCTCAGACCTGGGCATATAATTTAGCGTCAGGGCATGAAGCACTCAGGTCAGTTGAGGAGTTTTTTTAAATCCATGGCCATAATTTATGATGATCCAGACATTGCCTCTACCGCTGAACGGAAGTTGAAGACCTTGCGCCAAGGCAAGGATTCAGTGGAGGTTTATGCAGCTGAGTTCAGGAAGTGGTCGGTGTCGGCTAGGTGGGGGACTTTTGCGTTGATAGATTGTTTTCTATCAGGGTTGTCAGATGCAGTCTCTGGATTGATGTTGGGGTACCCTGAAACGAAAACCATTGAGGAAGCAATCTCTTTGGCAGTACGGGTTGATATTCGGTTACGATATCAGAAACAAACCCGTGGTAAGGACAGAATCAGATATGTCTCCTATGCCACTCCTAAACCTGCCTCACCGCCACCTGAGCCAATGCAAATTGGTCAGTCCAAATTGGCGCGGTCAGAGAGGAATCGCAGGAAGACAGAACAGCTCTCTTTATACTGTGCAGAGGAGGGTCATAGAGTGCAGAATTGCCCCAGGAAGTCGGGAAACGCTGCCACCTAGGAGTAGTCAGAGGTAATACCCTAGGCGCGCAGGCTTTACCTCTACATAACAATCGTCTGCTACTTCCCTGTTCTGTCTCATGGGAAGGACAGACTGTTTCCACTGAAGCTTTCATTGATTCCGGTTCAGCGGCTAATTTTATAGATTACGAGTTTGCTAAAAAATTGGGAATACCCATGTCCCCCTTGGATCAACCGATCCTGGTCACGGCTGTAGATGACTCTCCTCTGCAGAGTAGACACCCCTTATCCCATACTCGGAGTTTACAACTCAGGGTGGGGGTATTACATGGAGAGAATCTGCAATTTCTGGTTTTGCATATGGCAACCTCTACCATCATTCTTGGCATGCCCTGGTTACAAATTCACTCGCCTCAGATAGACTGGGTTTCAGGTCAGCTAACGAGCTGGTCATCCCATTGTTATCATCATTGTTTAGCGAAAGTAACCATGGGTAATACCAACATTCAGGTTGAAGGTGTACCGAGACAATACGCAGAATTTGCTGATGTCTTCTGTCCCAAGTCAGCAGACAAACTTCCCCCCCACGTGCCTTCGATTGTCCCATCGATCTGAGATCTGGTTGTATGCTGCCTAGGGGTCATCTTTATAACCTGTCTGGGCTAGAGAAACTAGCTATGCAAGAATACATTAGGGAGAACTTGGCGAAAGGGTTCATCCGTCCCTCTCGTTCACCAGCAGGGGCAGGTTTCTTTTTTGTAAAGAAAAAAGACGGAGGTCTCCGTCCTTGTATTGATTATCGAGGCCTGAATAAGATCACAGTGAAAAACCATTACCCTTTGACGATTTGTTCACGCAGGTGACCAACGCCAAGATTTTTTCCAAGCTAGATCTCAGGGGCGCATACAACTTAGTCTGTATCAGGGATGGTGACGAATGGAAGACGGCCTTCAACACACCCGACGGGCATTACGAGTACCTGGGGATGCCCTTCGGGTTGTGTAAAGCGACGGCCGTCTTCCAGTAGTTAATTAATGAGGTGCTCAGGGAAGTGTTGGGGAAATTTGTTCTGGTCTACTTGGACGATATACTAATCTTTTCGTCCAGTCTCTCTGAACATCGCCAGCATGTCAGATGGGTGTTAAAGAAGTTAAGACAGAATCAACTTTATGCCAAACTGGAGAAATGCCTCTTTGAGGTAGAGTCAGTAGCCTTCTTGGGGTACATCATCTCCACTTCTGGCCTCTCGATGGACCCAGGGAAAGTTTCTGCTGTCCTGGAGTGGCCTCAGCCTGTGGGGCTGAAGGCACTTCAGATATTCCTAGGGTTTGCCAATTACTACAGAAGGTTCATTAAGGGGTACTCTACCATCATCGCTCCTCTCACCAGTCTCACCAGGAAAGGGGCTGACACTCATCACTGGTCACCAGAGACTCATGCGGCCTTTTCAACCCTAAAAAACTGTTTTGTTCTGCCCCGATACTGAGGCATGTTGACGTCGCCTTTCCTTTCATCGTGGAGGTTGATGCCTCAGAAGTGGGGGTGGGAGCTGTGTTGTCTCAGAAGTTCGGCTTGCAGGGCAAGCTGCACCCATGTGCCTACTTTTCTCGCAGATTTTCACCCGCCGAGAAAAACTATGACATCGGCAACCAAGAGCTCTTGGCCATCAAATTAGCTTTTGAGGAATGGCGACACTGGTTAGAGTGTGCAGAACACATTATCACAGTTTATACAGATCACAAGAATTTGGAGTATATTGAGGGGGCTAAAAGACTTAGCCCTCGCCAGGCCCAGTGGTCCCTGTTTTTTTGCAAGATTTAGATTTGTAATCACGTATACTCCCGGAAGTAAGAATATCAAGGCCGATGCTCTTTCCAGGTGTTTTGAGCCCGAGTCAGTGCAGCCTGCAGCCCCTGAGACCATCCTACCCCCAAAGGTAGTTTTGGCAGCCACTGAGACATGGAGAGATTGGACAGTCACTTTGAGTCCCTACCAACAGGATGTTCCAGAGGGGAAGCCTGAGGGGGTCATGTTTGTGCCACTGCCTTTCAGCCTACAAATCCTGCAATTCTTTCATTCTAACAAGAATGCTGGTCATCCTGGAGCCACCAGAACTCAGGATCTATTAGCTAGATGTGCCTGGTGGCCTACTTTGGCAACAGATTGTATGGAATTTGTAAGAGAGTGTGCGGTATGTGCGAGGAGTAAGCCCTCTCGTCAGGCCCCCGTTGGCACTTTACAGTCCTTGCCAGTCCCCAATGAACCCTGGACTCATATTTCCATGGATTTTGTGGGTGAACTTCCTCGGTCTGAAGGCAAGTCGGTCATTTGGGTAGTAGTGAATCGTTTCAGTAAGATGGCACACTTTGTCCCTCTGAAAGGACTCCCCTCAGCCCAGGAATTGGCTGACCTCTTCATCCAGCACATCTTCCGGCTGCATGGCATTCTGGAAAATGTAGTGTCAGATCGGGGAGTTCAATTTGTTTCAAAATTTTGGAGGGCCTTTTGCCATCAATTAGACATGGAGCTCGCGTTCTCATCAGGCTACCACCCACAGACCAACGTTCAGACCGAGAGAGTTAACCAATCTCTGGAACAATTTCTCAGGTGTTATGTTGCTGATGCGCAAACCGATTGGGTAAAGTTTTTGCCATTTGCGCACAACAATCTGAAGAGCTCTTCTTCTGGGTTCTCCCCATTCCAGGTGGTGTCAGGGAGATCACCTAAGTTTTCTCCTTTGCCGGTCGCATCTACTCCTTTTCCAGCTCTGGAGGATTGGCAAAGGGCCCTGAAAGAGATTTGGGGAATGGATTTGGATAAACATCGGTCCATAGAGTGGAGATTCTCTCCAGGAGGTGTGGGTGTCCACTCGTCACTTGCCCTTAAAGCAATTGTCACCCAAGCTAGGTCCTAAGTTTATAGGACCTTTTCCAGTGGCCAAGAAAATCAATAATGTCACGTATGCTATTGATCTCCCAGCTAGTGTGAAAGGTGTGAGATCATTCCATGTGTAGAGTTGGGCTGAACGGTTCACCTGCGAACGGTTCCATGCGAACTTCCGTGGTTCGCGTTCGCGTCCCGCAGGCGAACCTTTGCGGAAGTTCGGTTCGCCCCATAATGCACATGGAGGGTCATCTTTGACCCTCTACATCACAGTCAGCAGGCCCAGTGTAGCCAATTAGGCTACACTAGCCCCTGGAGCCCCACCCCCCTTATATAAGGCAGGTAGCGGCGGCCATTACGGTCACTCGTGTGCCTGCATTAGTGAGAGTAGGGCGAGCTGCTGCAGACTATCTCTCATAGGGAAAGATTAGTTAGGCTTAGCTTGTTCCTGGCTGCATACCTGTTCTGTGAACCCACCACTGCATACCTGTACTGTGAACCCACCACTGCATACCTGTTCAGTGAACCCAACACTGCATACCTGTTCTGTGAACCCACCACTGCATACCTGTACTGTGAACCCACCACTGCATACCTGTTCAGTGAACCCACCACTGCATACCTGTTCAGTGAACCCACCACTGCATACCTGTTCAGTGAACCTGCCACTGCATACCTGTTCTGTGAACCCACCACTGCATACCTGTTCTGTGAACCCACCACTGCATACCTGTTCTGTGAACCCACCACTGCATACCTGTTGTGTTCAGTGAACCTGCCACTGCATACCTGTTCTGTTCAGTGGACCCGCCACTGTATACCTGTTCAGTGAACCCGCCACTGCATACCTGTTGTGTTCAGTGAACCTGCTACTGCATACCTGTTCTGTGAACTCGCCACTGCATACCTGTTCTGTTCAGTGGACCTGCCACTGTATACCTGTTCTGTTCAGTGAACACGCCACTGTATACCTGTTCAGTGAACCCGCCACTGCATACCTGTTCTGTTCAGTGAACCTGCCACTGCATACCTGTTCTGTGAACCCGCCACTGTATACCTGTACTGTTCAGTGAACCCGCCACTGCATACCTGTTCTGTTCAGTGGACCCGCTACTGTATACCTGTACTGTTCAGTGAACCCGCCACTGCATACCTGTTCAGTTCAGTGGAGCCGCTACTGTATACCGGTTCTGTTCAGTGAACCCGCCACTGCATACCTGTTGTGTTCAGTGAACCCGCCACTGTATACCTGTACTGTTCAGTGAACCCGCCACTGCATACCTGTACTGTTCAGTGAACCCGCCACTGCATACCTGTTGTGTTCAGTGAACCCGCCACTGCATACCTGTTCTGTTCAGTGGACCCGCCACTGTATACCTGTTCTGTTCAGTGAACACGCCACTGTATACCTGTTCAGTGAACCCGCCACTGCATACCTGTTCTGTTCAGTGAACCTGCCACTGCATACCTGTTCTGTGAACCCGCCACTGTATACCTGTACTGTTCAGTGAACCCGCCACTGCATACCTGTTCTGTTCAGTGGACCCGCTACTGTATACCTGTTCTGTTCAGTGAACCCGCCACTGTATACCTGTACTGTTCAGTGAACCCGCCACTGCATACCTGTTCTGTTCAGTGGAGCCGCTACTGTATACCGGTTCTGTTCAGTGAACCCGCCACTGCATACCTGTTGTGTTCAGTGAACCCACCACTGTATACCTGTACTGTTCAGTGAACCCGCCACTGCATACCTGTACTGTTCAGTGAACCCGCCACTGCATACCTGTTGTGTTCAGTGAACCCGCCACTGCATACCTGTTCTGTTCAGTGAACCTGCCACTGCATACCTGTTCTGTGAACCTGCCACTGTATACCTGTACTGTTCAGTGAACCCGCCACTGCATACCTGTTCTGTTCAGTGAACATGCCACTGCATACCTGTTCTGTGAACCCGCCACTGTATACCTGTTCTGTTCAGTGAACCCACCGCATCAGTGCACATACCTGTGCAGTTAAGTGAACCCACCTACCTACGTGAGTGCACGCAGTGTGATATACCACTCCGTGCATACCCGATATGGACAAAACAGGTAGAGGAAGAGGTAGTGCCAGAGCCAGAGGAAGGCCACCCGGCAGGTCTGCGCGAGGTCGAGTAAATGTAATTTCGTGTGGACCTGGCCCACAGTACAGTGCTCGGAAGAAGGCACGTCCCATCACCTCCCAAGATTGTCAGGACGTGGTTGAGTATTTAGCGACACAGAACACCTCATCTTGCTCAGCCACCAGCGCTACTACTAGCACCACTTCCGCTGCATTTGACACTTCGCAAGAATTATTTAGTGTTGAAATCACTGATGCACAGCCATTGTTGTTCCAGCCAGATGAATTTTCACCAGTTCATATGTCTGAGTTACGCGGCAACACTATGGATGTAACGTGTAAGGAGGATGAAGGACCTACTGATGGTGCATGTTTGGATTTGTCTGAGGCAAGCGAAGCTGGGCAGGATGATTACGATGATGACTATGATAGGGATCCTCTGTATGTTCCCAATAGAGGAGATGAAGAGGGGGACAGTTCAGAGGGGGAGTCAGAGAGTAGTAGGAGGAGAGAAGTTGCTGAAAGAAGCTGGGGCAGCTCTTCGTCAGAAACAGCTGGTGGCAGTGTCCGGCACCATGTATCACCACCTATGTACAGCCAGCCAACTTGCCCTTCAGCATCAGCTGCTGAGGTCCCCATAGTGCCCACATCCCAGGGTGGCTCAGCGGTGTGGAAATTTTTTAATGTGTGTGCCTCAGGTCGGAGCAAAGCCATCTGTTCGCTCTGCCAACAAAAATTGAGCCGTGGAAAGGCCAACACTCACGTAGGGACAAGTGCCTTACGAAGGCACCTGGAGAAAAGGCACAAACAGCAATGGGATGGCCACCTGAGCAAAAGCAGCAGCAGCACACAAAAGAAAAGTCACCCTCCTTCTCCTCTTCCTCCTTCAGGTGCATCATCTGCTTCTGCCGCTTTCTCCATTCCACCTTCACAGGCTCCCTCCTCCACTCCGCCTCTGCCCTTGAGCGGTTCCTGCTCCTCTGCCCACAGCAGCAGTCAGGTGTCCGTGAAGGAAATGTTTGAGCGGAAGAAGCCAATTTCGGCCAGTCACCCCCTTGCCCGGCGTCTGACAGCTGGCGTGGCGGAACTGTTAGCTCGTCAGCTGTTACCATACCGGCTGGTGGACTCTGAGGCCTTCCGTAAATTTGTGGCCATCTGAACACCGCAGTGGAAGATGCCAGGCCGCACTTATTTTTCGAGAAAGGCCATACCCCAACTGCACCGTGAAGTTGAGAGGCAAGTGGTGTCATCTCTTGCGAAGAGCGTTGGGTCAAGGGTACACCTGACCACGGATGCCTGGTCTGCCAAGCACGGGCAGGGCCGCTACATTACGTACACAGCCCATTGGGTCAACCTGGTGGTGAACGATGGCAAGCAGGGCGCAGCGGACCAAATTGTGACACCTCCACGGCTTGCAGGCAGGCCTCCTGCCACCTCCTCTCCTCCTGCTACATGCTCTTCGCTGTCCTCATCCTCCTTGGCTGAGTGGCAGTTCTCCTCTCCAGCTACACAGCCCCAGCTCCGCAGGGCCTATGCTGCATGCCAGGTACGACGGTGTCACGCCATCTTAGACATGTCTTGTCTCAAAGCGGAGAGTCACACTGGAGCAGCTCTCCTGGCTGCTCTTAAGAAACAGGTGGATGAGTGGCTGACCCCGCACCACCTGGAGATAGGCAACGTGGTGTACGACAACGGCACCAATCTGCCTGCCGCTTTGCATATGGGGAAGCTGACACACATACCCTGCATGGCACATGTCATGAATCTAGTTGTTCAAAGATTTGTGGCAAAGTACCCTGGCTTAGCGGATGTCCTGAAGCAGGCCAGGAAGGTCTGTGGGCATTTGAGGTGGTCTTACACAGCCATGGCACGCTTTGTGGAAATTCAGCGGAAAAACAACATGCCGGTGAGACGCCTCATTTGCGATAGCCCGACTCGCTGGAATTCGACCCTGCTCATGTTCTCCCGCCTGCTAGAACAGAAGAAAGCCGTCACCCACTACCTCTACAACTACAGTAGAATGAAACAGTCTGGGAAGATGGGGATGTTCTGGCCCGACAACTGGACACTGATGAAAAATGCATGCAGGCTCATGCGGCCGTTTGAGGAGGTGACCAACCTGGTGAGCCGCAGTGAGGGCACCATCAGCGACTTAATTCCCTACGCTTACTTCTTGGAGCGTGCTGTGCGTAGAGTGGCGGATGAAGCTGCGAATGAGCGTGACCAGGAACCGTTACGGCAGGAACAGGCATGGGACCAATTTTCATCAGACCCAGCTGTTTCCTCAACACCTGCGGCAGTACAGAGGGGGGAGGAGGAGGAAGAAGAGAAGTCGTGTGCAGAAGATGAGTCAGACTCAGAAGATGATGAGCAAAGTGTTTCTTTGGGGGAGGAGGAGGAGGAGGAGACGGCGGCAGGAGAACACCAGCAGCAGGCGTCGCCGGGGGCTTGTGCTGCTCAACCTTCCCGTGGTATTGTTCGCGGCTGGGGGGAGGAGGTTGACTTACGTGACGTCACTGAGGAAGAGCAAAAGGAGATGGAGGGTACTGGATCCGACTTTGTGCAGATGTCGTCTTTTATGCTGTCCTGCCTGTTGAGGGACCCCCGTATAAAAAACCTCAAGGGAAATGAGCTGTACTGGGTGGCAACACTACTAGACCCTCGGTATAGGCACAAAGTGGCGGACCTGTTACCAACTCACCTGAAGGTGGAAAGGATGCGGCACATGCAGAACCAGCTTTCAACTATGCTTTACAATGCCTTTAAGGGTGATGTGACAGCACAACGCCAGCAAGGTAGCACTGCCACTAATCCTCCTCCCGTGTCCACGCAGTCAAAGACAGGACGCTCCAGCGATCTCATGGTGATGTCGGACATGCGGACGTTCTTTAGTCCAACGCCTCGCCGTAGCCCTTCCGGATCCACCCTCCACCAACGCCTGGAACGGCAGGTAGCCGACTACCTGGCCTTAAGTGTGGATGTAGACACTGCTGTGAACAGCGATGAGGAACCCTTGAACTACTGGGTGCGCAGGCTTGACCTGTGGCCAGAGCTGTCCCAATTTGCCATCCAACTTCTCTCCTGCCCTGCCGCAAGCGTCCTGTCAGAAAGGACCTTCAGCGCAGCTGGAGGCATTGTCACTGAGAAGAGAAGTCGCCTAAGTCACAAAAGTGTTAAGTACCTCACCTTTATCAAAATGAATGAGGCATGGATCCCGGAGGGCTGCTGCTCGCCCCAAGACTAAGTCAGTCCCCGCACACACAGCATCTCTGCCTGCACGCCGTGTGACTGGCTGCCTGGCCTGCCCCAAGAAGACTAAGTTGCTCCCAGTCCCTCCACACAGCATGTCTGCCTGCAGGCCGCTTGACTACCTTCTCCGCCACCACCAACAGGGTCCGGGACTCCAGGCGGATTGCTGAATTTTTTAGGCCGCTGCTAGCAGCGGCCGCTGTAATAATTTTTCTGGTGCGTGTACATGACTGCCTAATTTTTCTGGCTGCACTGCGGGCAGCTGCAACAACAAAAGAAAAGGCATGTACATGCGCCCATTCCCCTTCGTGATCATTACCTTGCCATGGTGAAGGGGCTTGCGTATCACAATGAAGCAATGACCGGCGCCTAGATGAGTGTCTCGGGGGGCACACAAAAGATAATAAGGTCGTTGCTTCATTGTGGTCAGACCAAATTTGATCAGCTGGACAGTCACTGTTCTGTCATTCAGCCAGGCGACCATATGGGCTGTAAAGCCACCAAAACCTGCACTCTCGCCATGGTGCGCACCAGTCCAGCACGGCCGTCACTACACAAACAGCTGTTTGCGGTGCGTTACACGGTGAGTTTGGTGTGTCAGTGTGAAGCAGTACCTTAATTACACTACCTGAATGATGTATACACATGCAAGATGTTTTAAAGCACTTTAGGCCTGTCATTTAGCATTCAATGTGATTTCTGCCCTTAAAACGCTGCTTTGCGTCAAATCCAGATTTTTCCCGGGGACTTTTGGCGTGTATCCCACTCCGCCATGCCCCCCTCCAGGTGTTAGACCCCTTGAAACATCTTTTCCATCACTTTTGTGGCCAGCATAATTTTTTTTTTTTCATCAAAGTTCGCATCCCCATTGAAGTCTATTGCGGTTCGCGAACTTTAACGCGAACCGAACCTTCCGCGGAAGTTCGCAAACCCGGTTCGCGAACCTAAAATCGGAGGTTCGGCCCAACTCTATCCATGTGTCCCTGTTAAAACCAGCGGTGCAGGTGGACTCCTCTCCCCCCTCCCCCCCCCCCCCCCTGTGTTGGTGGATGATCAACCAGAGTATGAGATTCAAAAGATTCTGGATTCTCGCCTGGTGCAGAATTCTGTTCAGTATCTGGTCCACTGGAAGGGATATGGCATAGAGGAGAGATCTTCGGTGCCAGAGTGTCGCATGCATGCAGAAGAATTAAAGAAAGAGTTCCATGACTTACATCCTGGGAAGCCTGGTGGAGAGTGTCCGGAGTCCACTCCTCGGGGGGGGGGGGGGGGGGGGTACTGTGATGGATTGCGGAGAAGCCGCCACGCGTTCTGACAGTGAGGCGGCGGTATCCGTGCACAGAGCGGCGGTTTCCCCGCAGCCACATGCGTCTGACTCGTCTGGATCTAGTAGTGCACACAGATGGAGGGCTACGCGCGTGCCGCAAGACAGGCTCTTTATGCCAATAGGAGAAGGGTCAGCTGATCGAGGCGGTCAGCTGATTCCAGCTCAGCAGGTGATTGGTTGATGGGAGCTGGGCGGCGATGTGGAGCGCTTTGCTGTATATATCTCTTGCTGTTCAGTTGCTGGTTGTCTGGTGTTGCGAATACCTATGTGTTAGCACTCAGACCTTAGTCAGATCCTTCAGTGTGGTGGAACCAGGTGGACCTGGGAATCCACACTTAGCCAGTTTACTGTATATCATCTGTGTTATTCCTTAGACCAGTTCCAGGGTGTAGAGACCACGGACCTTACACCCCAGACTAGGAATACTGTATATCATCTGTGTTATTCCTTAGACTAGTTCCAGGGTGTAGCGACCACGGACCTCACACCCCAGACTAGGAATACTGTATATCATCTGTGTTGTTCCTTAGACCAGTTTCAGGGTGTGGAGACCACAGACCTCACACCCCAGACTAGGAATACTGTATATCATCTGTGTTATTCCTTAGACCAGTTCCAGGGTGTAGAGACCACGGACCTCACACCCCAGACTAGGAATACTGTATATCATCTGTGTTATTCCTTAGACCAGTTCCAGGGTGTAGAGACCACGGACCTCACACCCCAGACTAGGAATACTGTATATCATCTGTGTTACTCCTTCGACCAGTTCCTGGGTGTGGGACCACGGACCTCACACTCTAGACTAGGCATTATTGGTTATCTGTTTACGAATATACCCTGCCTGTCCCTGGTTACCAAATCAGTCTCCTGTCTCTGTTCTTTATCTGCCTGTGTGTTGCCGACCCGGCCTACCCGACCTTTCTGGCTGTCACCCACCCCTGGGGTGCTCAGTCCTCCAGCAGGGGTCCCCTGCTCCTCAGAGGGGGCACTGCTGCAAACCAGTCAGGGACTCCCCCTCCTGGAGCCCTTGACTACAGTAGAGTCTATCTCTACTTATTGGACCACCTGCTACCACGGTGGTCCAATTTCTACCGTTACACCAAACACACGCTTCAGGTGTCCAGAGGTTAGCAATATATCTGTATTATCGGTGATTCTGCAGATCATCAATAATCAGGTATATATCTGTATTCTTGGTGATACTGCAGATCACCAATAATCAGATTCTCTCTGCGTGCTGACACCGATCGTTACATGTGGTCAATGGATCATACTCAAAATGGGAGACTGTTAGCAGTGGGGTCCCACAGGAGTCTGTACTGGGTCCAGTGCTCTTCAATTTATTTATTAATGACCTAGTAGATGCAGTAGTGAGCAATGTTGCTATTTTTGCAGATGATACTAAATTGTGCAGAATCCTCAACTCTCAGGAAGATAGTGTCATATTGCAACAGGATCTGGATAAGATGGCTATATGGGCACATACATGGCAGATGAAATTCAATGTTGAAAAATGTAAAGTCATGCATTTTGGTCGTACCAATGGTCTAGCACCATACAAAATAATTGGGATACAGTTGGGGACATCAAACTTGGAGAAGGACTTAGGAGTACTCATCGACAACAAGTTAAATAATGGTACTCAATGCCAAGCCGCTGCAGCTAAAGCTAACAAAATTTTGGGATGCATTAAAAGGGAAATAAAAACTCGAGATGCTAGCATAATATTGCTCCTGTTTAACTCTCTAGTAAGGCCACATATGGAATATGGAATTCAGTTCTGGGCACCACATTACAAAAAAGATATTGCAGTTTTAGAGCAGGTGCAGAGACGAGCAACAAAATTGATACGTGGGATGGAAGGTCTCACTTACCAAGAAAGGTTAGATAAACTGGGTTTATTTAGTCTAGAGAAAAGATGCCTTAGAGGGGATCTAATTAACATGTATAAATACATCAGAGGTCAATATAATAGCTTGGCGGATGAGTTTTTTGTCCCTAGGCCTTCTCAAAGGACTAGAGGACATGATCTGCGCATGTAGGAAAAACGTTTTAGCCATTTATTTAGGAAAGGGTTCTTTACAGTAACCGTGATTAAGATGTGGAATGCATTGCCACAGGAAGTCGTTATGGCAAACTCTATACCTGCATTTAAAGGGGGCTTAAATGCTTTCCTTGCGTTGAAAGACATCCATGGCTACAATTACTAGGTAATGCCTAGTGGTGTTGATCCAGTGATTTTGTCTAGTTGCCGTCTGGAGTCGGGAAGGAATTTTTGTCTCTTTTGAGGCTGGTTGGGCCGTGCCTTGTAGGGTTTTTTTCGCCTTCCTCTGGATCAAGAGGGATATGTGAGGGAGCAGGCTGGTGTTGTACTTTGTTCTCTGGTTGAACTCGATAGACGTATGTTTTTTTTCAACCAAAATAACTATGTAACTATGAACGGTTCGCTGGCGAACGGTTCCTGGCGAACTTCCAGGGTTCACGATCGCGGAGAACCGCAAACTTTTCCGGATGTTCGATTGGCCCTTATAGTACATCATTAGGGTCAACTTTGACCCTCTACATCACAGTCAGCAGACACATTTTAGCCAATGAGGCTACACTCCCGCCTGGAGGCCCTACCCCCCTTATAAAATGCAGGCAGCGTCAGGCATTGGACTCACTCGTGTGCCTGCAGTACTTAAAGAAGAGAGAGCTGCTGCAGACTCTCATAGGGAAAGCTTAGTTAGGCTCCTGTAGGCTTGTTAGCTTGCTCTTTGCTGATTCTTATTGCTAAAAAAAAAAAAGCACACCTCAACAGCTCTTTTGAGAGCTAATCTTGTTCTTGTGATCTATTTTTTTTTGTGTGTGTGGCCCACTTGCATTATATTTATATACATCCCTGTTAGTTGGGGCAGCACGGTGGCATAGTGGTTAGCTCTCTCGCCTTGCAGCGCTGGGTCCCTGGTTCGAATCCCAGCCAGGGCACTATCTGCAAAGAGTTTGTATGTTCTCTCCGTGTCTGCGTGGGTTTCCTCCAGGCACTCCGGTTTCCTCTCACATTCCAAAAACATACAGATAAGTTAATTGGCTCCCCCCAAAATTGGCCCTAGACTACAGTATTTACACTACATAATATAGAAATATGGCAATGGTAGGGATTAGATTGTGAGCTCCTTTGAGGGACAGTTAGTGACAAGACAATATATATACATACACTGTACAGCGCTGCGTAATATGTCGGCGCTATATAAATACTAAATAATAATAATAGTCAGTCGCAGCTGGCCTTTGGCCCCTTAACTCCTACTGTGCCACTGCTGTCACTCACATTCAGTGACTACCTGTGTGTGTAACAGGCAGCTGCACATTTGTAATCCCAATCACTGCACCTGTTCACTGTTTAGTCCACCTACCTACCTACCTACGTGAGCACACGCATTGTTAATACCACCAGTCATTGCACCTGTTCACGGTACGTGTGTGTGTGTGACAGGTGCACATTTGTAATACCCAGCAGCACTGCACATACCTACCTACCTGTTGTTCAGAGCACCCACCTACCCACGTAGCACTGCACCTGTTGTTCAGTGCACCCACCTTCCTACATGAGCGCACGCAGTGTGCTATTTAATACCGCCAGTCACTGTACCTGTGCACGGTACGTGTGTGTGACAGGTGCACATTTGTAATACCCATCACTGCATATACCTACCTGTTGTTCAGTGCACCCACCTACCTACGTGAGTGCACGCAGTGTGATATACCATACCAGTTAACTGCACCTGTGTGACTGCACATTGTATTAGTCAAGTCAGTGCATACCTTTCACTTCATTGCCCCCCCCCCCCCCCCCGATATGGACAAAACAGGTAGAGGCAGAGGCAGAGGAAGACCACCAGGCAGGTCTGTTCGAGGTCATGCTGATGTGATTTTGTGCGGCCCTGGACCAAAGTACAGTGCTCAGAAGAAGGAACGTCCCATCAACTCCCAAGATTGTCAGGACGTGGTTGACTATTTAACACAGAACACCTCATCTTCCGCAGCCGCCAGCGCTACTACTAGCACCACATGTGTTCCATTTGACACTTTGCAGGAGTTATTTGGTGGGGAATTAACTGATTCACAGCAACTACTGTTACAACAAGATGAAGGGGCTAAGCAAGTTACACCACCTCATATGTCTGAGTTAGGCGACACTATGGACGTAAGGTGTGAGGAGGAGGATGATGAAGTACCTGCTGTTGTGGAAGTCTATGAGGAGTCTGAGGCAAGCGATGAGGCAGGATGATTATGATGATGATGATGATACGGATGTCACGTGGGATCCTAAGAGACAAGATTACCAAGGGGACAGTTCAGAGGGGGGAGTCAGAGAGGAGTAGGAGGAGACGAGTTCCTGAAAGAAGCAGGGGGAGCTCGTCATCAGAAACAGCTGGTGGCAGTGTCCGGCGCCATGTATCACTACCTATAGACAGCCAGCCAACATGCCCTTCAATGTCAGCTGCTGATGCCACCATAGTGCCATCACCCCAGGGGTGGACATTTTTTAGTGTGTCTGCCTTAGATCAGAGCAATGCCATCTGTTCTCTCTGCCACCAAAAATTGAGCTGTGGAAAGGCCAACACCCACATAGGGACAACTGCCTTACGAAGGCACATTCAGAAAAGGCACAAACTACAATGGGAAGAGCACCAGAGGAAAAGCAGCACGCAAAAGAAAAGCCACCCTCCTGCTCCTCTTCCTACTTCATGTGCAGCATCTTCAGCCGCTTTCTCCCTTGCACCTTCACAATCACAGCCACCCTCCTCCACTCCGCCTCTCACCTTGAGCTGTTCCTGCTCCTCTGCCCACAGCAGCAGTCAGGTGTTCGTGAGGGAAATCTTTGAGCAGAAGAAGCCAATTTCTGCCAGTCACCCCCTTGCCCGGCATCTGACAGCTGGCTTGGCAGAACTGTTAGCTCGCCAGCTGTTACCATACCAGCTGCTGGACTCTGAGGCCTTCCGTAAATTTGTGGCCATTGGGACACCGCAGTGGAAGATACCAGGCCGCAATTATTTCTCTAAAAAGGCGATACCCAAACTGTACCATGAAGTTGAGAGGCAAGTGGTGTCATCTCTGGCACACAGCGTTGGGTCAAGGGTCCATCTGACCACGGATGCCTGGTCTGCCAAGCATGGTCAGGGCAGGTACATTACTTACACAGCCCATTGGGTCAACCTGGTGACCACTGACAAGTAGAGAGTACATGGCTGTGCAGCGGGCCTACTTGTGACACCTCCACGGCTTGCAGGCAGGCCTGCTGCCACCTCCTCTCCTCCTGCTACATCCTCTTCGCTGTTGTCCTTCTCCTCCTCCTTGGCAGAGTGGCAGCGCAACTCTACTGGTGCTGCGATTTCCTCTCCAGCTACACAGCCCCAGCTCCCCTGGGCCTATGCTGCATGCCAGGTACGACGGTGTCACGCCATCTTAGACATGTCTTGCCTCAAAGCGGAGAGTCACACTGGAGCAGCTCTCCTGGCTGCTCTGAACAAACAGGTGGATCAGTGGCTGACCCCGCACCAACTGGAGATCAGCAACGTGGTGTGTGACAATGGCAGAAATCTCATTTCGGCTTTGAGTTTGGGAAAGTTGACACATGTACCCTGCATGGCACATGTGCTGAATCTCGTAATTCAGAGATTTGTGTCTAAGTACCAGGCTTAAGGAAAAGGAGGAAACCGGCACTGCTATCATATACTTTAATCCAAATACTTAAAAAAGCGGAGTAACATTATCCATTTCAAGAATCAAAATCCAAAAACACATACCATTGGTGACTGTGGGTGGTGCGGTGGGTGCAGAGCCTTACAGCCGTTTCACGCGTCTTGCGCTTCTACGGAGGCTGCCCTCCGTAGAAGCGCAAGACGCGTGAAACGGCCGTAAGGCTCTGCACTAGTGTTGGGCGAACACCTAGATGTTTGGGTTCGCGAACGTTCGCCGAACATCGCAACAATGGCTATATGACCAGCAGGGGGCACCAGCGTGCAGGATATTCCCTCTCATCTGCCCCCCTCCTAACTAAACTGCATGGGATACTACAATAATTAAAAACAATAGTGCATGAGCCAGCCTGGGGCCCCGGGAACTCTTAGTTAGGAGGGGGGCAGATGAGAGGGAATATCCTGCACGCTGGTGCCCCCTGCTGGTCATATAGCCATTGTCTATATGCAACTGAAGCCCTCTCCTACTAATTGGCTGACTTGCTCAGCTTTTGCTTGATTATCACTGCAGGCTAGGTGTATTATGTGTGCATTTCTCATTGGCTTATAAGCAGCCTGCAGGCTTTATAAAGCAGCAGAGAACTGTTTGGGAGTGAGGTTCTCCAATTGTGTGTTTGGTAAACCCAGCAGCAGCAGACGTGATGGAACAGGAGGAGACACAGGAGGAGAAGGCCACGCTTTGTGAGACACAACAACCCAGGCCTTGCATGAGGACAAGAAGTGTGCGGATAGCATGCTTTGTACCGCCATGCAGTCATAAATGTAATAAAGATAAGTGTTTCAATAAACAGGGACCACGCGGCAACGCTAACCCAGCAGCAGCAGACGTGATGGAACAGGAGCAGGCGCAGGAGGAGAAGGCCATGCTTTTTGAGACACAACAACCCAGGCCTTGCATGAGGACAAAAAGCGTGCGGATATAGCAGCAATGCTTTTTGCCGCCATGCAGTCATAAATGTAATACAGATGAGAGGTTCCATAAACAGGGACCGGTGTTCGCGCCGAACTCCGAACATAATGGAAGTCAATGGGGACCTGAACTTTCGTGCTTTGTAAAGCTTCCTTACATGCTACATACCCCACATTAGCAGGGTATGTGCACCTTGGGAGTGGGTACAAGAGGGAAAAAAATATTTGAAAAAGAGCTTATAGTTTTTGAGAAAACTGATTGTAAAGTTTCAAAGGAAAAACTGTCTTTTAAATGTGGAAAATGTCATGTTTCTTTGCACAGGTAACATGCTTTTTACCGCCATGCAGTCATAAATGTAATAAAGATGAGAGGTTCCATAAACAGGGACCGGTAACGCTAACCCAGCGCCAGCAGCAGCACACGTGATGGAACAGGAGGAGGAGGCGCAGGAGGAGAAGGCCACGCTTTGTGAGACACAACAACCCAGGCCTTGCATGAGGACAAGAAGCGTGCGGATAGCATGCTTTGTACCGCCATGCAGTCATAAATGTAATAAAGATAAGTGGTTCAATAAACAGGGACCACGCGGCAACGCTAACCCAGCAGCAGCAGACGTGATGGAACAGGAGGAAGCGCAGGAGAAGAAGGCCACGCTTTGAGACACAACAACCCAGGCCTTGCATGAGGACAAGAAGCGTGCGGATAGCATGCTTTTTACCGCCATGCAGTCATAAATGTAATAAAGATAAGTGGTTCAATAAACAGGGACCACGCGGCAACGCTAACCCAGCAGCAGCAGACGTGATGGAACAGGAGGAGGCGCAGGAGGAGAAGGCCACGCTTTGTGAGACACAACAACCCAGGCCTTGCATGAGGACAAGAAGCGTGTGGATAGCATGCTTTGTACCGCCATGCAGTCATAAATGTAATAAAGATAAGAGGTTCCATAAACAGGGACCGGCAACGCTAACCCAGCAGCACCATCAGCAGCACACGTGATGGAACAGGAGGAGGCGCAGGAGGAGAAGGCCACGCTTTGTGAGACACAACAACCCAGGCCTTGCATGAGGACAAGAAGCGTGCGGATAGCATGCTTTGTACCGCCATGCAGTCATAAATGTAATAAAGATAAGTGGTTCAATAAACAGGGACCACGCGGCAACGCTAACCCAGCAGCAGCAGATGTGATGGAACAGGAGGAGGCGCAGGAGGAGAAGGCCACGCTTTGTGAGACACAACAACCCAGGCCTTGCATGAGGACAAAAAGCGTGCGGATAGCATGCTTTGTACCGCCATGCAGTCATAAATGTAATAAAGATAAGAGGTTCCATAAACAGGGACCGGCAACGCTAACCCAGCAGCACCATCAGCAGCACACATGATGGAACAGGAGGAGGCGCAGGAGGAGAAGGCCACGCTTTGAGACACAACAACCCAGGCCTTGCATGAGGACAAGAAGCGTGCGGATAGCATGCTTTGTACCGCCATGCAGTCATAAATGTAATAAAGATAAGTGGTTCAATAAACAGGGACCACGCGGCAACGCTAACCCAGCAGCAGCAGACGTGATGGAACAGGAGGAGGCGCAGGAGGAGAAGGCCACGCTTTGTGAGACACAACAACCCAGGCCTTGCATGAGGACAAAAAGCGTGCGGATAGCATGCTTTGTACCGACATGCAGTCATAAATGTAATAAAGATAAGAGGTTCAATAAACAGGGACAACGCGGCAACGCTAACCCAGCAGCAGCAGACGTGATGGAACAGGAGCAGGCGCAGGAGGAGAAGGCCATGCTTTTTGAGACACAACAACCCAGGCCTTGCATGAGGACAAAAAGCGTGCGGATATAGCAGCAATGCTTTTTGCTGTCATACAGTCATAAATGTAATAAAGATAAGTGGTTCAATAAACAGGGACCACGCAGCAACGCTAACCCAGCAGCAGCAGACGTGATGGAACAGGAGCAGGCGCAGGAGGAGAAGGCCATGCTTTTTGAGACACAACAACCCAGGCCTTGCATGAGGACAAAAAGCGTGTGGATAGCATGCTTTGTACCGCCATGCAGTCATAAATGTAATAAAGATAAGTGGTTCAATAAACAGGGACCACGCGGCAACGCTAACCCAGCAGCAGCAGACGTGATGGAACAGGAGCAGGCGCAGGAGGAGAAGGCCATGCTTTTTGAGACACAACAACCCAGGCCTTGCATGAGGACAAAAAGCGTGCGGATATAGCAGCAATGCTTTTTGCCGCCATGCAGTCATAAATGTAATACAGATGAGAGGTTCAATAAACAGGGACCGGAAACGCTAAACCATCCAAGATGTTCATTGGTCATGTTACTTGGTTGGGGTCCTGGAGTGTTGCGTAGTCGTTTCCAATCCAGGATTGATTCATTTTAATTTGAGTCAGACGGTCTGCATTTTCTGTGGAGAGGCGGATACGCTGATCTGTGACGATGCCTCCGGCAGCACTGAAACAGCGTTCCAACATAACGCTGGCTGCCGGGCAAGCCAGCACCTCTATTGCGTACATTGCCAGTTCGTGCCAGGTGTCTAGCTTCGATACCCAATAGTTGAAGGGTGCAGATGGATTGTGCGACACAGCTATGTCATCTGACATGTAGTCCTTGACCATCTTCTCCAGGCGATTGGTGTTGGAGGTGGATCTGCACGCTTGCTGTTCAGTGGGCTGCTGCTGCATGGGTGTCAGAAATTTTTCCCACTCCAAGGACACTGCCGATACCATTCCCTTTTGGGCACTAGCTGCGGCTTGCGTTGTTTGCTGCCCTCCTGGTCGTCCTGGGTTTGCGTAAGTCAGTCTGTCGGCGTACAACTGGCTAGAGGAGGGGGAGGATGTCAATCTCCTCTCTAAAGTCTCCACAAGGGCCTGCTGGTATTCTTCCATTTTGACCTGTCTGACTCTTTCTTCAAGCAGTTTTGGAACATTGTGTTTGTACCGTGGATCCAGAAGGGTATAAACCCAGTAATTGGTGTTGTCCAGAATGCGCACAATGCGTGGGTCGCGTTCAGTGCAGTCTAGCATGAATTGAGCCATGTGTGCCAGAGTCCTACCAGAATCCTCATCATCCTCTTGTGAGCGTTGTGATAGTTGTTGTGATGCATCATAGTCGTCACCTTCCTCCTGGTCTGCTTCTGCTGACCATTCGCGCTGAATTGTGGAAGTCCAACGTGCACCGCTCTGTCCCTCGTCAGTGGTGGCATGAAATTCCTGCTCCAACTCCAGCTGTTCCTCCTCCTCTTCTTCGTCATAGCTGCTGGGGCCAGCGTTCCCTGAGGCGGATGGCCTGATGTTGGTACCATCACGCTAATCGTTTTCTCCTTCAGATTCCCCCAGTTGCATCATGACAGCTGTTTCCTTGATTTTCAACATCGACCTCTTCAGTAAACACAGCAGTGGTATGGTAATGCTGACTGAAGAGTTGTCACTGCTCACAAGCAACGTGGATTGCTCAAAATTTTGGAGGACTTGGCAGAGGTCCAACATGTTGGCCCAATCGGATCCACAGAAGCTTGGCAGCTGTCCGGATGCGCCTCGGTACTGCGCCGTCATGTACTGGACCACTGCACTCTTCTGCTCGCAAAAGCGTGCTAGCATGTGCAGCGTTGAATTCCAGCGCGTAGAGACATCACACAGCAAGCGATGGTGGGGGAGATTGAAGCGCTCCTGCATCTTGGCGAGTGCCCCCGAAGCAGTACTGGAATTTCTACAATGTTTGGCCACTCGACGCACCTTCAACAGAAGATCGGCCACGCCTGGGTATGTCCTCAGGAACCGCTGAACTACTAGGTTCATCACGTGCGCCAGGCAAGGGATGTGTGTCAGCTTAGCCAACCTTAAAGCGCGAATGAGATTACTCCCATTATCACACACAACCATGCCCGGTTTCAGGTCCAGCGGTGCCAGCCACAAATCCGTCTGTTCCTTTATTCCCTTCCAAATTTCCTCCCCTGTGTGCTGCTTATCCCTAAGGCAGATCAGCTTCAGCAACGCTTGCTGACGCATGCCAACAGCTGTGCTGCACTGCTTCCACGATCCTACTGCTGCTGGTGCTGGGTTAGTGTTTCCGGATGAGGTACAGCTTTGAGATGCGTTGGAGGAGAAGGAGTCAGAGAGGTAGGTGCTGCTGTTGTTATCCAGTGGGAGGGACGGCGGTGCAGCTGTTTGCGGCGTGGGCAACACCCGCGCCGTAGCAGGTGAGGAATCGCTGCCAGGCTCCACAAGGTTCACCCAGTGCGCGGTAAGGGAGATGTATCGACCCTGGCCGAACGCACTCGTCCAGGTGTCAGTGGTGAGGTGAACCTTGCAGGCAACGGCATTCTTCAAGCTTCGGGTTATTTTGCTGACCACGTGCTCATGCAACTCAGGCACTACAGAGCGCGCAAAGTGGTAGCGGCTGGGAACCACGTAACGTGGGATGGCCACTGACATCATGCCCTTGAAGCTGTTTGTCTCCACCACTCGATATGGCAGCATTTCGCAGGCCAGAAGCTTGGCTATGCTGGCTGTTACTGCCACGGCCCGGGGGTCATTTGCTGGCAATTTCCTCTTGCGCTCAAACATCTCCGACACAGACAACTGAACCGTAGCGCTGCACACGGAAGGGCTGTTGGTTGTTGTGTTTGATGACAGTGTCAGCGTCGTCTGATGTTTGTGAATGTTGTGAACCACGCAATGGCTGGGCTACTGCTGCTGCTGAGGCGGGTCTGGTGGTGAGTCTGGTGAACCCAAGGGAGGCAGTGTTGCTGGTACCCTGTCCTGCCGCGTTTGCCCACAGAGTGGGATGTTTGGATAGCATGTGGCGGCTCATGCTGGTGGTGGAGAGGTTGTTAACACTTTTCCCCCTGCTCAGGCGGGTCTTGCACACCTTGCAAATCGCCATGGTAACATCCTCAGTGCAGTCTTCAAAGAAAGCCCAGACTTTGGAGCACCTGCCTTGCTGGCGATTTCTGTTTGCTCCTCTTTTGCCTCTCACTTGAACTTCCACGCTTGTGGTGCCTGAAATTTCGC
This sequence comes from Hyperolius riggenbachi, assembly GCF_040937935.1. Classification (NCBI taxonomy): domain Eukaryota; kingdom Metazoa; phylum Chordata; class Amphibia; order Anura; family Hyperoliidae; genus Hyperolius; species Hyperolius riggenbachi. Next base: position 184,254,312 of record NC_090653.1, on the reverse strand, counting down.
GCCGTCTACCTTGTGGCACAAGGCAAACTCGTGCAGCAGTGGGTTCTTCAACAGACTCATCTGTGCTGCTGCTACGACGGCGATGTTCTCGTTCACAAACAAAATCTGGGTCTATGTCCACATTGTCCATACCCTCCTCTTCCATCTCCTCAAACTCGTCATGTGTCATTGTGGGGGGCCGCCGCCGTGGAGTAGAGCTCCCCAGAACAACCTCTGCGCAGCTCACTCCAACGTCGTCTTCCAGATCTTGTCGGCCGACCTCCTGCAATTGCAACCCCTCCTGCCCAACTTGCTCTGGGATTTGGGTTTCCGAGTCCTCCTCGGACTCGCCTTGTATTTCAGTGCGCGGTGCATTTCCCACAGTTAATGGTTGTGAATCCGGGCACAACATTTCTGGCTGTTCCTCCATTGACCTTTGAAAGGTGGAAGTTTGTTGGGCTGGGAATAGCTCCTGCGAATACCCCATTGTGTCCTGAGGTAATTCATCGGACTGGTTATCTGGCAGTTGTGTGCGTGGTGTCGCTGCCGGTTGTGTCAGCTTTGTGTCCACTGGCTCCTTGTAACTGGCTGAGGACTCGGAACTCCTGCGTGATGTGCTGGTGCTGCTTAACCCACTGCTGGACGCTTGAGAGGTCATCCAAGTAATTATCTGGTCCTGTTCTTTTGGATTTGTGAGGGTTGTTGTCCTGGACAACATGGGCGGTATTGAGTGGGTTTTCTTGGGTGCTCCCCTGTGGCCTGTACGTGAACCGTCAGGGGAAACACCTCTTCCCTTGCCCCTCCCTCTTTCACCGGATTTCTTCCTCATTTCACTTATCCTTAAAGTACACGCTGACTGGCAGCAGTACAGTGGCAGTACAGAAATGCTATACAGTGGCGGGTGAGCGGTGTACCACTATTCCCAGCAGCGACACAGAGCACAATGCTATACAGTGGCGGGTGAGCGGTGTACCACTATTCCCAGCAGCGACACCGAGCACAATGCTATACAGTGGCGGGTGAGCGGTGTACCACTATTCCCAGCAGACACAGAGTGGCAGTAAACAGAATGCTATATAGTGTGGCTGAGCGAGGTACACAGAGTGGCAGTAAACAGAATGCTATATAGTGTGGCTGAGCGAGCGGTGTGCTACTATTCCCAGCAGACACAGAACAGTAAACAGAATGCTATATAGTGTGGCTGAGCGAGCGGTGTACTACTATTGTCAGCAGCGACACAGAGCACAATGCTATACAGTGGCGGGTGAGCGGTGTACCACTATTCCCAGCAGCGACACAGAGCACAATGCTATACAGTGGCGGGTGAGCGGTGTACTACTATTCCCAGCAGACACAGAGTGGCAGTAAACAGAATGCTATATAGTGTGGCTGAGCGAGGTACAAAGAGTGGCAGTAAACAGAATGCTATATAGTGTGGCTGAGCGAGCGGTGTACTACTATTCCCAGCAGACACAGAACAGTAAACAGAATGCTATATAGTGTGGCTGAGCGAGGTACACAGAGTGGCAGTAAACAGAATGCTATATAGTGTGGCTGAGCGAGCGGTGTACTACTATTCCCAGCAGACACAGAACAGTAAACAGAATGCTATATAGTGTGGCTGAGCGAGGTACACAGAGTGGCAGTAAACAGAATGCTATATAGTGTGGCTGAACGAGCGGTGTACTACTATTCCCAGCAGACACAGAACAGTAAACAGAATGCTATATAGTGTGGCTGAGCGAGGTACACAGAGTGGCAGTAAACAGAATGCTATATAGTGTGGCTGAGCGAGCGGTGTACTACTATTCCCAGCAGACACAGAACAGTAAACAGAATGCTATATAGTGTGGCTGAGCGAGGTACACAGAGTGGCAGTAAACAGAATGCTATATAGTGTGGCTGAGCGAGTGGTGTACTACTATTCCCAGCAGACACAGAACAGTAAACAGAATGCTATATAGTGTGGCTGAGCGAGGTACACAGAGTGGCAGTAAACAGAATGCTATATAGTGTGGCTGAGCGAGCGGTGTACTACTATTCCCAGCAGACACAGAACAGTAAACAGAATGCTATATAGTGTGGCTGAGCGAGGTACACAGAGTGGCAGTAAACAGAATGCTATATAGTGTGGCTGAGCGAGCGGTTTACTACTATTCCCAGCAGCGACACAATGACTGGGGGGACCCTGGCTAGCGTGGCTGGAGCGCGAACTACCCTGCCTGCCTACCCAAAGCTAAACCCACAGACAAATGGCGGAAATATGACTTGGTTCGGGTATTTATTTACCTGAACCACGTGACAGTTCGGCCAATCAGAGCGCGTTCGGGTCCGAACCACGTGACCCGTTCGGCCAATCACAGCGCTAGCCGAACGTTCGGGGAACGTTCGGCCATGCGCTCTTAGTTCGGCCATGTGGCCGAACGGTTTGGCCGAACACCATCAGGTGTTCGGCCGAACTCGAACATCCCCCCGAACAGGGTGATGTTCTGCAGAACCCAAACAGTGGCGAACACTGTTCGCCCAACACTACTCTGCACCCCCCGCACCCACCGCACCACCCACAGTCACCAATGGTATGTGTTTTTGGATTTTGATTCTTGAAATGGATAATGTTACTCCGCTTTTTTAAGTATTTGGATTAAAGTATATGACAGCAGTGCCGGTTTCCTCCTTTTCCTTTGGCATTTAGATACTACTCTGACCTGAGCACGCTGAAGATATACAACATACAGCGCATACGTGTCAACATTGGACTGTGTCGACCTTCCCCCCCCCCCCCCCCTCCTCCCTGGACAGCATACGGCTAGTGCAGAGCCAGCATTTTTCTTTTTTTTCATCTGCATGGCATCTCTAAGTACCAGGCTTACAGGACATCCTAAAGCAGTCCAGGAAGGTAACAGTAAAAAAGGGCGCAGGAGGCTAGTGGACAAATCGGGCGCCGCCATTCACTCCCATAATAAATATCGTTTAATGGGCGCCCGATAGGAAAAAAGGGCGCCGGAGAAAAATAACGCTTTAAAAGCGGCGCCCGGAGACTTAATGTTTTATTACTGCTTCTCATGATTACACATTATTTAATGATTTATACATTTTTTAATATTATTTTTAAACGCAAAACAGTACAATATTTTTTTCAAACATTATTTTTAAACGAAAAACAGTACAAATTTTTTTTTTTTTACATTATTTTTAAACGAAAAAACCGCACAATATGTTTTTGAAACGTTATTAATGCTTATCACAGGGGGGTCTTAGGTTTAGGCACCAACAGGGGGTCTTAGGTTTAGGCACCAACAGGGGGGTCTTAGGTTTAGGCACCAACAACAGGGGGGTCTTAGGTTTAGGCACCAACAGGGGGGTCTTAGGTTTAGGCACCAACAGGGGGGTCTTAGGTTTAGGCACCAACAGGGGGTCTTAGGTTTAGGCACCAACAGGGGGGTCTTAGGTTTAGGCACCAACAGGGGGTCTTAGGTTTAGGCACCAACAGGGGGGTCTTAGGTTTAGGCACCAACAGGGGGGTCTTAGGTTTAGGCACTAACAGGGGGTCTAGGGGTTAGGGGTAGGTACAGGGAGGGTTACTTAGGCACCAACAGGGGGGGTCTTAGGTTTAGGCATCAACAGGGGGGTCTAGGGGTTAGGGGTAGGTACAGGGAGGGTTACTTAGTAATTTTTTTTTTAAACGTTATTATACGTTTCACTATTTAAACGAAAGATTAACGTTTTTACAATTGCCGATTTAATGCACATTATTTAATGATTTATAACTTTATAAAACATTAATTTTAAACGAAATACAGTACAATACATTTTTAAACGTTATCCATGCTTATCGTTTAAAACCCCGCGCCCTTTTTTCCCAGCGCCCCTTTTTAACGTACGCGTCCAGGAAGGTGTGTGGGCATTTCAGGTGGTCTTACACGGCCATGGCACGCTTTGCCGATATTCAGCGGAGAAACAACTTGCCGGTGAGACGCTTGATTTGCGATTGCCCGACCCGCTGGAATTCGACCCTTCTGATGCTCGACCGCCTGCTACAACAGGAGAAAGCCGACAAACAGTATCTCTACAACTACAGTCAAAGGACACAGTCTGGGGAGATGGGGAGTTTCTGATTGAAGTACTGGACACTGATGCGAAATGCCTGCAGGCTCATGCGGCCGTTTGAGGAGGTGACTCGTGTCTCGGAGGGTGGCACACCAAAGATAATAAGGTCGTTGCTTCATTGTGGACAGAACAAATTTGATCAGCTGGACAATCACTGTTGTTCTGTCATTGAGCTACCTTAGCCTGGCGACCATATGGGCTTGAAAACCACCATGGCCTGCACTCTCGCCATGGTGTGCACCAGTCCAGCACGGCCGTCACAGCACAAACAGCTGTTTGTGGTGCGTTACACAGTGAGTTTGGTGTGTCAGTGTGAAGCAGTACTCTAATTACACTCCATGATTGATGTATACACATGCAAGATGTTTTAAAGCACTTTAGGCCTCCAATTTAGCATGCAATGTGATTTCTGCCATTTAAACGCTGCTTTGCGTCAAATCCAGATTTTTCTTGGGACTTTTGGCATCTATCCCACTCATCCATGCAAAAACGTAGATGTTAGACCCCTTGAAACATCTTTTCCATCTCCTTTGTGGCCAGCATAAATGTTTCTAGTTTTCAAAGTTCGCCTCCCCATTGAAGTCTATTGCGGTTCGCAAAAGTTTGCAAGTTTGCGAACGTTTGCAGAAGTTCGCGAACCTAAAATCGGAGGTTGGGCCCATCTCTAATCAAGATTCAGAGATACAAATTCCAGGGGGGACCTAAAGACTATAATACCTAAATATTTAAAGGAACTTACCCATTTTAAAGGGGCGAGGAGATGTTGCTGAGTCGGGGTGAAAGAGTCAACAGGCATTAAATAAGATTTCGACCAATTGATCCGAAGACCAGAATAGGTACCAAATTGATTATTTACTTGAAGTGTTTGAGTGAGTGAGTCACCCGGGTCTGACAGGTAAATTAACATGTCATCTGCATACAGACTGATTTTGTCTACCAAGTCACCTCTAGCCCAGCCCCGAATTTTTGTATCTGCCCAGATCAGAGCCGCTAAGGGCTCAATAGCAAGATCAAAAAGAAGTGGAGAGAGGGGACAACCCTGTTGGGTGCCACGATGCAAGGTAAATGGATTAGAGAGCCGACCATTGACCTTCACTCTTGCCTTAGGGTTGGTATAGGGAAGTTTTACCCATCTGATAAAGGAGGAACCGAATCCGAGTCTGTGCAGGACCACAAGAAGAAAATCCCATTCCACGGTGTCAAATGTCTTTTTGGCATCAAGGGATAGCACTACTCTAGTGCCAACTTCATCATGCAGAGTTTGCAGGTTAAGAAAGAAGAGGCAAAGATTAAGTGCTGTGGAGCGGTCCGGTTCAAACCCAGACTGGTCCCTATGTATTAGAGAACGTGAGACTGTACTTAAACGATGTGCAAGCACCTTAGCTAATATCTTCACATCGGTTTGGAGGAGTGAGATTGGATGGTATGACTCGCAGCGAGTAGGCGGTTTATTGGGTTTTAGTATCAAAGTAATAATGGCTTCTCTCATGGAATAGGGAAGTTCTTTTTTGTCTAGAGCAGCTGTATATAATTGTAGCAACTTAGGGGCAAAAAATGAAGAGTGCAATTTGTATAATTCCATAGGTAGCCCATCACACCCGGGTGACTTGGAAGCTGAGAAAGAAGAGATAGCCTCTTCTATTTCTTTTACAGTAAAGGGAGCATCTAGGTTAGATGCCTGAGGCGGGGACAGAGTAGGAAGCTCAATATCGTTTAGGTAGACAAGAATCTCGGATGTCGATCTGGTGGTCCCACTAGAGTACAAATCGCTATAAAAGGATACAAATCCATTAAGGATTTCTTCTGGGGAAGGCATTATCCGACCCCCTGCATCCTTAATCCCCAGCACAACCTTGGGAGTCTGCTGTTGACGAGATATCTTAGCAAGTAGGGCTCCACATTTGTCACCCTTTTCATACCAGTTCTGTTTGCTTTCTCAGCCAGGAGCTGTTCAAGATCACGTAATTTCAGTTTATAAAAAGCTTCATTCGTTGGGTCAGGAGAGCCTGCATAGGTTACTTCGGGGTTAAATAATGCTTTACAAGCAGAGGATTCAAACGCTGTAGATTGTGATTTAATTCTTTTGATTTCCTTCATAAAACATTGCCTGAGATGTAATTTAGCTACACTACATACAGAAGTGAAGTGAGCCGAGTCACCTTGTAGTGAGAATTTTTTTTAGAGTGCACTTTCCCCATCCAGAAGGTGTTTAGCTTCCAAAGATTTGCTTTAGGTGGAAAGGACCAGGCGAAGGATACCACACAGGGAGAATGATCAGATAGGATAGGTGGGGTGTAACTGACTGCTTGGATATTAGTGAGGAGAGTAGAACTTACTAGTATATAATCAAGTCTAGAACGGGAATGGTACGTAGCAGACAAACAGGTATATGCTGAGGTATTAGGAAATTTACTATGCCAAGTATCTGCAATGGAGACTAACTGTAGCATTCTGGTATGGCGCTTGACATCTGCCCTCCTTATCCGTATCAATAGTAAGCAATTGAAAATGCACTAGTTTGGTAATTAGAAGAGAGACACCTCGAGATTGTGGGGTAGAGATTGAGTTATAGTGCCAACCAATTCATGCCCTGCATAGTGCAAATGGCATAGTACCGTCAAAGTGTTTCCTGTAAAGCGATCAGATCCACATCTTGCTACCTAAGGGTATTCAATATCACTGACCGTTTGACCTTGTCACACAGACCTCTCACATTCCACGTGAGAAAAGAGACTTTAGACAATGCCATCAGGGAAAATATAAAAAATAGGGGTGTCAGATCTGCCAAGCCAATAGTGCACTGTAAAAACCTTAACATTAATATGTAACTATAAAATCTCAGCTCTTGACATAACTTACTTAGCCAGAGCTTATTGTAAAATAACACACTGAGTAGCAATGCACCACTCACAAGAAATATCGGGGGCAAATCGCCCACGACACCTCGGGCAAGAGTTACAGAGAGCAATGCACAGCCAACCAGCGAGGGGAAACACCCTGTCACAATGTCAACACATGTAGTAACCAAGGAAAGAGCTACCTCCCCCGGCCGTCAGTGATGGGGCGGGGAGGATGGAGTGAGACCACTGCGCCACAATTGCAGCGCGGGGTCCCCCTCCCACGGCCCGGTCCCAGCACCCCGCCCGAAAGAATGTATGTTAAAGGGGAACAGACATTTTAAAAAACAAATTCAGCAACACCACGATATGGCCATAAAAGATGTGATTAGGCCCATGTAGAGTAACAATTGTTAAGCATTTAATGCTGCAAAACAGTGTAGTTGTGACACATTAAATAAAAACATTCAAAAGATAAACGTCCAAAGTATCAGGAAAGAAAGGTATATAATGGGCAGAGTAAGTAGATGATGGTCCTGTAAATTGAAAAGGGTTAAGTTAAAGGCACCCATTTGCACTCTAAACATCGGGCATGCATCAGGAAAAAGGAGACAGATATTATAATGCGTCATATCTGACAGTTCAGAGTTAGAAACTTTGCATGAGAAAGATGTTTGAGAAAGGGAGAGGGGGCTGGCGTAGTCCTCAAAAAACGGGAAAGGGGATGAGGTGGGGGGAGGAAACGGTTCCAATGGTGTATGTAGACATGGTAGATAAGTCTGAACGGGTGGAGGACATAAAATACTTCTGCAGATAAAGTGAAAAACACAGTCCATGCAGAACATAGGCTCGGGGGCAAGTAGAGGAGAAAAGACAGAAAAATCAACATATACTTTACTGATCTGGCAATGCTGCTACTGCAGGCCGAGAATCTAGCCATGTTGAGACTTCCAGGGCAGTGTCAAAGAAGTGAGTCTTGCTGTCTGCTACCACCCGCAAGCGGGCGGGAAACAGCATGGTGCATTTCAGATCATGCTTGCGGAGCTTACGCTTGACATCCTGGAAGCTGGCTTGTTGCTTTTGGGTTTTAACTCCGAAATCCAGAAAGATGGATATTTCCATGTTGTCCAGTTGAATATTGACCTTCTCACGAGCAAGACAGAGTAGTGTATCCCGGTCTTTGAAGTGTAGCAGCCTACCTATGAATGTGCACGGCAAGGCACCAGGGATTGGATTTCGAGTGGTGATGCGATGGGCGCATTCCACAGAGAACGAGGAGGTAAAGGCCTCAGCGCCATATTTGGAGAGGAGTAGTTCCTCCAGGAAATGTGCTGGATCAGTACCTTCAGCCTTTTCAGGTAGGCCTACCAGACGAATGTTACGGCGTAGACAATTCTCCATATCTTCCTGGCGTGCCACCACAGCTTTAAGTTGTAGTTGCATAGATTGAGTTGCGGAATCGGACGGTAGTCATCTTCCAGTTTCAATATACACCGCTCAGACTCACCCACGCAGTTCCTTAGATTACTAATTATTAATCTATTTTGGTTCCTGGACGTAGAAACTACGTCCAGGAACCATGCGCGCTACCGCGCGCTCCCGCGGCCAATCGCGCGCGTGCACGCACGCTCCCGGCCTGCGGTTTGTTAGCCAGGCAATCAGTGAATCGGGCTATGGAGCCCGATCACTGATTCCTCTCCCCCGCTGAAAAAGCGACAGCTTCTCTCGGAAGCTGCACCTTTTCTGGCTGTTACCTCCCCCATGCGTCGCTCTAAGCGTGTGTTACGCTTAGAGTGACGTCATGTAAACAAACTCATGGCCGCCATCTTGTGGCCAAAAAGTAATACTACAACTAAAAGTAAAAAAAAAAATGAAAATCAACACACATTTACATTATAAACATATTGTTTACCTCCCACCCTCCCAAAACTACCCAAATAAAATGTTTAATATAAAAAAAAAAAACATTACAATAAAAAAAAAAAAAAACATGTAAATATTTACCTAAGGGTCTAAACTTTTTAAATATCAATGTAAAGATGAAATATTTCTATATTTTTATTATTTTAAACTTGTAAATAGTGATAGATGCAAAACGGAAAAAATGCACCTTTATTTCCAAATAAAATATTGTCTCCATACATTGTGATAGGGACATAATTTTAATGTTGTAATAACCGGGACATATGGGCAAATACAATACGTGAGTTTTAATTATGGAGGCATGTATTATTTTAAAACTATAATGGCTGAAAACTGAGAAATAATGATTTTTTTCCATTTTTTTCTTATTCTTCCTGTTAAAATGCATTTACAGTAAAGTGCCTCTTAGCAAAATGTACCCCCCAAAGAAAGCCTTATTGGTGGCAGAAAAAACAAGATATAGATCAGTTCATTGTGATAAGTAGTGATAAAGTTATAGGCTAATGAATGGGAGGTGAACATTTCTCAAGTGAATACGACGAACGCGAATGGGTTAATGACGAATACTTTTTCATTGGAAACCTTAAATTAGATTTTCTCAAAAACTATAAGGTCTTTTTGAAAAAAATGTTCTTAAGTTGTAGAGACTGATCACCTTTATAATCCGTGCAATTCTGGGGATTGGGGCATGTATGGGGGCCAGGCCCAGATTTACATCACAGGAGCCTATAGGCACAGATGTCCTGGCACCTTGGACTTCGCCCTCCATGAACCTACGAACCCCCACCAAACTGCACCACATACCCTCAAAATTAAGCAGCTAGAGGTGCCCCTTACTGAAGGGAGATCTCGTTAGTGTAATGCCGAGAGCAGGGTGAGTAACAGGACTCTGCATAAGGAAGAAGAGAGGAATGCGCTCAGGGTGGGGAGTGAGACGCCTTTCCATCACCAGGCACCTGTAGGCACGTGCCTACAGTGAGTTATGGTAAATCCGACCCTGATAGGGGCTTTGCTATTAATGTTAAAGTCAAATCCATGATCGCGACCATGATCACGGATTTAAGAGGCAATCACGGCTGAAATCCGACTCAAATCCGGAAGCCCACAATAAATCTGGTCACGATCACTGCGTAGCCAGATTTGGATCCCCGTCATGGCCAGATTCCTTGAGTCCCTGATCGGAGTGCATCCAAGCATCACTAGTCAGTGACATCAAGCAGTCATCTTCCAGATCCACAGTGTAACGATCCGCTCAGCTGCCTGCGCAGACAGGCAGCCTTTTGATCATTACTCAGGTCTGCATGCTGCATGACTCTGGAAAGGAGTCCTTCTGTCAGTTTTGCAGCTTTTGCTTGCAGAGGAATTTGCATACGTTGTCATGCAAATTGCCTGGCCACATTCATTGGAGGCGTGTACTATAAGTACTGTGTCTTTCCCACAATGCTTTGCTGGTCATTTCCCTTCCATGCTCAGTTCCTGATGGACACTGCTGGAGTGTCAGCCATTGCTATCTAGTATAGTTAATTCCTGGGGGTTGCTTTAGGCTCCCCTTCTAGCTCAGTCAGGTTGTATTATCTGTATTGCCTGTTCTGTCTTGTCTTGCCTGTTTGCCATTGTCCTGTCCCTATGGTGGTGGACAGGAAATGGTTCTGATCTCTGTTCTTGGAGTATAGCTGGTGCAGCGGTTGCTATCAGCTATCTCTTCTGTTCTGTCTCCTGGGATCGCGCTAGCTACTTTTTGCTAGCGCCGGGGATCCTTCTGTTCTGTCTCCTGGGATCGCGCTAGCTACTTTTTGCTAGCGCCGGGGATCCTTCTGTTCTGTCTTGTCTGTCGCGATTGCGCTGTCACCAGCGGCGGTTGATAGCGAATCGTTCTGTCTTGTTTGGATCGCACTGGCCTCTAGCGGTAGCGGCTGTGGATCCTTCTGATCTGTGTTCCTGCTCGGATCACACTTGCTCTGGCGGAAGAGCGGTGGATCCTCTCTGCCTAGTTTCTGTTTTCGTGTGTCTGTCTTGTCTGTTGCGACCACTTGCTGAAGGCTCGGTGAGGTAACCGTTAAGCAAGCGTCACGTCCTCTGTTTCATGTTTGTCTGTCAATGGTTAGTTAGGCGTGCTTGTCTCTGTTGTGCTTATCACGTGGAGACCGCGCATAAACCGCGTGCACTGTTGCGAATGAGTGCGGTGTTCGCAGTTAGCTAGCGTTTATTATTTTCCGTATCTCCTCATTGTATTATTTGCTGTGCCTTTGCTAACCTCGTATTCTGTTCTGTTCTGCCCTGTGTCACGTCTGGCGATCGCACCTCTCGCGATCGCGTTCTTATTTCGTATCTGCTGTTGTGTGTGCGCGGTCGCAAGGTGGTGACTGGATTGGCGCACACACATACAACCTATCCCTTTGCTCAATCTCATTCGCAATCGCCTCTCTTGCGATTGCGTTCTGCGCTTCGTACAATTCCTGTCTGGCACTTGTGGAGGTACAGAGGATTGGTTCCTCTGCACTCCCCAGCGCCATCTGCCGACAGGAATTTTCCCTCTACGGGTGCGTAGCACCTTTTGCTGGGTTCCTGCAAATTATACACTTGTGGAGGATTTCCGCCGTGTCAGCGCACGCGTTGTGCGCTGATCACGGGGAAAGTTCCACAATCGTGACAGAATGACCAGCCCAACCCAAAACCCCAGTGTAGACGGAAATTCCGATTTGTACGATTTTGTTGAGTATGATTCCTGTGTCTTTAAGAGTTTCAAAATATTAAATTCAGAGACGAAAGAGGATTTTTTCTCTCTGAATGCGTGAAATTTTGTCTGAATCCTACTTTTCAAATTACTGATCCGTCCACGTCTGCTCTCCAATTAGCTTATGTGCTTTTGAAAGACGATCTGTTTGTATGGGCTCATGAAATCTTGCAAGACAATTCTTGGAATGATAATCTATATCAGTTTCTTACATTTACATTCTCCTACTGGTTTAAGTTGCCTTGCTTGCCACCTGCCCTGTATGAGTGTGTAGTTGCTAATGAGTCAGCTGCTCTACCTACTTCATGCAAAACCATTCAGTTTGAAAATGAATGCAGTAACTATTCCTCTGTGTCTAAACAGCAGCCACCTAAAGCAGCAAGGACTAAGAGCAGAAAGAAAAAGAGGAAGACTTCTCAGCTGAAAGATCCGTTGCCCATAGCAACTACCAATAAAGAAATTGTTTCTGTAAAGTCTGAAATTTCTCAGGCTCAGGTTTCATTACCCCAAGAAAGGGCATTTGTGGATCCTTTGATAGGCAGAATTATTTTCTATATTAAAGAGGAACTCCAGTGAAAATAATGTAGTAAAAAAAGTGCTTCATTTTTTACCATAATTATGTATAAATGATTTAGTCAGTGTTTGCTCATTGTAAAATCTTTCCTCTCCCAGATTCACATTCTGACATTTATTACATGGAGACATTGTTACTGTGGGCAGGTTATTTAGCTGTTTCTAGCTGCTCTGGCTGTTAGACAGCTAATAACAGCTGTTTCCTGTCTCTGAACATTGTTACATTGTGGCTGTTTGCCAGGAGTACCGCGGTCTTCAGAGGTTCTTGTGGGAGGGATTTCAGCACAAAATCAGTCACACAGCGCCCCCTGATGGTCTGTTTGTGAAAATCATTGTCTTTCTCATGTAAAATGGGGTATCAGCTACTGATTGGGAAAAAGTTCAATTCTTGGTTGGAGTTTCTCTTTAAAGGAGTGAGAAAGTCTTTGCATGTTCCTGACCCCAACCCTTATGAGGGTTTCTTGGAAACCGAGTTGTTTGAACCCCCATTTGCTCCATGGGATATTGGAGCATTAATTGAGGAGTTCGAGATTGATTGGAGGGCGTTTTGCGATTTCTACATCGCAAAAAGCGCAGAGATTCTTTATGCTTGTCTTGATTCGGTGTACGCTTTGATTGACTCTGATGAGTGTGACGAATGTTTTGTGGATCCGGTGCTCTATGTATGGCAAACGATTTTGGATGAGTTGCACACACACCAACCAATTGATTCCAATAAAGAGACATCGTTGTCGGATGATTGTTCCTGCTTTTCTGGGGTAAAGCATGAGAGTCTTGACTTTGTGCAATCTGAAATGAATGAGTATGCCGCTGTGGTTGATTCCTGTGCGAATCCTGGAGGATTCTCTCCTGACAGTCTGCGGTTTGAATCTGTGCGATCTGGTACCTGTTTCTCGGATGTTCCTGCAGATTGTGATTGGCATGAGTCTGCCGATTTCCTCAAGGATGTGTGGGATCCTTCGTCATTGAGAAACAGATCTTTGAGATCTTCCATCTGTGACCTGTCTCATAGCGTTTTTCCTGATGTTGTCGCTATTTCTACTGCAAATGCGCCTTTGCCTCGCCCTGTTCACTCCTGTGAGGGCCTGTGGCCTGATGACAGTTGCTCCAGTGTTTCTGTCCTAAACGCTTTGCAGTCTGCTCCGCAGATCGCAGAGATGTGCGCTATGGAAGCGTCAGTTTCACAACCTAAAGCGATCCTGGATTCGCAAATTTTGCGCTCTGTCTCCTCGGATTCAACATCGTTAGCCAAATCTGAGAGTGAGACAGCACTTTGGTTTTGCGAATCTGACTCTGAAGCGTCTTTTCTGGGTCCAGAGAGGGTTTCTCTGAGCCTGCCCTGTAACATGGATAGTACAGAATCCTTTTTAGAAAACTTGAAAAATGATGCTCCTGAGGCCTTGTTGGATGTTCTGGAGGTCTCCGAGTTCCTCCCAAAGGGTGCAGAACCTGTAGGAGATGTCTCCTGCCCCACAAGTCCTTCTGAGGTGTTACCCTCTTCTGTAGGCATTGCTGCCTTGCTGGCTACCTTTTCAGCTCTAATGGAGCTTCACTCATATGTAGTCAATGATGATATTATTGTCACAGAAATTTCTGAATTTGTATCCGAGTCTTCTGGTGAAAGTCCAGTGCCTGTGACCTCCACTCATGATGATTCTCTGTCCGGTACTGGTTTTGGTCTTGTCGTGCCGGACTCTGAGGTTGGCAGTTCCCCGACATGTCCTGAGGTTTCTCCTGTGCTGGTGTACCCCAGTGTGCTCTGTGACCCAGAAAGCCCAAGTGTGCCTCGGTTACCAGCGTACTCAGATGCTTCCTCGGTGGAGACATGCTCTGATTTAGCCTGCCTGCTTGCATGCCCAGAAGTGGTCCCTGAAAGTCTTGATCTTGATGGGTGTCCTAGTAATTCTGAATCCAGAATTGTCATTGGTTCCATGGGGGTTCTTGGTAATTCTCCATGTGAGCCTGGTGATTGTTCTGTCCTCTTGGGATCTCTGTGGAGCTTCAAAAGGTTCTGGGAGATTCCGGGAGAAATTTTGCTTGGTACACTGGATAAGATCAACGGTGGCTTTTGTGTTGTAAGGGACACTTTGAACAGGTATTGTGGCAGGTTTGGTATTTTCGGACGCTCCGTGGAAGGTGGTGGGTATTGGCTGGAGGGTGTCATTGGCTTCTTCTCTAGTGTTCACAGTCCTGATGGGTGTTATACTGAGACTGGTAGTACTGATGGGCATGTTTCGGTGGCTTCTGTTTCCGATGAGGTCGGTTTCGGGTGGACTGACTCTGGAATTGGACCTTGTCGGGCTGCCCCGACCTTCGTGAGTCTTCAGTTTGAGTCTGTTGCTAATAGCAGTTTTGAGGGTCGTCTGGAATTCGACCCTGGAGGGGGGGGGTACTGTAACGATCCGCTCAGCTGCCTGCGCAGACAGGCAGCCTTTTGATCATTACTCAGGTCTGCATGCTGCAGGACTCTGGAAAGGAGTCCTTCTGTCAGTTTTGCAGCTTTTGCTTGCAGAGGAATTTGCATACGTTGTCATGCAAATTGCCTGGCCACATTCATTGGAGGCGTGTACTATAAGTACTGTGTCTTTCCCACAATGCTTTGCTGGTCATTTCCCTTCCATGCTCAGTTCCTGATGGACACTGCTGGAGTGTCAGCCATTGCTATCTAGTATAGTTAATTCCTGGGGGTTGCTTTAGGCTCCCCTTCTAGCTCAGTCAGGTTGTATTATCTGTATTGCCTGTTCTGTCTTGTCTTGCCTGTTTGCCATTGTCCTGTCCCTATGGTGGTGGACAGGAAATGGTTCTGATCTCTGTTCTTGGAGTATAGCTGGTGCAGCGGTTGCTATCAGCTATCTCTTCTGTTCTGTCTCCTGGGATCGCCCTAGCTACTTTTTGCTAGCGCCGGGGATCCTTCTGTTCTGTCTCCTGGGATCGCGCTAGCTACTTTTTGCTAGCGCCGGGGATCCTTCTGTTCTGTCTTGTCTGTCGCGATTGCGCTGTCACCAGCGGCGGTTGATAGCGAATCGTTCTGTCTTGTTTGGATCGCACTGGCCTCTAGCGGTAGCGGCTGTGGATCCTTCTGATCTGTGTTCCTGCTCGGATCACACTTGCTCTGGCGGAAGAGCGGTGGATCCTCTCTGCCTAGTTTCTGTTTTCGTGTGTCTGTCTTGTCTGTTGCGACCGCTTGCTGAAGGCTCGGTGAGGTAACCGTTAAGCAAGCGTCGCGTCCTCTGTTTCATGTTTGTCTGTCAATGGTTAGTTAGGCGTGCTTGTCTCTGTTGTGCTTATCACGTGGAGACCGCGCATAAACCGCGTGCACTGTTGCGAATGAGTGCGGTGTTCGCGGTTAGCTAGCGTTTATTATTTTCCGTATCTCCTCATTGTATTATTTGCTGTGCCTTTGCTAACCTCGTATTCTGTTCTGTTCTGCCCTGTGTCACGTCTGGCGATCGCACCTCTCGCGATCGCGTTCTTATTTTGTATCTGCTGTTGTGTGTGCGCGGTCGCAAGGTGGTGACTGGATTGGCGCACACACATACAACCTATCCCTTTGCTCAATCTCATTCGCAATCGCCTCTCTTGCGATTGCGTTCTGCGCTTCGTACAATTCCTGTCTGGCACTTGTGGAGGTACAGAGGATTGGTTCCTCTGCACTCCCCAGCGCCATCTGCCGACAGGAATTTTCCCTCTACGGGTGCGTAGCACCTTTTGCTGGGTTCCTGCAAATTATACGCTTGTGGAGGATTTCCGCCGTGTCAGCGCACGCGTTGTGCGCTGATCACGGGGAAAGTTCCACAATCGTGACACACAGCATGGAATGAGTTTTAATAATATTAAACACCTATTTCATGGAGGCAGAGTCAAGATGGCGACGGAGTAGGTCGCATGGTGCAGAACTCTGGGCACACTACCTCTGCTAAACGGCATCTCCCTACTCTAAGGCTACTGCATTAACTGCCAGAACTCCTCAATCCCATGGCTGGCAAATCTGGGCTGAAGGGGAAAAGCTCAGAGACTGCAGTCATGCTTGACCGCTATGTTATCCAGCGGCAAGATGGTGCTGGGGGCCAGCAGTGTGGCTGCTCCCACTTCCCCCTTCGACATCAGAGGAAAGAATCCACCTTGCCACACGGCGACGGGTCAGTGAGTTCATCCTCCCTACAGTAGAGTGACCATACGTCCCGGATTACCTGGGACAGGTCCCTGATTTGGGGTCCCCTGTCCCAGGCTGGCTTGGGTCCCGGGAAACGTCCCAGTTTTAGATGCAGGACGTCCCGGCTGCGGGAGTATGTGACGTCAGTGTCCTGTCCTCCGCCCCTCTGATCCACCCTGCTGCTACTGCTCCCCTCCCTCCCTGTCTTCTGCCTGCATTGAATTGGCTAAAAGTGGATTCCCGCCGCTGTCTGACCCTGCCCCCACTGTTAAATGTGCGTGTTGATGTCACTGCGGCGTCACACGCAGCAGTGCAGCACACAATCCACGAGTTGGAAGAGCTACGCGGAGGGAAGAAGAAAACAACCGTCGGGCCGTCACACCCAGACCAGCCTGGGCCGGAGCAGCAGCTGCCCGCATTGACATGGCACCTGCTGCCTCATCGGCGTCCTCGCACACAGGTAGTGTGACGCCGGTCATCAGACATTGCGACACACACGACTCTCTGACTTTGTAATCTGAATCCTGATGTGGCCTGCTGCCTACCACTGAGTCTGACCTGCTAATGTTTGGAGGGGAGAGTGGGTGCGGTGTAGTGAAAAATTTTGCTACCCATCATATTCTGCAACTTGCCATAGAGGACAGTGTATGACTGTGTAGGCGTGGCTTCTTTCTGTTAACACGCCTGTAATTTTTTGCAACCACAGATCCCATTGAGCTAGAAGGGGGATTGTTCCCTCCAGGGGGGGTTATTAGTTGAGCAAGAGGGGGGATTGTTCCCTCCAGGGGGGGTTATTAGTTGAGCAAGAGGGGGGATTGTTCCTGGGGGGGGGGTTATTAGTTTAGCAAGAGGGGGGATTGTTCCTTCCAGGGGGGGTTATTAGTTGAGCAAGAGGGGAGGGTTCTGTGTGAGAATAGGGTTGGGTTGCATTTTCTGATACAGATAGGTTAAAGTCAATGGTTAGGTTGCACTTTCTGATAGCTATACCTATAAATAAGTGCAACCGGTTGCAAAATCTGATATAGTTGCAAAAAATTTCACCACAGCGGCAACTAGACGAGATGACTAGGACGGTTTCCATCTCACTTGACAAAAATGTTGATATTCGGGGGGGGGGATGCTGGCTGGGCGGGCCCTGCCTACTTAAAAAAACAAGTGGTGGTGGTAAATTCGCCAATTATTGAGGGGGGGGGGGGGTAGACAAGGTAGAGTGGTGGTGGTTGGATGTTTAAAACGCTCCACATACGCCTGTCCCAGGTTGGGATCTTAAAAATCTGGTCACTCTACCTACAGGGGACTCCTGCAGCCACCGCCTCACGTAGCTAAGGAGCTCATCCACTATGTCAGGCCGTGGCCTAGCTGCTGCTGCAGTCCTAGCCCCAAATTCCAGCCTCTGCTGCATCCCCAGCTTCTGCCTCAGCTGCTACACCTGCTGGTGTGAAACCCCTCACAGTCTGCTCCTTCTTCCTCCATCACCTCTGATTGGGACTCTGGGAATGATAATGTAGGTCTTCATGAGGAACTAACTTTGAGGTATTATGAAGAGAAGCTTTAACAGAGGTGTGAGTGTAAGACCGTGTACCGAGGAGTACCCCAAGATACAGCGAAGTCATGGAACAAGGAAGACGACACAGACACCAGCTTAGTGCAACCAAAACTTTCTTTACTCAAAAGTATTAACAGGAACAGTTACAAACACAACAATATTTGCAATACACAGGGTACCCTATACCCCAGAGTCCCCACTTCTGTCCAACAGGACACCTCTACCTGATGGCAGTTTACAGCAGAGCCTCCAAGTCATACTGCACTGCAGAATCACTCTTAGCCATTAGCAGACACAGCAGAGCGAACAAGTCATGCTGAACTGCAGGATCAACCCTAGTCGTTGGCAGTTTACAGCAGAGCCTAAATCTTGCTGCACTGCAGTATCAACCCAGTCAGGGGCGTAGCAATAGGGGTTGCAGAGGTAGCCACCGCATCGGGGCCCTTGGGCCATAGGGGCCCCGAAAGGCCGTCCCTCAAGTACAGTATTAGCTCTCTATTGGTCCTGTGCTCATAGTAATCACTTATATAGATACTTTGAATAGTGGTTATCATAAACAAACTGTTCCCCATCCCCTTCTTGCATCTCTGACACTAGTTGCCATAGGCAGGTTTTAGTGCGCCGTATCAATTGTCATGTAAAGAGTGCTTGGGGAGCCCCACTGTAAAACTTGCATCGGGGCCCACAGCTCCTTAGCTATGCCACTGAACCCAGTGTCATCTGCTAAAAACAGTTCCTAACTATCTAACTAAAGGAGGCCTAAGTCTCAGTTTCTTCAGGTACCGTACCACAAAAAACAGTTTAATGAAAACACAAGAACCCGGGTTCACTGACCTGTTCCTACTTGGTATCAGCAGATGCCTCTCTTCAGGACAGCCTCAGGCCTGCAACCACACTTGCAGCCTTGACTGGTAGCTGGCGTAGAACCCTAAACTCAGGGCAGCTAACTGGAAACAATCTCCACTCCAGCAAGCAGGGTTCCAGCCTTCCAGGAGAAAACAGCGATCAGCCTCTCTGCAGCTTGGATGGATCCAGATTGTCCTTTTCACAGACAGCTCTCCACAAAAACAACCATGTCTGTCTCTGTCTTCACTTCCTGGTCTCTCTCGAGCTGCCAGGCCCCACCTCACATGCTTGTTCATCCCTCAGCAGAATTAGGTTATGACTTTTGATACAGGCGGCATCTAGTGGCCAAAATGCAAACTGTCACTTCAGAACTTAATTCAGGCAAGATTATTGACAATCGCACATGCCACCCCACTAGAGGTTGTCGTCCTCGGCAACCCTCCCCAAACAAACTCATCTCATGCGTAGCGCTGTGCAGGCACACCACCAACATTAGGCCTCGCCGACCTTCGCAGCGTGGGGGGCTCAGAAACATCGGATATGTCAGGTATATGTGGTAAGGGAGGAGCTGTTGACTGCTCAGCATTACACCTAGGTGGTAAACCCGCCACACCCGGAGCCCCTGCAGACATCTGGGCAGGGACAACCCAACATTTCTCTTCCTCCTCATCTGAGGCGTTTTCCCTCATACTTTCAACATGCAAGGGTGCCTCCTCCTCACACACTGGCTCCTCAAAATGACAATGTCTCAACATATTACGGTGCAAGTTTCGTGAGGGTCCCCTGTCCCTACCGGCTCTACCTCATAGACCGGAATAGCAGGGTCAACCCTTCCTTTCACTGTGTACGGAACGGCCTCTCATCGCCCATCCAACTTTCCAGACGGCCGTTTGGCTTTGACCATGACTCTGTCACCCGGGGCAAACCCATCCCTTAGTACTGGTTTTGGATTAGGGTGTACCACTCGTCCCAGGAGCTCCCCCACAACCTTGTGCACCGCTCTCAGGCGGCGGCGGTGCTCCTGCACCCATGCAGTGGTACTTCTCGGTTGTGGTTCCATTGGATTGGGCATGTGGAGGTCTTCAATCTCCCATCCGGCTCTCCTGAACATGAGCATGTGTGGGGAGTACCCGGTAGTATTATGTACCCTATTGTTATAGGCCCACATCAACTCAGGCAGGTACTTGGGCCACCGAGCCTTTTGACTATCCTCTAGAGTCTGCAACATCTGGAGCAAAGTGCGGTTGAAACGTTCGCAAGCCCCGTTTCCTTGGGGGTGATACGGTGTGGTGCGGGAGCGTTCAATCCCATACAGCTGGTACAACTCATTCATGAGAGTACCCTGGAAACATGCCCCCTGGTCCGAATGTATTCTCTGTGGACACCCAAACACCTGTATAAAGTGTTTGCAGACCGCTTCAGCAGCCGACTCTGCTGTCTGGTCCCTGGTGGGTACAGCTACTGCATACTTTGTGAAATGGTCTGTCATGACTAGACAGTACCAGTGTCCCGAGGTAGAGTACCCATTTTGCACATAGTCAATCATAAGAAGCTCTAGTGGTGCTGAGGTGCAGATGGCCTGTACAGGAGCCCACTGTACAGTGCTCTTACTCAGCCTGCAGAGTCGACACCTAAGACATGCAGTGGCCACCATGTCACCCAGATCTGGACAGTAGATGTTGAAGCCACTTGAATGTCTTTTTCACTCCCGAAATGAGCACCTTTTTCATGAGCTTCCCTGGCGGACTCTGGCCCCAATGACATGGGGATGACAATCTGTTGTCGGTGCTGCAGTTCTGACTGTAAGTATATGGTCCGGCACAAGAGGCCCTGAGTAACTGTCAGCTTGTCCTATTGTCTCAACAACTTTTGACCCTCTGGGGTCAGGCCAGCCCGCTCTTCTGGCCGAGGCCATATCTTGTTCCGAACCCACTCTTTTACTTTCCACAAATCCGGGCAGGCATTCTGGACTCTCTCCCAATCAGGCAGCGTTTTTCCCAGCACTAGAGTCATCTTAGATGCTACCCCACTTGCATGTGCCACTTCCTGGAACATAGGTAGGCAACCAAGGTCAGGAGTTTCAGTGTCTTCTAACTCCTCATCGATTCTCTGAGCTGACTGTCCTATAGGGACCCGGGAGAGTGCATCGGCGTTGCCATTCTCCCTACCCGACCGGAACTTGATGCGATAATTGTACTTGGAAAGGCGGGCCATCCATCTGTACTCGAGTGCATCGAGCTTGGCATTCTCCAGATGTGCCAATGGGTTATTATCCGTCATCAAAGTTACTTCTGCACCTGTCAGGTACTCGGCAAACCTTTCGGTCATGGCCCACACCAGCGCCAGTAGTTCCAGTTTAAAGGAGCTGTAGTTATCAGGGTTGCGCTCTGAGTCTCTCAGGGACCGGCTCCCATAGGCGATGACTCTTTCCCGTCCATCCTGGACTTGGGATAAGACAGCCCCCAGACCATGAAGGCTTCCGTCAGTGTAAAGTAGGAATGGGGTGTCGAACCGTGCATAAGCCAAGATCGGGGCACTGGTCAGTGACACATTCACCGCTTCAAAAGCCTCTTGTTGCCGAGGTCCCCAGTCAATGGGACACTTCTTTGGGCCCCCAGCCGTGCCCCTTAGTAACTCATTTAATGGGCCCACCAGATGGGCAAACTTGGGTATAAACCTCCGGTAATAGCCAGCCAGTACCACGAACGCCCGCACCTCTCGCAGTGTACTGGGTTGGGGCCACTTCTGGACAGCCTCCACCTTGTTTGGGGCCGGCTTTACTCCCTCCGAGGTGACTACATGTCCTAAGTACTCTATCTGCTGTTGGAACAGTTGGCATTTCTTGGGCTTGATCTTGAGCCCATGCTCTCGTAGTCGTCCTAGTACTTATCGTAGCTTCTGGAGGTGATCTTCAAAGGAGGCCCCAAACATTGCTATGTCATCCAGGTATATCAATACTGACTCAAAATTGAGATCTCCCAGACAGTGCTCCATCAATCGCTGGAATGTTCCCGGAGAATTGGAGAGGCCAATGGGATCTGATTAAACTCATAGAGCCCCATAGGTAGAATGAAGGCTGTCTTGGCTTTATCTTTCTTGGCCACCGGCACCTGCCAATACCCACTAGCCAGGTCAAGAGTTGAGAAGAATTTTGCTTGACTTAGAGCTGACAATGACTCCTGGAAGGGGGTAGGCATCCCGGACGGTCTGAGCATTCAGCTTCCGGTAATCCATGCAGAACCGGAGACTCCCATCTTTTTTCTGCACTAAAACTACTGGAGCAGCCCAAGGGCTCTGACTCTCCTGGATCACCCGGTTTTCCAACATGCTGGCAACCATATTTTTCACCTCCTGGTACATCTTAGGTGGGATTTGCCGGTAACGTTCCCTGATCGGTGCAGCATCGCCAGTCGGGATTTCGTGTTCACTGGCAACAGCACACCCAAAGTCTTCGTCATGTCTCGAGAAGGCTTCTTGAAACTCCCAAAGGTGAGTCTCTACAGCGTAGGTCCAGGCTGATCTCCTATCAGGCTGTAGTGTGAAACCCCTCCGTCGAACAATACCACCCTCAAACACATAGACTGCGGCAAGCAAGGTGTTTCCAGGGACGGTCAACTCGCAGTCCACCACATTGTGGCAGCGTACGGTACACATCCATCCTTCACAATGGCCAGGGCCCGGGCTACCAGCGTATGAGTCGATGGTTCCCCCTGATAAGCGGGCTCGATCAGGACCTCCAGCCCATTCAACCTTCGTCCAGCCCCCACCGGCAGCATTAGCACTCGTTCTTGTTGAGGTGGGATCAGATAGGTTACTCTTTTGCAGGCTACAGCTTCTCACCATCTGTTGCAAAAGCTTCTGAGTAGGCTGGTGCGTGGTGGCCCTGTAATGATTTGCTCAGCTGCCTGTGCAGGCAGGCAGCTTTTTGACCATTGTTTGGGTTTGCATGCTGCAGGACTCTGGAAGGGAGAGCTTCTGTCAGTTTTGCAGCTTGTGCTTGCTGAGGAATTTGCATACGTTGTCATGCAAATTGCCTGGCCACATTCATTGGAGGCATGTACTATAAGTACTATGTGTTTCCCACAATGCTGGGCTGGTCATAAGGATTCCTTCCTGTGAAACACTCCTGGAGGAATGTCAGCCTTACTCTTTGTTTGAAGATCAGCTTAGAGTAATCCCTGGAAACTGCACTGGGCATGTTTCCTTAGTGCAGTTAGGATTGCTTATCTGTTTTGTTTGTTCTGTTGCGATTGTCCTGTCCCAGCGGTGGTCGACAGGAAATCGTTCTGATCTCTGTTCTTGGAGTATAGCTGGTGCAGCGGTTGCTACCAGCTATCTCTTCTGATCTGTCTCACTTGGATCGCACTAGCATCTTGCGCTAGCGATGTGGATCCTTCTGTTCTGTCTCCTTGGATCGCGCTAGCCTCTTTTCGCTAGTGCTGTGGATCCTTCTGTTCTGCCTCCCTGGATCGCACTAGCATCCTGCGCTAGTGCTGTGGATCCTTCTGTTCTGCCTTCCTGGATCGCACTCACCTTGCGCTAGTGCTGTGGATCCTTCTGGTCTGCTACTCTGTTCTGTCTACCTGGATCGCACTGGCATCCTGCGCTAGTGCTGTGGATCCTTCTGTTCTGTCTTCCTGGATCGCGCTGGCCACTTTCGCTGGTGCTGTGGATCCTTCTGTTCTGTCTTCCTGGATCGCGCTAGCCACTTTCGCTAGTGCTGTGGATCCTATCTGTCGCTTGTCCCTGTTTTCGTGCGTCTGTCTTGTCTGCTACGAACGCTTGCTGGAGGCTCGGTGAGGTAACCGTTAAGCAAGCGCTCGCGTCCTCTGTTTCATGTTTGTCTGTCGATGGTTAGTTAGGCATGCTTGTCTCTATTGTGCTTATCACGTGGAGACCGCGCATGAACGTGTGCACTGTTGCGAATGAGTGCGGTGTTCGCGTTCAGTTAGCGTTTGTTATTTTCCGTATCTCCTCATTGTATGATTTGCTGTGCCTTTGCTACTCTCATGCTCCTCCTTGCTGTAGCCTTGTGTCACGTCTGGCGATCGCACCTCTCGCGATCGCCTTCTTACTTCTTATCTGCTATGGTGTGTGCACCGTCGCGGGTTGACGACTAGTTTGGTGCACACACATACAACCTGTCCCTTTGCTTGTTCTCATTCGCAATCGCTTCTCTTGCGATTGCGTTCTGCGCTTGGTACAATTCCTGTCTGGCATTTGTGGAGGTACAGAGCATTGGTTCCTCTGCACTCCACAACGCCATCTGCCGACAGGAATTTCCCTCTACGGGTGCGTAGCACCTTTTGCTGGGTTCCTGCAATTATACGCTTGTGGAGGATTTCCGCCGTGTCAGCGCACGCATTGTGCGCTGATCACGGAAGAAGTTCCACAATCGTTACAGGCCCGTTGCCAGTACTTCGGCCCTTCCTTGGCATAGAGCTGGTGGTCTAAGTTTCTCAATACATTCATACCCAGGGTCACATCCATTCCGTTCCGTGACGAATGGTCAACCAGCACGACCCCCTTCTTGCCGATGTCTTGTCCAAATAGTCTGACCTGCATCCAGACTATTCCTCGGACATCCATCTCCCTGTTATTGTCAGCCGTCAGCCGGATAACGCTCCCATCTTCGGGTTCCATCATATGCTGGAAGTGCCTTTCAAAGAACTCTAAAGGCATAAGGGTGCACTCTGACCCTGTATCAACTAGGCAGCAGACCTTCAGCCCTTCCAACTCAGCTTCGATAACGGGGCTGCTGGCATACAAGTCATGGTCTTCACGCATAGGGCTTAACTTCTGGTGTACCGCTGCAAGATACCCAGCTACTGCAGCGGTTGGGACTTTAACGGCGGCTCAGGTGCTGCCTGCCTGAGGCATTCTCTGGCGATATGGCCGTATTCACGACAAGCCCAACAGAGCTGCCCTCTTTTGATGGGCCCCCTCCCCTGAGTCACCCTGGGTGGAGTAGAACGAAGTGTGGAGATTGTTGCCAGTGGCTGGGGCGGCTTTGCCTTCTTCTGAGACACTTCCAGCCGAAGCTCTTTCATTTCTGCCTGCAGAGCCTGGACTACATCCTTTAGAGTCTCAGATTCTTCAGGACCCGGTTGATCCCTTGTAGCGTGCGTGCTATTCACTACCCTCACAGCCGCAGGTAGGGGTTCTTCTTCTCTCTCTACCGCAGCTAGGTAGATGCTATACAATGTCATGTCGGCCGTTGTTCGGGTCATCTCATGTAACTTATCTTGTAAGAACTTATCGGAGAGGCCCAGTATGAACCGATCTCGTAGTAGCCGATCCACTTCCCGGAAGGCTCCCATGGCATCGGGGTCTCGTCGTTGTATCTCATTCAGCGTCTCCTGTAGAGCATTGGAGTATTGCATCAGTGTCTCACCCTCTCGCTGGGGCTGGTTAAAGAAGTGACTTCGTAGCTGTACCACTTTGGCTCGCCCCCCCTTGGGCCCTCTCTACCAAGGAGAATATCTTCTCCAGGGCATCTCTCTCGGAGTCGGGCCTTACCATTACTGTCCGTCTGACATCAGCCTCTAGGGCTCCCAGTGCAACCTCTGCCTGCAGCTCGGGGGGTCAAGTTACACATTTTAACTGCGCTTTGCACCCTTTCCATCCAGTCCTGCAATGTCATGTTTTTACCATCATATTTTGGTAGATGACGCAGCAGTGCCCCTACAGGGATATATCCTACTTGGGTGGGCATGTTGTTCGGGACAAGCTGGCCTTGCACCTGTGCACCCGAAGCTGGGCCCTGAGCCGGTGCCTCTAGCGCCGAGGAATGGTCTCCAGCCACGTTCCCGTCCATATCGGTTGCTGTATCCTGCTGACTATGCCAAATTGTAAGACCGTGTACCGAGGGGTACCCCAGGATACAGCGAAGTCACGGAACAAGGAAGGCGACACAGACACCAGCTTAGTGCAACCAAAACTTTCTTTACTGGAAAGTATTAACAGGAACAGTTACAAACACAACAAGATTTGCAATACATGCAAGTCTTGCTGAACTGCAGGATCAACCCTAGTCGTTGGCAGTTTACAGCAGAGTCTGAAGTCTTGCTGCACTGCAGTATCAACCCAGTGTCACCTGCTAAAAACAGTTCCTAACTATCTACCTAAAGCAGGCCTAAGTCTCAGTTTCTTCAGGTACCGTACCACAAAAAAATAGTTTAATGAGAACACAAGAACCCGGGTTCACTGACCTGTTCCTACTTGGTATCAGCAGATGCCTCTCTTCAGGACAGCCTCAGGCCTGCAACCACACTTGCAACCTTGACGGGTAGCTGGCGTAGAACCCTAAGCTCAGGGCAGCTAACTGGGAACAATCTCCACTCCAGCAAGCAGGGTTCCAGGAGAAAACAGCGATCAGCCTCTCTGCAGCTTGGATGGATCCAGATTGTCCTTTTCACAGACAGCTCTCCGCAAAAACAACCATGTCTGTCTCTGTCTTCACTTCCTGGTCTCTCTTGAGCTGCCAGGCCCCACCTCACATGCTTGTTCATCCCTCAGCAGAATTAGGTTATGACTTTAGATACAGGCGGCATCTAGTGGCCAAAATGCAAACTGTCACTTCAGAACTTAATTCAGGCAAGATTATTGACAATCTCACATGAGAATAGAGTAAAAACTTTTAAAAACCATTTAAAAAGAGCAGCACTTGTGGTCTTACCTCTCCAACAAGTAAAACACAGACTGTGTTGATTAAAGTTCAACAAAGATATTGTTTACTTAAAAAATGGTATCTTTGTTGACCTTTAATCAACACAGTCTGTGTTTTACTTGATGAGGAGGTGAGACCACCACTGCTGCCCTTTTCAATATTTTTTTAAATGTTTTTACTCTATTCTGGCGGCTAATTCAAGCTTCTCTTCATATTGCCAAGTCCAGCCCTGGTGGAGGGATGTTACCCCTTGTTTCCTATCTACAGAGAGTGACTTCTTAACCTGAGTGTGGTCAGGTAATTACATAGTTACATAGTTATTTTGGATGATAAAAGACATACGTCCATCGAGTTCAACCAGTATAAAGTACAACACCAGCCTGCTCCCTGAAATATCCCTGTTGATCCAGAGGAAGGCGAAAAAACCCTTACAAGGCATGGTCCAATTAGCCCCAAAAGGGAAAAATTCCTTCCCGACTCCAGATGGCAATCAGATAAAATCCCTGGATCAACATCATTAGGTATTACCTAGTAATTGTAGCCATGGATGTCTTTCAATGCAAGGAAAGCATCTAAGCCCCCTTTAAATGCAGGTATAGAATTTGCCATAACGACTTCCTGAGGCAATGCATTCCACATTTTAATCACTCTTACTGTAAAGAACCCTTTCCTAAATAAATGGCTAAAATGTTTTTCCTCCATGCGCAGATCATGTCCTCTAGTCCTTTGAGAAGGCCTAGGGACAAAAAGCTCATCCGCCAAGCTATTATATTGCCCTCTGATGTATTTATACATGTTAATTAGATCCCCTCTAAGGCATCTTTTCTCTAGACTAAATAAACCCAGTTTATCTAACCTTTCTTGGTAAGTGAGACCTTCCATCCCACGTATCAATTTTGTTGCTCGTCTCTGCACCTGCTCTAAAACTGCAATATCTTTTTTGTAATGTGGTGCCCAGAACTGAATTCCATATTCCAGATGTGGCCTTACTAGAGAGTTAAACAGGGGCAATATTATGCTAGCATCTCAAGTTTTTACTTCCCTTTTAATGCATCCCAACCTTTTGTTAGCTTTAGCTGCAGCGGCTTGGCATTGAGTACGATTATTTAACTTCTTGTCGATGAGTACTCCTAAGTCCTTCTCCAAGTTTGATGTCCCCAACTGTATCCCAATTATTTTGTATGGTGCTAGACCATTGATACGACCAAAATGGATGACTTTACATTTTTCAACATTGAATTTCATCTGCCATGTATGTGCCCATATAGCCATCTTATCCAGATCCTGTTGCAATATGACACTATCTTCCTGAGAGTTGATGATTCTGCACAGTTTTGTATCATCTGCAAAAATAGCAACATTGCTCACTACTGCATCTACTAGGTCATTAATAAATAAATTGAAGAGCACTGGACACAGAACAGACCCCTGTGGTACCCCACTGCTAACAGTCTCCCATTTTGAGTACGATCCATTGACCACAACTCTTTGTTTTCTGTCCATTAGCCAGTTCCCTATCCATGCACACAGACTCTTCCCCAGTCCTTGCATCCTCAACTTTTGCACCAGACTTTTGTGGGGAACAGTGTCAAAGGCCTTTGCAAAGTCCAAGTATATCACATCTACAGCATTCCCAATATCCATATTAGCATTCACTACCTCATAAAAGCTGAGCATGTTAGTCAAACAGGACCTGTCTTTAGTAAACCCATGTTGATGCTGAGAAATAAGATTATTTTCTACTATGAAGTCATGTATAGTATCTCTTAGTAACCCCTCAAATAGTTTGCATACAACTGATGTTAAGCTTACAGGTCTATAATTTCCTGGATCTGATTTTTTGCCCTTCTTAAATAATGGGAAAACGTGGGCTGTACGCCAATCCGCTGGGACTCTGCCAGTTGCAAGAGAGTCACAAAAGATAAGATAAAGGGGTTTATCTATAATTGAACTTAATTCCCTTAGGACCCGAGGATGCATGCCATCCGGACCAGGTGCCTTGTCTATTTTTAATTTATTTAGTCTTGCCTTCACTTCTTCCTGCGTTAAGTATTTAATATTACAGTTAGAAGATTGAGACTCTTCTGCCTCTGTAATTTGCAACAGTGCTGTTTTCTTTGTGAAGACAGAAGCAAAGAAAGCATTTAATAACTCTGCCTTACCTTGGTCATCCACCATTGGGTTCCCACCCTCATCCTTTACGAGTCCTATACAGTCAACCTTTCTTTTTTTAGAGTTGATGTATTTGTAAAACTTTTTTTGGGTTAGATTTGATATCCCTAGCGATTTGATTTTCAGCTTCGATCTTTGCCAGCCTAATTTCTTTTTTACAATTTTTATTGCACTCCTTAGAATTGCTTAGAGCAGCCTCAGTCCCCTCCTGTTTTAGGACCTTATAGGCATTCTTTTTCCTCTTCATTTTATCTTTAACCTTTCTATTCATCCATAGAGGCCTTTTTTTATTCCTCGATATTTTGTTTCCATATGGGATATACATACTACAATATTGATTGAGTATAAGTTTAAAAGCTTGCCATTTCCCTTCAGTGTCCTCCCCTTGCAGTACATTATCCCAAATAATATGCCTTTGCGATAACCCACGTTATCTGATACACCTTACTACTACCAATTTCTTCCTGAATGTACTACACTATTTTGGGCTCTCTGTGTTCCCTTTTCTCCTTCTGCAAGTTTAACTTTGACGTATATTTACTCTCAACTACTGGCTGCTATTACAGAATTAAACTCTGCTGTTACAGCCAAGTTAAAAGAAGTGAAATCAATGTAGGCCTGCTGAGACAGAATTTCCAGAATCTTAAAGAGCACACTACACAAGCTGAAATTTCTGATCTGGAAGATACTGTGCATCCCCTGGAAAGGGATGACTCTGCCTTACAACTACAATCTGATGGCATAGCTGCCAACTGTCCCTCTTTCGGAGGTACAGTCCTTCTTTGGGAGCCCTGTCCCTCTGTCCCTCTTTCCTCCTCATTTGTCCCTCTTTCAGGACTTTGTTCCTCTTTCTATGTAAATATATATATTTATCTACTAAGCAATGTGTTTGATTGACTCTAAACTTTATTCCCATGCTTTAAATTGATATATTACTAATTTTAAAATGTTAATATGAAGGAAAATAAACCAGGATAGAAAGGATCAGTGTGGTTTGAATTATAAAACAACATATTTTTCTTATGAAATCTTTATGGTATGCATGACTAGGGCGTGTGACGGGACCGTGACCATGGGTGTGGCAGGGCGTGGCTTAAGTGTCCCTCTTTCTCATCTCAGAAAGTTGGGAGGTATGTGATGGTAATCATGTTAAATCAGATGATTTTGAAAACAGACTGCATTGTAATAATTACGCTTTATTGGTATTCCAGAAGGGGCTGCATAATATGTTGGCGCTATATAAATACTTAAACACTAAATGACCGCTCCATGCCAACTGACGTGGACGTGGCGGCAGCCCCAGGACTGCTTAACGCCGATCGGGATGCAGTCCTGGGGGCGTGTGACGGAGCTCCGCCTTCAGTCTCCCAGCGGTGATCGCAGCTAGGAGACTCTTAGACAGTGAAACCGCTGTCTATTAACATTGTACAGTGCTGTGATCTACAGCAGCGCTGTACTGGGGACAGTCAGCCGTGAGACACGGCTGTCCCCCTGGGCGACAAGGAAGCAATCCGCTGTCATAGGCTGAAGTTTTACATCCATCACTAATCACAAGGCCATCATTTAATAATAATATACCCTCTTGACATACATATTACAAAAATTTTATTCCATAATGTATGCAGGTGTGATTTCACTATTTGGTCACAAGATGTCCTCGTGCATTATTTCCTATTAGCGTACAATAAGTATGCTAAATAGGAAGTAAATCGTGGCTGTGTTACTTCGGAAGTGACGCAGGCATTTAATTGATGCCAGTGATCAGGGGGGCCTAGAGGGGAATGAATGAGTGAGAACAAAGTTCCCATTCATTAATCTAACGATTGATGGCATGAGCCGCGGAAACGAGCAAGCAGGAGGAAGCGCGACGGTACCCATTAGAGAATGATCACTGTTTTTGAACAAAAACAGTGATCATTCTCGTCGGACAAGCACGGATTGGCTCAGGAGACTTCTGTCCCCTGCCATCAATCCTCCCTGTCACTGGCACCATTGCAATCATGGGATTCCACCCGCACGATTGCCTGCACAGCCCCGCAAACTGCACAGACATGAGTCTCGCGTCCACTCCCTGCAGCTGTAGCCAGAGCAGCCGCGGACGTGGGATTCATGGCTGTGCTGCTAAAATAGTTAATTGCAGAAATCGCGATTTAATTTTATATCTCTCACATTCATATGTTCAACTAAAGAGCGATAATACTAAAGTCATGATTTTCCCTGATTTTTCTATGGAGCTGCAAAAGAAGAGGGCCTCATTTCTGGAGGTCGAGGAGAGGCTCCAAGCAGCAAACAACTATATCATCCAGGCATCCAGTAATGTATTTACAGTGACAGAAATAAGAATGCAAAATGAGGCCAGGCTGTAATCCAACCGCTGATTAATATTAGAAAATTCTTTATTTACATTCTGCTGTTATATCCCAGTAAACCGCATGGGTTTCCTTGTACCGTATTAGGATGCTATAGAGCTATTCTCTTTGTGTTAAAACAAGTTTTGACAGCCAACAAATGTAAGCAAACAGAATGCAACAAATGTCAAATGTGGAAATGTCTGCAATTTGCATTAACAGTTTCCCTATAAGTTTTTGTATCCCTTTATTTAGTAAATCTTACCTAGGTGGGTTATCTGCTTGCTCCTGAAAAACCTGAAGGAGCTTCTCAGTCCAGTCCCCAGCAGATCTGACATGCACAGAAAAAAAGTCTTCTTCTGGAGCAGAAGTAAGCGTAAATGGATGCCATTCCAACATTGAAAGTAATGGACAGTTGATGAATATGTATTGGCCAACCTCCATCTTGAATCCATACATTTTCATCTGTATTTCCAAAACCTTGGATGGATGTCCAACAGTCTTAAAAAAAAAATACATACGTAATATAGAACAGAAATAGCTGTATTGGCGATATAAACCAATCTAACTGTTCTATCATGTTATTTCCATGTTGAGAATATATGTATATGTATATATATATATATATATATATATATATATATATATATATATATATATATATATATATATATATATATATATATATATATATATATATATATATATATACATATACACACATATATATACATAATCTATCACTAGAAAACATTTTTACAATTCTATAAAAATGTTTTCTAGTGACAGATTATTTTTACAGTATTTTTTCATCCATTCACATACACACGTAAATTAAGAGAACAATTAGAGTGGGTGCTTCGCTACTGTAATGATCGCTGCTGCAGCAGGTGTTGCTGGAAGTAGTAATGCTGCAGCTCAGGCAGTTCTGATCTCTTTCCATGCAAGCTGCATAGCTTTGTCTGCCTTCCCCTGCTGTCAGCTTGTGACAGATTATCATTCACCTGTGCGGGAATTTGCATGTCTGCTCCCATTGGATGACCTCAGTATAAAGATCTGCTTCCTGCAGGACTCCTCGGGTTTTCATAGCTTCAGTTTAAGCCTGTCTTGCTGTCGCTTCAGCCCCGATCGTGTTTCTTGTTCTAAAGATACTTTGCTGGTTTTGCATCATATATTGGTTCATTGCCCATATATATGCATAACAGCACGTTTATTATTTTCCTTGTATTCGTGTTACGTTGATACATCAGTGTCGCTGATGTATACGTACACGAACTGTTTATATCCTGTGTGCAGTTAGTCAGCTTTCCAGCACGTTTTGGTAGTTTGCGCGTATCGTGAGCACCCGTGCTGAGCTAGTATCCTGCTCCTGGTCCTGTTTGTGGATTGCGTTCATCTCTGCGAAGAGATAACGAATCCTTCTGAATCCTGTTCTGTTACCGTTTGTGGATTGCGTTCATCTCTGCGAAGAGATAGCGAATCCTTCTGAGTCCTGTTCCCTGTATTACTCCAGTCCTAGTCAGCGTTCCTGCTTATGTCATATATCGGTTCATTGCCGATATATACATATGTTAGTCAGACGTTACAAATAGTTTCATTGATAGCTGTAATTGTAATACGCTAGGAAAACATACTTATTGTATATTTGTCTGTGTTACGTTCATCTATCTTGATCCTGCTATTTCCTGACTATCCTGTCCTGTCTTTGTGAGGCACGCCATCGCTGCAATCGCATTGGCTGCCTCATTCCAGTCTGTCTTGTTTTGGACGCTTGCTGTCGCTAAGTAGCCGCTAGCTAGCAAGCGTTCATTCTGTCTACCTGTCCTGATCTCCTCAGTTCTGGTTTATGTGCTCAGCGCTACTTTGCGCTGAGACGTTATAACGAAAGCATTGTTTGTGGCTGTCAGATCTGCACCGGCTCTGTGCGCCACAATCTCCTATTGGAGTCAGTCCTCCCCTCCACTATACTAGGGATAGCCTGTTTCCTTGTGCTAGTGTGTGTACCTCCTCCACGTCAGCTCATGCGTTGCATGCTGACTGTGGAGAATACACCACCAAGCCTTACATTATGAAAACCCCATTACCAATCCCCATTGTGGGGGGGATTCCCAGAAAGTATGACATTGTTAATTATGGTTCCTGTTCCTTTAAGAAATTTGAAGAACTTAACTCTGAAACAGAAAATGAGTTTTTCTCTGAATGTGCCAGGTTCCTGGCCAATCCCGATCTCCAAGCGACTCCTGTTTCAACCTGGGCACTCCAACTAAGTTATATTTTGTTTAAAGGGGAATTATTCCAGTGGGCATTTGATGTTCTCAATCATTCCGATTTGAAAGAGAGACCGCTGGAATTTCTAGCGTTTGTGATCCATAACTGGTTGCGCATAGATCCATTGCCTTTTCCTCTTAATGAACTCCTGGCAGCAGGCCAATCAGCTTCTCCTTCAATTGCTTGCAAAACTGTTCAGCAAGCAGAAAGTGTTACTGATAATTTTCCTGCAGCCTTGAATAAATCACCAAAAACAGCAGGGTCTAAGGCAAAACGCAAACGTTCTAAGAAACGTGTCCGATCTGCAGAGTCGTTATCCTTAGCGACTGAGACCTATAATGAGATTCTGCCATTAACAGATAATGAAATGCAATTGTCTTTCAGGGGAGTTAAATGGACTTATGAAACTACTAATGAACTTTCCTCCCTGGCTAGGGAAAATAAAGATTTTTGTTTAAAAGAATTATCTGAGTATGATTATGAGGAGATATTACAGAGTATTGAACAAATCAACTTATTTGTGAAGCAAGGAAAGTTTGCATACACTACAGTTCAGCACTTGCTACAGGTATTGGAGATTCTTAGGAATAAGGAATCTGCCAATCACCTGCTAATTAACCCAATATATGTCCCTGCTACAATCATATCTGCAAACCATGATCTGCCTGTTAAGTATGCTTGGAATCCTCCATTTGAGAAAGGAGAGATGGAAGCTCTGGTCAATGAATGGAAGAATGATTCAAGTTCATTTTGTCAATTTTACAGTGCAAAAAGCGAATTAGTATTGAATGCATGCATTAAGTCTGCCTATAACCTAATAAAAACTGGTGTGTGTGGGTATGACTTTGTGGCTCCATTGATTGATGTGTGGGAACTGATTTTGGATGATTTTTATGTGACTCCGAATTCGCAAATTTGGCGTTCTGACCTGCCTGCTTCAGCACCTTTGGCTGATTCAGCAGGTGATTCGGAGCTCTTTTTGTGTGAAATTGAAGTTCCTGCAATTCCACCCTGTACCATGGATAACTCAGTGTTACTTACCAGTAAAACAGAAGCCACTGATACATTCTTAACCTTGCCCTGCGCAAATTTCTCAGCAGAGAATCCAGAGGTCCTGCTGACTTCCGAGTCCAGCCTAGCCAGTACTCATGACTCTTTGTTCAGTGAAACAGACACCAGAAAAATCTTGCCTGCCTCTGCAAACACTTCTGCAGAAATTACCTGTGTTAATAAAGTTCAACTCCTGTCTGATCCAGCAGATGCCAATAGATGCACTACATTAGTTTCCGAGTCCCAGCAATCCTGTCTAGAAACCTCAGAACCCCAGCATCTGAATTTTCCAATTTTACAAATGAATGGTGATTCAGATGCGCAAACATTGTGTCTTGATCTTCCTGTTTCTACACCTCGCTCTAGTTTCGTGAATAGCTCAGAGCATCTGCTATGTGAACCTGAAATCGCAGAATTATTACCTTGTTCAGAAAAAATTCCAGTAAATTTGCCCTGTATCGTGAATAGCTCAGAGCATCTGCTATGTGAACCTGAAATCGCAGAATTATTACCTTGTTCAGAAAATGTTCCAGTAAATTTGCCCTGTACCATGAATTGTGCAGTAGATCTCTCCAATGAAACTCAGGTCACAGAATCATTATGCTGTCCAGCAGGTGCTTCCATGGTTTTGCCCTGCAATATGGACTGTTCAGTGATCCTGTCCAGTGAAGCTGTGGTCGCAGAGTCTTATGCTTCACCCAGTACTTTGGATACTTCAAACCCTCTAGCAGAGGAGTCTGAGGCACTGCTTACCTCAGTTGGTGTTGCAGTAATATTCACTTGTCTAGCAGCTGTTTTGGAATTACAGTCTGCTCTAATAAAACTTGATGAATTTCTGCCCAGCAAAGCAGAAGCCATTAAAATATTGTCCTCGTCAGCAAGTGTGTTAGATACCTTGCCCTGTACACAGTCTGATTTAACCAATGTTGTTGAGTCCCTCTCCAGTGTTGTAACAGCCGAGGAACTCCAGCCCTGTCCTCTGAATGTTTCAGAAGTCTTGCCCTGTAACATGGATAATTCTGATTCTCTGGTCAAAATAATAGAAATCTCAGAATTTCAGTCCGGTCTGATGAGTGTTCCTGAAACCCAGCCCTGTATCCTGAAAGATTCTGGTTCTCTGGCCACTATGGCAGAGGTTCCAGGGTCCCCTTCCTGTCCAGGGAATTCCTCAGTTTTGCCTAGTCCAGTGGGGGCTGCTGCAATACTGACTTGTTCCTCATGCCTCATGAGCTCCAATCCAGTGTATCAGATGAGTCTCTGTCCAGTCCAGAGGTAGTTGTGGAGTCCCTATCTGGTTCAGTGCATACATCAGAAGATTTGTCCTGTCTTGTTAGTACCCCTGAATCTGATTTGTTACTGACTTTGCTGGAATCAGCGACATCTAAGTCTGATCCTGCATTCTCGTGTAAAAGTCCAGTAGTTGCGAAGTCTAGTCATGATGATTTTTTTTTGGCCAGTCCTGGTTTTGGTCCTGTCTTGGCTGACCCTGAGGCTCACAGTTCCTTGACATGCCCAGAGGTTTCTCTTGTGCCAGTGTGCCCAGATGTTCTTTGTGTGCCAGAATGCCCAAGTGTGTCTAAGGTGTTAGCGTGCTCTGATGCTTCCTTAGTGGGAACATGTTCTGATGTTGCCAGTCTGCCTGCATGCCCAGAGATGGTTCTGGTTCCTGAAAGCCCTGATCTTGATGTTTGTCCTTGTGGCCCTGACTCGGGAATTGCCCTAGGTTCCATAGGGGTTCTTGATAGTTCTCCATGTGAGCCTCAGGGGCATTCTGACCTATGGGGATCTCTTTGGAGCTTCAAGGTGTTCTGGGAGGTCTCTGAGAAAACTTGTCCTGGTGCCTTGGACTGGTTCAACAGTGGGTTTTGTGTTGGTAAAGACAGTCCCGGTGGGCATTGCAAAGGCTTTGGCGTTTTTGAACGGTTCCTGGAAGGCGGTGGGTATCGCTCAGGGAGTTTCGGAGGGCTTTCTTCTGGAAATCATGGTTCTGATGGGTGTCACACTGGGGCTTGTAGTACTGATGGGCATGGTTCTGTAGGTTCTGGTTCTGATGGGTCCAGTCTTGTGGGGACTGATTCTGGAATTCGGTCTTGCCGGGCTGTCCCGGTCATCATAAATTATCAGTCAGACTGTTTTGTTGGGAATTTCAGTTTTGAAAAGCGTCTGGAATCCGCTTTTAAGGGCGGGGGTACTGTAATGATCGCTGCTGCAGCAGGTGTTGCTGGAAGTAGTAGTGCTGCAGCTCAGGCAGTTCTGATCTCTTTCCATGCAAGCTGCATAGCTTTGTCTGCCTTCCCCTGCTGTCAGCTTGTGACTGATTATCATTCACCTGTGTGGGAATCTGCATGTCTGCTCCCATTGGATGACCTCAGTATAAAGATCTGCTTCCTGCAGGACTCCTCGGGTTTTCATAGCTTCAGTTTAAGCCTGTCTTGCTGTCGCTTCAGCCCCCGATCGTGTTTCTTGTTCTAAAGATACTTTGCTGGTTTTGCATCATATATTGGTTCATTGCCCATATATATGCATAACAGCACGTTTATTATTTTCCTTGTATTCGTGTTACGTTGATACATCAGTGTCGCTGATGTATACGTACACGAACTGTTTATATCCTGTGTGCAGTTAGTCAGCTTTCCAGCACGTTTTGGTAGTTTGCGCGTATCGTGAGCACCCGTGCTGAGCTAGTATCCTGCTCCTGGTCCTGTTTGTGGATTGCGTTCATCTCTGCGAAGAGATAACGAATCCTTCTGAATCCTGTTCTGTTACCGTTTGTGGATTGCGTTCATCTCTGCGAAGAGATAGCGAATCCTTCTGAGTCCTGTTCCCTGTATTACTCCAGTCCTAGTCAGCGTTCCTGCTTATGTCATATATCGGTTCATTGCCGATATATACATATGTTAGTCAGACGTTACAAATAGTTTCATTGATAGCTGTAATTGTAATACGCTAGGAAAACATACTTATTGTATATTTGTCTGTGTTACGTTCATCTATCTTGATCCTGATATTTCCTGACTATCCTGTCCTGTCTTTGTGAGGCACGCCATCGCTGCAATCGCATTGGCTGCCTCATTCCAGTCTGTCTTGTTTTGGACGCTTGCTGTCGCTAAGTAGCCGCTAGCTAGCAAGCGTTCATTCTGTCTACCTGTCTTGATCTCCTCAGTTCTGGTTTATGCGCTCAGCGCTACTTTGCGCTGAGACGTTATAACGAAAGCATTGTTTGTGGCTGTCAGATCTGCACCGGCTCTGTGCGCCACAATCTCCTATTGGAGTCAGTCCTCCCCTCCACTATACTAGGGATAGCCTGTTTCCTTGTGCTAGTGTGTGTACCTCCTCCACGTCAGCTCATGCGTTGCATGCTGACTGTGGAGAATACACCACCAAGCCTTACAGCTACTCAAGTTGATGTAATGCTAAACAAGAAGAAAATATAAGCATTTATGCATCAAAATTATGTTTTTCTTGACATTTTTGCAAAAGATACAAACTCAGTTTAAAGGGTTCCTATACACTTCTCCTTTGACAGTACGGCTGCATCAGAGCAACCACACTGTGTTCTTTTTGTTGCTGCCCCTCACTTACCAATTGGTCAGTGTCCTCCACAGCTCCCTCTATGTCCCAGTGCCAACCATGCACTTGTAAATGCAATTACATCATCATGTACACAAACGGGCATAAGTAGACATCACTGGGCACCCCTGCAAATCTTTGAATGGGGCCCCTCCCCCCCCCCCCCCTGCACACATGATCTACAGAAAATGCATACAGAAAACCAACAGACGAGTGTGCTTATTACACTCACTCTGTCCATCTCTGATGGAGCAAAACTGGCTCTGCAGATTTCTCCAGCATCACTACAGTACACAGCACTTGGAGAGGGGTAGAGGGGCTGGAGGCAGGGTGCTGTACACAAGAGACTACTGCACACTGAATAGGGCTGTCTACAAACCTTTGTCTGCAAAACTTTGTATGGTTCCTTATCAGTGACTGAGCAGAGGCAGTCATTAGGACAATTGTGCAGAAAACAGAAAGCTTTTTCTCTCCGTGCCCTTAGTTGTCAGTGTTTCAAAACAAGGAAAATAAACTTCTCCTTCCATGGGGCCCCCTGCTGCTTCTGGACCCCCTGCAGCTGCATCCCTTGCAGGGTCTATTGTTATGCCTCTGCACACAATGCTGTGAAGCTATGGACACTTCTATCTCACTCTCATAACCAATCCAAATGGGGCTAGGGAGAAGGCTGGACAGTCTGTCACATTTCTGACCAATGTAGCACTCCAAAATTAAACATTCTATGCAACTAACACTTCTTGTCCTGGAGCCCACACAGAAAATTCAATTTTATTACAACAACAACAAAACACTTGTAAAGCACTTTTCTCCTGTACGACCTTAAAGGGATACTGTAGGGGGGTCGGAGGAAAATGAGCTGAACTTACCCGGGGCTTCTAATGGTCCCCCGCAGACATCCTGTGTTGGCGCAGCTACTCACCGATGCTCCGGCCCCGCTTCCAGTTCACTTCTGGAATTTCTGACTTTAAAGTCAGAAAACCACTGCGCCTGCACGCCCGTGTCCTCGTTCCCGCTGATGTCACCAGGAGTGTACTGCGCAGACACAGACCATACTGGGCCTGCACTGTGCGCTCTTGATGACATCAGCGGGATCAAGGACACGGCAACGCAGGCGCAGTGGTTTTCTGACTTTAAAGTCTGAAATTCCAGAAGTGAACTGGAGGCGGGGTCGGAGCATCGGTGAGTGGCTGCGCCAACACAGAATGTCTACGGGGGACCGTTACAAGCCCCGGGTAAGTTCAACTCATTTTCCCCTGACCCCCCTACAGTATCCCTTTAAGTGCATAAGCTTCTCTCAAATCAGTACATAGTGATGAGTACACAGGGAAAAATTATATGATCATAAATGCCAGACTAAACAGGTGGCTTTTCAGTTTTGTAGTTGTCTTGACTTATTAGTAAGTAAGTAAGTTCCCCCAGGTGTTAATTTATTCAAATATAAAATAACCATCTTATTTACCAAAAAGAAGCAAGTAAAAAGAATGAATGCCCGTAATTGTAAAGTGTATTTTATCGGGATAATGTAATATTATTGCATTTTGATTAATCTGTAAACACTGTGCCAGACCAATATGATCTATACAAACGTATGGTGACCTGTCTCTGGTCACAAATCAGTCCGAAAACTTGCTGCGTATTGATCTGCTGTAAGGATCACCATATCCCCACATAAATCATACAACATATACAGCAGCGTTATCCATAAATTCACCAGCTGGCTGGATGTGCCTGTTTATTTCACACCCCCGGGGGGTGGCGGGTTATCGCCCCTCCCCCCCCTTGGATAGCCAGTGTGTGTGTTGCTCCCCCCTTCCCCCCCCCTAATAAAGCAGTGGTTTCCCTTTAGAGATCCCCCCTTCTCCCTGCAGAGATCGCGCAGGGAAGCAATGTACAAGAAAATTTTCACCTAATCTTGTTCCTGCGACAGCGATCGGGCTCCCCTCCATTCAGTACCGCTGACAGCCTCTATTTGCAGAATGGATCGGGTCCCGGCACTCACGTGCTATACACCATCACACCCTTGCCCCACCATTATACTTATCATTTTTTTTTTTTTCCTCCCCTGATGACGCAAGATTGCGAAACCGGTCGAGAAGGCGACAGGCGGCACCATTTTATTTGAGGTCTTCTATTGACCATTTTATGCGCGCTACTTTTTCGGGGTTCCCAGTGCACGGGCCCCGTATGTGAGTTTTCCTTTATCCTTGTTTTTAATTGTTTTACTTGTTATGTAATAAAGACGGTTTACACTTAGATGTGCCGTATATCTCTTTCATGTCACTATCCTACTGGACTCCCCTTTGGTGAGTCCCTGCGATCTCAGGATATCTACTATATTCCGGAAGAATCTGTAGTGTGCAACATCGCTGGTGAAACGACACCATTTGAAAGTTCTGCGGACCACCTATCAAACTCGTTTACAACCTTATAATGTGGGTTGTTGGAATCTGGTAAGCCTTGCTTCTTTACCCTTTTGTTCGAAGATCCTGTATACCAAAAAATGATGAAAGCTGTATTACTATAGACCTGCGCTGACTTTATATATTCATTGCTTGTGTGGACTTTTGGACATTGTCCTTCTCGGCTGCGGTCGCCTTCTGCCTTGGCGCTGACACTTGTTTTTTATTAATGCTGCTGTATATGTTGTATCATTTTGATTAATCATTTATCATCCTGGGGAATTCACCCCAGTTGCACTTTTGGTATCTTAAATGCTTCAGTAGGGCCCGTACTGGGGACTGAAAGGCCTGGGGAGGACTCCCATGATAGGGCCAGCCGAGCAGTCAGCAGGGAAAGGGTTAATTCCTGGTCGTGGGGGTTAGCCATGAGCTGGAGGTCTGTGTGGGTCAGAGAGGGGGCAGGCGGAGCAGTGCTAGGGGCATATATACCAGAAGTGGAGCCTCCTTTTTCTGGAACCCAAGCTGGAAGCCTCCCTTATCTCCTGCCATGGCTGATGTGGAAACCCTCATTAGGATGGTCCGGGACAAAGCTGCCTTTCGGGAAGCTGGCTGTGTCACCAGCCAGATGGCCGTCCTGGCCGTGGATCCATCCGTCTCAGCTGGGGTGCCCGCCAGAGCGCTTGAGCCTGGACCCTTTCCCTAGAGCTCAGCGCCATCTTAGGAGCCCCTCCGGGGACCCTTCATCCCCTTCCGCCAAGTCCTCTGGCAAGAAGGTGGCTGGGAGGAATCTCCACCACGGGCGGAGCTCTTCCGGCGGTACATCCCACAAGTCCTCTGCAGCCACACCGCCGGCATCAAAGCGTTCATCCTCCATGGCTGGTTCCCTCCCTGGGGCCAGGCCTACCCATAGCCAGAGCAAACGTGGAGCGAGTGCCTCCGCCCGCGGCAAGACAGCTGCCACTTCTGGTCGGCAGGCCACGGCTTTTAATTGCAGCATCGCAGGGCTTGGCTGGGCCCCCCACGGCTGCCTCATCTCCTAGGCAGGCCTCATCTTCTGGGCGATCCTCACAGCCAGCTGTGAGTGGATTGACGGTGTCTTGCAGCTGCAAGAAGGCTTCCCAACAGGCCTTCATTCAAGCCCCCTCCTCTGATGACAGTTTTGGGTCACGTGGTGACGAGCAGAGGCCCCCTTTGAGGGGTGAACAGTTGGTGAGCCCTCCTCGAGGAGTCGCCGGGGATTCCCCCAGGCAGAGCACTGGCTCCTCCTCGGAGGGTGAAGGATCAGATCCTGGTCTTCCTGATGGCTCCGGACCATCGGCTGACCTGGGCTCAAGCTCGGTGCAGCCAGTTGAGATTAATGGTGCAGTGGGTATTTCGGGTAGAGGTAGTTTGGGCAGTTTGTAGGGGTTCATTGCAAGAGGTGAGTCCTTCCCCCCCAGTCCCAGTGGCCCCCCTCCCCCACACTGATCAGGTTAGGTTGGCAGACTCGGCTAGGGGGAAGTGTATGTTTGCTTTGAGGGCCCTTTGGGGTAACATTTAAAACAAGAAGTTTGGGAATGGATTTGGAAGGGGGAATTTGTTGAGATATTCTCACTATTACCCATTGAGAAATTTAACTTAGATAGAGCAAAGCCTGACGAGAGCAAGAAAGAGGAGGAAGAGCACAGGTGTTATCGTCTAATACTGCACACTTTCCAAAATTAGCTCCAGGCATTTGACATTTTAGCCAGTGCCTTTGGGGAGAAGCAGTGGGACTGTTGTTCAGCTCTTTTCTGCTGCCTTGATTGTATTGGCGAGGCTCATCGGGTGTATGGAGAAATTGCTTGGTTACGGTATGACAAGCAATTCCGTCAACAGAAAGCTGTGCTGCCTTCGGTCCGTTGGGACCTTAAGGACATTTGTGGGTGAAATGAATGATGTCGGTGGGTCGCGGCAACCAACCCTTTTAAGGTGGGGCCAGCAGTTCTGGATCTGCATGGCAGCTGGCCGCCAAGAAAAAAGGGCTGTGTTGGCAATTTAACAAAGGGTCGTGCAAGTTTGGTAGATCGTGCAGGTTTAAGCATGTGTGTTTAACCTGTGGAGGAAGCCATCCGGCCATCCGGCCACTAGGTGTTTCAAATCAGGAAAAGGTCGTTCCAGCGATCCTTCTAACAAAAGGGAGGATGCAGGTGAAGGTACAAAGGATGGAATGATTTCTAAATAGATACCCTGACACCGCTTCAGCAAGGTCATTGTTCCATGGTTTTTCAGACGGTTTCATAATCCCCAGTGTCTGTACGTCAGTTTGCTCCCCCCCCCTGTATCGCAATTTGAAGTCTGTTTCCCTTTGCCCGGATGTCATCTCTCAGAAGCTAGCCAAGGAGGTTTCCTTGGGTTGCATGGTGGGCCCCTTTGTCTCACCGCCTCTGGATGACCTTGTGGTATCCCTTCTAGGTCTCATCCCTGAAAAGGAGTCCAATTCATTCCGGGTTATTCATCACCTGTCCTACCCCAAAGGTGCGTCGGTAAATGACGGCATTGACCCAGAGCAATCTTCGGTAGTTTATACATCCTTTGATGAAGCGGTGAAGTGGGTAAAACGCATGAGGCAGGGTGTGCTTTTAGCAAACATAGACGTAGAATCTGCATTTCGTTTGCTACCTGTCCAACCAGCCAGTTTTCCACCTTTTGCGCTGTTTCTAGGAGGATAGTTTCTACCTTGATCTCTGCCTTCCTATGGGTTGCTCCATCTTTTGACAGTTTTTTGAAGCATTCAGCTCTTTCATTGTGTGGGTGGTGAAAGAGGAGGTGGGTTTGCGGTCAGTCATTCATTATTTGGACGACTTCCTATTCCTGGGACCCAGGGATTCACCAGAATGTGCATACCTCCTGGCTGTGTAATTCTTTTGGTATCCAATTAGCGGGGGACAAGACAGAGGGCCCGCAATCGGCTATTAAGTTTTTGGGTATATTGATCGACTTGGTCGCCATGGAATGTCGCCTACCGGATGACAAAGTGACGGACCTAAAAGCGGTGATAGTTGAGGCAGTGGCAGTTAGGAAGATCACTTTGTGGGCCCTACAATCATTGCTAGGCAAGCTTAATTTCGCCTTACTGACGCTTCTGGTTTCCTGTGGTTATGGGGCTTACTTTGCAGGTCAGTGGAGCACTGCACCATGGCCTGAGTCCTGGATCCAGGCTGGCAGTGGAACTTTGGGGCCCGAGTCTGAGGAACAAGTTGGGGCCCAAGTCTGAGGAACAAAATAATTAAATTTAACTGCGACAACCTAGGTGTAGTCACAGCAATTAACAAGGTTTCTGCTTCTTCTCCCCCTGATGTATGTTTGTTGTGTCAGTGTAATGATCTGCTCAGCTGCCTGTGCAGGCAGGCAGCTTTTTGACCATTGTTCAGGTCTGCATTCTGCAGGTCTCTGGAAGAGAGACCTTTCGTCAGTTTTTCAGCTTGCTGCTGCTGAAGAATTTGCATACGTTTGTCATGCAAATTGCCTAGCCACATCCCTTGTAGGCTTGCTCTATATATACCATGTGATATCACAGACCTTCGCTGGTCATAAGGATTTATCCTGTGAAACACTCCGGAGAGTGTCAGCCTTGCTCATTGTTTGAAGATTAGCTTAGAGTAATTCCTGGGACTGCACTAGGCAGGTTTCCCTAGTGCAGTTAGGATTGTATATCTGTTTTGATTGTCTGTTGCGATTGTCCTGTCCCTGCAATGGTCGACAGGAAGTCGTTCTGATCTTTGTTCTTGGAGTATAGCTGGAGCAGCGGTTGCTACCAGCTATCTCCTCTATCTGTCTTGCCTGGATCACACTCGCCTAGCGCTAGTGCTGAGGATCCATCTGATCTCCATCTCTCTGTCTCCCTGGATCGCACTGGCCTCTTTTCGCTAGTGCTGTGGATCCTATCTCTCGC
The DNA here is from genome assembly GCF_040937935.1 of Hyperolius riggenbachi. NCBI lineage: Eukaryota > Metazoa > Chordata > Amphibia > Anura > Hyperoliidae > Hyperolius > Hyperolius riggenbachi. The sequence goes on along the minus strand of NC_090653.1, from coordinate 184,210,225 downwards.
TTGTTCCGGTTTTCGTGTGTCTGTCTTGTCTGCTACGAACGCTTGCTGGAGGCTCGGTGAGGTAACCGTTAAGCAAGCGCTCGCGTCCTCTGTTTCATGTTTGTCTGTCGGTGGTTAGTTAGGCGTGCTTGTCTCTATTGTGCTTATCATGTGGAGACCGCGCACAAACGCGTGCACTGTTGCGAATGAGTGCGGTGTTCGCGTTTAGCTAGCGTTTGTTATTTTTCTTATCTTCTCATTGTATGATTTGCTGTGCCTTTGCTACTCTCGTGCTCTGCCTTGCTGTAGCCTTGTGTCACGTCTGGCGATCGCACCTCTCGCGATCGCGTTCCTACTTCATATATGCTGTGGTGTGTGCACCGTCGCGGGTTGGCGACTAGTTTGGTGCACACACATACAATCTGTCTCTGTGCTCATTCTCAATCGCCTCTCTTGCGATTGCGTTTCTTCCCTTCGTACAATTCCTGTCTGGCATGTGTGGTAGGGCAGAGGAGCTGTTCCTCTGCACTCCACAGCTCCACCTGCCGACAGGAATTTCCCTCTACAGGTGCATTGCACCTTCTACTGGGTTTCCTCAAATTATACGCTTGTGGAGGATTTCCGCAGTGTCAGCGCACGCCTTGTGCGCTGATCACGGAGAGAATTCCGCAATTGTTACAGTCAGCTGGTCTTGTCTTGCCCTCGTTTCAACATGTTTGTTTGCGGCCCACTTACCTGGGTCTACCAACGACGTGGCTGATGCCCTCTCTCGTTTCCAGTGGGATCGATTCAGGAGGGAGGCACCAGGAGCCGAACAACGGGGTCTTCCCTGCCCGGAAGAGCTAAGGTCGATTCCATTCAGAAAATGGATGTCACGGGGTGGTTTCGGCTTCCACATGGAATGCCTACTCGGTTGTATGGGCTCAATGGAATAGCATGTTGCAGCAGTTCGGTGACAGTGAGTCTGATGACCATCAACTATGTGTCCTGTTTCACATTATGGCAAGTAATGGAGTGGCGGGTGTTTTGCCGGCATCTCTGTCAAAAAAGCTCACGGCCCTTGCATTTCTATTTAAAACGCAAGGGGTCTCGGATTTGATGAAAGATTCTTTGGTTTGTCTGGCTTTAAAGGGCTACCGGTTGGGCGTTCGAGTGTGTAATACACTTCGGGCAAGCAGTCAGCAGGGAAAGGGTTAATTCCTGGGGGTGGGGGTTAGCCATGGGCTGGAGGTCTGTGTGGGTCAGAGAGGGGGCGGGCGGAGCAGTGCTAAGGGCATATATACTGGGGGTGGAGCCTCCTTTCCCTTCAGGGAATTTTTTGGAACCCAAGCTCCCTCCCTCCCTATGTTATTTATGTGTGATTGTTTTGTTTTCTTTTACTGTATGTCATTGCAGCTGGAGGGGCAAGTTATCCAGAGGTGGTCAGTAACTGATTGGGGAGGTTTCACCTGGGTGTGTACACCTCCGCAGAAGGTAATCGCTCTTCAAAGAGAAGTAAATGGTACTAGGAGAAGAAACACAGAGACAACGGGAGCCCAAATTGTGCAGTATGTCACAGATGAATGGGTAGGTAAAGGTGTTCAAAAAAGGGAATTGTAATGATCCACTCAGCTGTCTGCACAGACAGACAGCTGTTTGACCATTCCTTAAGTCTGAGGGCTGCAGGTCTCTAGAAAAGAGACCTGTCTTTGCTTTGCAAGTTTCAGACCTGCTGTGCTGCTGAGGAATTTGCATACATTTGTTATGCAAATTGCCTACCTGCCTCCTTTGAAGGCTGGCAGTATAAATACCATGTTCTCCCAGAATCCTTGGCTGGTAATCCTTAATGGCTTGTTACTGCTAAACACTCCTAGAGTGTCAGCCTTGCCTGTTTGTCAAAGATTATCTTTAAGAGTAATTATCTTTGATTGATTGAGTAGATTATCTTTAGAGTAATTCTTGGGACTGTACTAGGCATTCTCTCTAGTGCAGTCAGATTGTATTATCTGTTTTGCCTGTACATCTTTGTGTCTCAATTACCTTGTCACCAGCGGTGGTCGACAGGGAATCGTTCTGTCTGTCTGGGGGTGCTAACCAGAGCAGCGGTTGCTACTGGTAGCCCCTTCTGTTCATCTGTCTGGATTGCATTAGCCCTAATGGTAGTGGCAGTGCTTCCTTCTGTGCCTCAATTGCCTTGTCGCCAGCAGCAGTCGACAGGGAATCGTTCTGTCTGTCTGGGAGTGTAGGCCAGAGCTGCGGTTGCTGCTGGCTGCTCCATCAGTATGGATCGCTCTTGCCCTAGTGGTAGTGGCAGTCCCTCCTTCTGTATCTCAGCCTTTGGGGTGTTAACCAGAGCAGCGGTTGCTACTGGTAGCCCTTCTGTATATCTGTCTGGATCGCACTTGCCCTAGTGGTAGTGGCAGTGCCTCCTTCTGTATCTCTGCCTTAGGGGTGCTGGCCAGAGCAGCGGTTGCTACTGGCAGCCCCACCTGTCTGTCTGTCTGTCTTGTCTGATACGAACGCTTGCTGTAGGCTCGGTGAGGTAACCGTTTAGCAAGCGTTCGCGTTCTCTATTTCGTGTTTGTGTGTCTTTGGTCAGTTAGGGTGGCACGCTTATCACTGGGCGCCTAACGCGCGGTGATCGTGCAGAAACGCGTTCACTGTTGCGAATGAGTGCGGTGTTCGCGCTTAGCTAGCGTTTGTTATTTTCCTTATCTTCTGATTGTTGTTTGCTGTGCCTTTGCTACTCTCATGCTCTGTACTTCTCAGTCTGGTGTCTGTTGGCAATCGCCATTCTTGCGATTGCATTCGCAATTTCTTTCCGTTGATGTGTGTTCATCGTCGCTGGGGGGGCGACTAGTTTGGTGAACACACATTCTGTCTGTCTCTGTGCTATTTCTCTTGAAGGCCATTCAGCCCTGCTTGATCCTGCTCGTACAATTCCCAGCTGGCATCTGTGGCCGTGCAGAGGCTGTGCTCGTCTCCAACTGCTGGTGGGAATTGCCCTCTACTGGTGCATTGCACCTAACCTGGGTTCTCCAAATGACATGTTTGTGGAGGATTTCCGCTGTGTCAGCGCGCATCTTGTGCGCTGTCCACGGAAACAATTCCGCAAACGTTACAGGATGACCAGCCAAACCAAAATTCCCAGGGTAGAGGGAATGTTCGATTTGCTTCAGATGTCATTGCCTAAGGCAAAAGCATATGTGGATCCTATTATAGGTAGGATCATACATTATATTAAAACAGTTAAAAAATCTGTGCATGTTCCTAAGCCCAACCCATATGAATGTTACCTTGATACAGGGTTGTTTGAACCTCCATTTGCTCCGTGGGAGTTGGGAGCTTTGATGGAGGAATTGGAGTTTGATTGGAAGGCCTTTTGCGATTTTTACATCGCAAAAAGCGAAGATATTCTGAATGCTTGTCTTGATTCTATGTACATTTTGATTGATTCTGATGAGTGTGACGAGTGTTTTGTGGATCCGGTGATTTGTGTGTGGCAGACGATTTTGGAGGAATTGCACACACACCAACCAATTGATTCCAATAAAGAGACACCGTTGTCATATGATTATTCCTGCCTTTCTGGGGTAAAGCAAGTGAGTTTAAACACTGTGCGACCTGAAATGAATGGGTGTGCCTCGTTTGTGGACACCTGTGTGAATAGATTCTCTTCTGTTTGTTTGGAGTTTGAATTTGTGCGATCTGATGCCTGTTTTTCACATAATCCTGCTATGGAGAAAATTCCTAAACCATGCAGCCTCAAAAGTAACCCTTTGAACACCTTGCAGTCCACTCCACAGATTGCGGAGGCTTGCGCTTTGAAAGCGTCAGTTTCACAACCTAAAGCGATCTTGGATTCGCAAATTTTGCATTCTGTCTCCTCGGATTCGACATTGTTAGCCGAGTCTAGGGGTGAGACAGCGCTTTGGTTTTGCGAATCTGATACTGAGGAAAGTAATGATTTCCCACCCTGTACTCTGGATGAGTCAATATTGCCTTGTACAAAATCTCCTGCAGTGACCCTAGAGGCTCGTCTAGGTATTGCTACTACTCTCACCTGTTTCTCTGCTATTTTAGAATTGCAGTCTGGTTTGACTGCTATGTAGGATTCTGCCTGCAGTGAAACGAAACTCAGAAAATCAGAGCTAGTTTCACTAGATATTCCTGTGTATCCTTGTCTTGATGAAATTCAGTCTCAGCATATGGTAGAACCATTCCTGGGACATCTGCCCTGTCTGCAGAAGGTATTTGATGTTCGGCCCTGTAACATGGATAGTTCAGAATCCTTCTTAGAAAACTTGGAAAAGGACACTTCTGAGATCTTGCTTGATGTTTTGGAGGTTTCCAAGTCCCTCCTAAAGGGTGCAGAACTTCTAGGAGATGCCTTCTGCCCCCCAGATCCGTCTGAGGTTTTGCCCACTTGCATTGCTGTTGTGCTGACTACTTTTGCAGCTCTTGTGGAGCTTCACTCATGTGTAGTCAATGATGACTTTTGGTTAGATGATATTACAGTCACAGAAACTTCTGAGTCTGAATCCGAGTCTTCTTTCGAAAGACCAGTACCTGTGACCTCTACTCGTGATGATTTTCTGCCCGGTCCTGGTTTTGGTCTTGTCGTATCGGGCTCTGAGTTTGGCAGTTCCCCGACATGTCCTGAGGTTTCTCCTGTGCTGGTGCACCCCGATGTGCTCTGTAACCCAGAAAGTGTGCCTCGGTTACCAGTAGTGTTGGGCGAACAGTGTTCGCCACTGTTCGGGTTCTGCAGAACATCACCCTGTTCGGGTGATGTTCGAGTTCGGCCGAACACCTAGTGGTGTTCGGCCAAACTGTTCGGGTTCGCCCGAACTGCTGAATGCCCGGCCGAACAGAGCCCTGTTCGGCCGAATACGGCCCCCCTATGGGGTCGCAGGCATAAGGGGGGAGCATGCCCCGATCGCGGGGGGTGGGGGGGTCGGAAATTCCCCCCACCCCCTCCGCTAGCGCTCCCCCCTCTGCCCGCTTCCCCATACAAAAGTTTGACGAAAGTAAAATAGTACCGGTGGTGGTGGCTGGCTGCTGCAGTGGCTGGCTGGCACTATGAAGTGACTGAGGAGGAGGAGTCCGAGTAGGACGCGTTGAGGGAGGCCGGGCAGTGGGCGGTTCAGCGGTGGTACTTCCGCCCTTTCTCTGACCTCACGTCCTCTGCGTGATGACGCATACGAGGGTACGCGTGACGCGTACCCTCGTATGCAGAGGACGTGAGGTCAGAGAAAGGGCGGAAGTACCACAAGGGTACTACCGCTGAACCGCCCGCTGCCCGGCCTCCCTCAACGCGTCCTACTCCTCCTCCTCCTCCTCAGTCACTTCATAGTGCCAGCCAGCCACTGCAGCAGCCAGCCACCACCACCGGTACTATTTTACTTTCGTCAAACTTTTGTATGGGGAAGTGGGCAGAGGGGGGAGCGCTAGCGGAGGGGGTGGGGGGAATTTCCGACCCCCCCCCCCCGCGATCGGGGCATGCTCCCCCCTTATGCCTGCGACCCCATAGGGCCCCCAAAGGCGGGATGTTCGGGGAGTTCGGGGTTCGGCCCGAACGTGCTGAACGTCGCGGCCATGTTCGGCGAACGTTCCCGAACCCGAACATCCAGGTGTTCGCCCAACACTAGTTACCAGCATGCTCAGATGCTTCCTCGGTGGAGACATGTTCTGATATTGCCTGCCTGCTTGCATGCCCAGAAGTGGTCCCTGAAAGTCCAGATCTTGATGGGTGTCCTGGTAATTCTGAATCCGGAATACTCATAGGTTCTATAGGGGTTCTTGGTAGTTCTCCATGTGAGCCTGGTGAGCGTTCTGGCCTCTTGGGATATCTGCAGAGCTTCAAAGGGTTCTGGAAGATTCCAGGAGAAATTTTGCTTGATACCCTGGATAGGATCAACAGTGGCTTTTGTGTTGAAAGGGACACTTCAAACAGGTATTGTGGCAGGTTTGGTAGTTTCGGACACTCCCTGGAAGGTGGTGGGTATTGCCTGGAGAGTGTCGATGGGTTCTTCTCTGGCATTCACAGTCCTGATGGGTGTTACGCTGAGACTTGTAGTACTGATGGGCATGTTTTGGTGGGTTCTGCTTCCGATGATGTCAGTTTCGGGAGGACTGACTCTGGAATTGGGCCTTGTCGGGCTGTCCCGACCCTCATGAGTCTTCAGTTAGATTTTTCTGGAAACATTAGTTTTAAGAGACGTCTGGAATCCGTCTCTAGAAGGGGGGGGGGGGGGGGTACTGTAATGATCCGCTCACCTGTCTGCACAGACAGACAGCTGTTTGACCATTCCTTAAGTTTGAGGGCTGCAGGTCTCTGGAAAAGAGACCTGTCTTTGCTTTGCAAGTTTCAGACCTGCTCTGCTGCTGAGGAATTTGCATACATTTGTTATGCAAATTGCCTACCTGCCTCCTTTGAAGGCTGGCAGTATAAATACCATGTTCTCCCAGAATCCTTGGCTGGTCATCCTTAATGGTTTGTTACTGCTAAACACTCCTAGAGTGTCAGCCTTGCCTGTTTGTCAAAGATTATCTTAGAGTAATTCTTGGGACTGTACTAGGCATTCCCTCTAGTCAGACGCGTATCTAGAGACGTGCAGGCGTGGCTAATGCCCTAGGCGCCGCCTCCTACAGGCACTTAGGGGGGCGCAGATCTCTCCTTCTTCCTTTGCTGTGCACAGCAAACACAGGAACAGGAACAACACAGGAAGAAGTGCAGCGTTATGTGAGGGGGCAGAGCAGCTTCCCTCCCCCTTTCCCTTCAGCTGTGTGATCCTATTGCCGTACGAGCTGCAGTCAACAATGATCATTTGTGCTTAGCAGTGTGATGGCTGCAGCTGGGCTCCGGGAATAGCTCAGGGCTTCTCTGCTGGGGAATCCTGCAGCCCGGTTTTGCCTGCTCTCTCTCCCTTCTCCTCAACTGCTGTGGACAGTAGCAATTTCCCCACCACGGGTGTCGGGTAACACTGAAAAGTTTAGTGACAGGCAGATCTGCATCTCTCCCCTTCTACAGTTGCTCTGAAATCCCCTGGCTGGTCTTCCTGCTTCTCTGAACAGACCCAGCCGGAGGATTACAGAGTGGCTGCAGGAAGGAGAGAGATGCAGATCTGCCGGTCACTGAACTGTGTTACACGTGGTGGGGAAATGAGTACTCGTGGACAATCTGGCCATAGCTGCTGATGAGGGAGGCAGAACAGGCAACATGAACCTGGAGGATTCTACAGCAGAGGAGCTTTAGCAGCATGCCACTGATCGTCTGTGTTTTGAATCAGCAAGACCTCCGAGGTAGGGATGAATGGACCCCACTCCCTCCCTGAAGTATAGGTGGCTGTCTCCTCCCCTCCTCCAGTATAGGAAGCCTCTCTCCCATCCTAATACCTCAACCCGCCTCTCCCCATTCCACTCCTTGTCCCTCATCCCCTCTCCTCAACCCCTCATTTCCTCCCCTACAGCCCATTCTTGTGCTCATTCCCCCCCTCCCGCCCCCCTAGCCTTATCTTTACTCATAATGCTGGATCCGCACCATACAATTTTTTGGCAGATTTACCAGCCAGATCGATTATTTCCAGCATGTCCGGTCTGAGAATCGCTCTTTTTTTAACGCGATTTTCTGAGCGATTTCCTATGGAAATCCCCGCCCTTCCCCGCTCCCCCCCCAGCAGCTGTGGGGTTCCTCGAGGGGGCGCAGTTACAGTGCTTGCCATAGGCGTCATCTTCCTTAGGTACGCCACTGCCTCTAGTGCAGTCAGATTGTATTATCTGTTTTGCCTGTACATCTTTGTGTCTCGATTGCCTTGTCGCCAGCGGCGGTCGACAGGGAATCGTTCTGTCTGTCTGGGGGTGCTAACCAGAGCAGCGGTTGCTATTGGTAGCCCCTTCTGTTCATCTGTCTGGATTGCATTAGCCCTAATGGTAGTGGCAGTGCTTCCTTCTGTGCCTCGATTGCCTTGTCGCCAGCGGTGGTCGACAGGGAATCGTTCTGTTTGTCTGGGAGTGTAGGCCAGAGCTGCGGTTGCTCTGGCTGCTCCATCTGTCTGGATCACACTTGCCCTAGTAGAAGTGTATAAAAGAAACAGAGGCGCCAAAAGAGTAAAATTGTATAAAAGGTTTAAAAGTATTTGGGTGGCGGTGGTGGCCAGGCAGCACCCAAAAACAGACACGATGCTGTTGATTGTAGAGACGATCATTTATTCACATACTCCTATTAACAATACAACGCGTTTCACGGGCAACATCCCGCTTCATCAGGCAATAAACAACCGGAGTATCTCACTGTAATATGACAGAAGCAACAAACGGGTCAGGATCCTGTAATGGGCTTTGATATGTTGAGACATACATATAGGTGATAAAGCATGGTGTACAGGGGAGTGAGGTGGTAGTGTAACATGATAGAGGTAGAGGAGTGTTACAAAGGAGATATTAAAGGAGATATTAACGTATGGCCATTCATGTAAAAGTTGTGGGAGAATTATGTTAAGGGACTATCGGACTATAAAAGAAAAAGGAAATGTTTGGGGGCTATGTATAAAGCTGGGAGTATAATTATTATTGCTTAGGACAACAATATGCTAGATAGATATATAGGCATTTGTTACATGCAATGAATATGGAGCAACAATATAGTATGGCTTAAGTAGATGCTGTTACAATATGAGGGTAATGATAGATTAAAAAGACTACTTACCAGCGTGGGGTCCAAAACGTGCTTGGCACCTCTGTGCTGTAGTGTGGGAACTGAGGTCTTTAAATAGGGAGTTCCTAACCTAATGATGTAGTGGCAGTGGTAGTGGCAGTGCCTCCTTCTGTATCTCAGCCGTTGGGGTGTTAACCAGAGCAGCGGTTGCTACTGGTAGCCCTTCTGTTTATCTGTCTGGATCGCACTTGCCCTAGTGGTAGTGGCAGTGCCTCCTTCTGTATCTCTGCCTTAGGGGTGCTGGCCAGAGCAGCGGTTGCTACTGGCAGGCCCACCTGTCTGTCTGCCTTGTCTGATACGAACGCTTGCTGTAGGCTCGGTGAGGTAACCGTTTAGCAAGTGTTCGCGTTCTCTATTTCGTGTTTGTGTGTCTTTGGTCAGTTAGGGTGGCACGCTTATCACTGGGTGCCTAACGCGCGGTGATCGTGCAGGTTCAAGAACATTTGGGAAATAGTGATCACAACATGATAACGTTTGATCTGGTGACTGATAGGCCACGGGGCAGCGGGACCACTAAAACTATGAATTTTAGAAAAGCAAAGTTCACTCAAATTAGGCAGGCACTAAGTTTGGTGAACTGGGATAATGTACTACAAGGGGAAGACACTAAAGGGAAATGGCAAGCTTTTAAACTTATACTCAATCAATACTGTAGTATGTATATCCCATATGGAAACAAAATGTCTAGGAATAAAAAAAGGCCTCTATGGATGAATAGAAAGGTTAAAGATAAAATGAAGAGGAAAAAGAATGCCTATAAGGTCTTAAAACAGGAGGGGACCGAGGCTGCACTAAGCAATTATAAGGAGTGCAATAAAAATTGTAAAAAAGAAATTAGGCAGGCAAAGATTGAAGCTGAAAAACAAATCGCTAAGGATATCAAATCTAACCCCAAAAAGTTTTACAAGTACATTACCTCTAAAAAAAGAAAGGTTGACTGTATAGGACTCCTAAAGGATGAGGATGGGAACTCAATGGTGGATGAACAAGGTAAGGCAGAGTTATTAAATGCTTTCTTTGCTTCTGTCTTCACAAAAGAAACAGCACTGTTGCAAACTACAGAGGCAGAAGAGTCTCAAACTTCTAACTGTAATATTAAATACTTAACGCAGGAAGAAGTGAAGGCAAGACTAAATAAATTAAAAATAGACAAGGCACCTGGCCCGGATGGCATGCATCCTCGGGTCCTAAGGGAATTAAGTTCAGTTATAGATAAACCCCTTTATCTTACCTTTTGTGACTCTCTTGCAACTGGCAGAGTCCCAGTGGATTGGCGTACAGCCCACGTTTTCCCATTATTTAAGAAGGGCAAAAAATCTGATCCAGGAAATTATAGACCTGTAAGTTTAACATCAGTTGTATGCAAACTATTTGAGGGGTTACTAAGAGATACTATACATGACTTCATAGTAGAAAATAATCTTATTTCTCAGCATCAACATGGGTTTACTAAAGACAGGTCCTGTTTGACTAACATGCTTAGCTTTTATGAGGTAGTGAATGCTAATATGGATATTGGGAATGCTGTAGATGTGATATACTTGGACTTTGCAAAGGCCTTCGGCACTGTTCCCCACAAAAGTCTGGTGCAAAAGTTGAGGATGCAAGGACTGGGGAAGAGTCTGTGTTCATGGATAGGGAACTGGCTAATGGACAGAAAACAAATAGTTGTGGTCAATGGATCGTACTCAAAATGGGAGACTGTTAGCAGTGGGGTCCCACAGGGGTCTGTTCTGGGTCCAGTGCTCTTCAATTTATTTATTAATGACCTAGTAGATGCAGTAGTGAGCAATGTTGCTATTTTTGCAGATGATACAAAATTGTGCAGAATCATCAACTCTCAGGAAGATAGTGTCATATTGCAACAGGATCTGGATAGGATGGCTATATGGGCACATACATGGCAGATGGAATTCAATGTTGACAAATGTAAGGTCATGCATTTTGGACGTACTAATGGTCTAGCACCATACAAAATAAATGGGATACAGTTGGGGACATCAAACTTGGAGAAGGACTTAGGAGTACTCATTGACAACAAGTTAAATAATCGTACTCAATGCCAAGCAGCTGCAGCTAAAGCTAACAAAATTTTGGGATGCATTAAAAGGGAAATAAAAACTCGAGAGTCTAGCATAATATTGCCCCTGTTTAACTCTCTAGTAAGGCCACATCTGGAATATGGAATTCAGTTCTGGGCACCACATTACAAAAAAGATGTTTTAGAGCAGGTGCAGAGACGAGCAACAAAATTGATGTGTGGGATGGAAGGTCTCACTTATCGAGAAAGGTTAGATAAACTGGGTTTATTTAGTCTAGAGAAAAGACGCCTTAGAGGGGATCTAATTAACATGTATAAATACATCAGAGGGCAATATAATACCTTGGCGGATGAGCTTTTTGTCCCTAGGCCTTCTCAAAGGACTAGAGGACATGATCTGCGCATGGAGGAAAAACGTTTTAACCATTTATTTAGGAAAGCGTTCTTTACAGTAAGAGTGATTAAGATGTGGAATGCATTGCCACAGGAAGTCGTTATGGCAAACTCTATACCTGCATTTAAAGGGGGCTTAGATGCTTTCCTTGCGTTGAAAGACATCCATGGCTACAATTACTAGGTAATGCCTAATGATGTTGATCCAGGGATTTTATCTGATTGCCATCTGGAGTCGGGAAGGAATTTTTCCCTTTAGGGGCTAATTGGACCATGCCTTGTAAGGGTTTTTTCGCCTTCCTCTGGATCAACAGGGATATGTGAGGGAGCAGGCTGGTGTTGTACTTTATACTGGTTGAACTCGATGGACGTATGTCTTTTTTCAACCAAAATAACTATGTAACTATGTAACTATGTAACTATGAATGAGTGCGGTGTTCGCGTTTAGCTAGCGTTTGTTATTTTCCTTATCTTCTGATTGTTGTTTGCTGTGCCTTTGCTACTCTCATGCTCTGTCCTTCTCAGTCTGGTGTTTGTTGGCAATCGCCATTCTTGCGATTGCATTCGCGCTTTCTCTCCGTTGATGTGTGTTCATCGTCGCTGGGGGGCGACTAGTTTGGTGAACACACATTCTGTCTGTCCCTGTGCTATTTCTCTTGAGGGCCATTCAGCCCTGCTTGATCCTGCTCGTACAATTCCCAGCTGGCATCTGTGGCCGTGCAGAGGCTGTGCTCGTCTGCACTCCACAGCTCCATCTGCTGGTGGGAATTGCCCTCCACTGGTGCATTGCACCTAACCTGGGTTTTCCAAATTACACGTTTGTGGAAGATTTCCGCTGTGTCAGCGCGCATCTTGTGCGCTGACCACGGAAACTATTCCGCAAACGTTACAGGAATACTCACAAAGGTGGGTTGCACACGGGGCAACCAACCACTTAAAGCAGGTGGAGTGTCTTATACCTGACTCCACTTAGGTATGCCAGCAATCCTGGAAACGGTCGCTCTCTTGTTGAAAAACCTCATGCACTTTAAAACTGTGAGGTGGTGTAGGTTCCACCTCAGGTTAGGTGTTTTGGACTCCCCTCACCAACCCGTGGGGGGAGGGAGTATAACACAGAAGGGGGTAAATAGGCACCCAATGAAGTATAAAAAGTTTAAAAACACACTTAAAACTAAAGCTTGAGGTGGCTTACCTCATAGAAGACAACTCACTTAGAGTAGAAAATATTTATTAAATATTTATTAACAAGCTTGTTAATAAATATTTTCTACTCTAAGTGAGTTGTCTTCTATGAGGTAAGTCACCTCAAGCTTTAGTTTTAAGTGTGTTTTTAAACTTTTTATACTTCATTGGGCGCCTCTTTACCCGGGTCTACATGAAAAGGGCGCCGGTAAAAAAGGGCGCCTGGTGAAGCCCATATATATACCAACTTCGGCTACAAAAAAGGCACCTGGTGTAGCCCATATAAACTTCGGCTACAAAAAAGACGCTTGGTGTAGCCCATATAAAAACTTCGGCTACAAAAAACTCCGGGATGTGTTAATTACTATTCCTCCTCCAGGCCGCCATGGATAGTGGGGGAATGAACTAATTCGGCTTCCAGCGCTTGTAGCCCATATACAAACTTCGGCTAGAAAAAAACTCCAGGATGTGTTAATTACTATTCCCCCTCCAGGCCGCCATGGATAGTGGGGTAATGAAATAATTCGGCTTACAGTGCTTGTAGCCCATTCAAAAACTTAGGCTACAAAAAAAAGGCAATAATATGGGCTACAGAGGGGCACCTTACTGTAGCCGAAAAAAATACGGGCTACAAAGGGGAGCCCGCTTGTAGCCGAAAACCTTGTAGCCAAAAAAATATGGGCTACAAAGGGGAGCCCGCTTGTAGCCTATATCAAAACTCGGGCGCCCTTTTCTACACCTTGTAGCCCATATTTCCAGAAATAACATTGATGTCTATGGCGGCGCCCTTTTCATACAGGCACCTCGGGCTCCCGTTTCAACCGATCCCCTTTACCCCCTTCTTCAAAGAGAAGGGTAACGTGTTGGTGGCATGCAGCTGTTCCTGAGCCGGTGTTCGCGGCTGGGAGCCATTCATAGGCTGCATGTCAATTGGAGTTAAGTCACGAGTAATGCCTCCGGATCCCTCCATATATGTATATATATATATATATATATATATATATATATATTTACATTTGCACTATAGTTGTTGTTAACGTGCCAATATGAGCAGCAGGGAATTTTCCTCGAATCATCGAGGGTTGCGGGACGTGGATTAGAAACGCTTAGATTTTGCACTCAATTTTGTGCACAGCATTCACAAATTTAGAACATTATTGGAACATTAAGATCTCGCATGTCGGAACACATTACCAGTATTAAGATTAAAAATGCCCACACTGTTCCTACGCCAGAGGCCAAGCATTTTAGGTCAGTACATGGTAGCAGCCCTGCGGGTGTCCGTTTCATCGGTCTAGAACACATCCATCGTACGATTCGGGGTGGAAATTGTGATTGTCTGCTGCTCCAGAAGGAATCAAGAAGATGGATCTTTGACCTGAGGACCACTGATCCACCTGGGCTCAACGAGAACAGTGGGGGGTACTCATCTCGGGTGGGGGAAGCCTCCGGATCCTATTGAGGCTTTCCCCGTCCTCATTGGTCCCACTGCGGCGGTGAAAATCCTCCCGAAGCGGCGGGAGAAGGCTGGACAGTCTGTCACATTTCTTATTCAAATATAAAATAACCATTTTATTTACCAAAAAGAAGCGAGTAAAAAGAATGAATGCCCATAATTGTAAAGTGTATTTTATGGGGATAATGTAATATTATTGCATTTTGATTAACCCTCCTGGCGGTTCATTTCTGTCTGGAATTAGGAGTCAAAAGCGGTACATTGTTTTCAAGAATTTTAGGGCCTCCGATTCAAAAGTTATAACTCACCAAAATATGTCAGAATAAAAGTATGGTAGACATTTTACATATAAATAAAAGACTGGAACACGAATTTGCAGGAAAAAATAAATTTATCAATAAAATGAAATAGCAAAACTGTACAAATAAGCAGCAGATTATATATATATATATATATATATATATATATATATATATATACAATAATCAGTACAGTATATACAATAATTAGTACAGTATATCCCTAGTACACCTCCCGTGTGTGGTAAATCTTAAAGCATGGAACGGGACACAGGCCGACATCACAGTCCGGGCAGTAAAACCGGGTTTCTTTGCGGACTTTCTTCCCCTTGCTATCCGTCTTGCTGCAGCAAACAACACACATTCTTGTTGGTGTCACTTTTTTTGGAGTGGGTGGGATGTATTCAGAAAAGTGGCGGCCAGTGAGGCGCTCCGGATTGACCACATATGATGCACGGCGCCCAACTCGCACATCTGATGATGAAGTTGGGTACTTCAGGCAAATGGTTTCACACAGTTTCCATATGAAGTCAGCATGTGATCCTGGCCTTTCACTGCGTTGCTTATGCAAGATGAATGCATTCCACAATGCCTGTTCCAGCAGATGACGGAAATTTTTTTTATAGTACTTTTTCTGCTGTTTCCGCACTGCGGGGTAGTATGTCATCGCCTGGTCAGCTCGGTCCACCCCACCCATTGTATGGTTGTAGTCCAGGATGACTTGCGGCTTGTCCAGGACTTTCCCTCCTCGCGTTCTGGTGGTGACAGAGGATGCATCGTGGACAGTGCTGAGCGCACACACGTTCCTCTTGTCACGCCAGCGGAGTGCCAACATTTTTCCCTTCTGCCAAGCCACAATGTCCCCAGATTTCAGCTTTTGCTTGGCGAAGGCAGTAGGCATTTCTCGCCGGTTAGGACGAACGGTGCCGTAGGCGTCGGTTTTGTTCCTGATAAGAAACTCAAACAGTTCAGGTGAACTATAAAAATTGTCCGTCGTCAAACAATACCCCTTATTCAAAAGTGGCTCCACCAAGGACAGCACGGATGAAGTCGCCAGCCCGTAATTGCTGAATGCAGGGTTGAACTGTGTCCCTTTCCCGGTGTACAGTACGCTGTTCCAGATGTATCCGGTGGCAGACTCGCATAAAGTGTAGGACTTTACTCCAAACCGGGCCCTCTTGGATGCGATATATTGGATCCAGGACAGTCTGCCCTTGAAGGCCATCAAGCTTTCATCCACACTTATTTCCCTCTGGGGTACATAAGTGTTGCGGAAGTTTTCCATGACCAGCTGATGACTAGTGTTGGGCGAACACCTGGATGTTCGGGTTCTGGCCGAACAGGCCGAACATGGGCCAGATGTTCGGCATGTTCGGCCCGAACGCCGAACTCAATGGGAGTCAATGGGACCCCCGAACATGCCCATTTTGGGGGCCCCATGGGGTCGCAGGCATAAGGGGGGAGCATGCCCCGGTCGCGGGGGGGGTCGGAAATTCCCCCCACCCCCTCCGCTAGCGCTCCCCCCTCTGCCCGCTTCCCCATACAAAAAGTTTGAAACAAGTTCAATAGTACCTGGGCTGGTGGCACTGGCTGGCAGTGGAGTGAGGAGGAGGAGGAGTCCGAGTAGCAGAGTGACGTTGAGGCCGGGCAGCGGGCGGTTCAGCGCTAGTACCCTTGTGGTACTTCCGCCCTTTCTCTGACCTCACGTCCTCTGCGTGATGACGCATACGAGGGTACGCGTGATGCGTACCCTCGTATGCAGAGGACGTGAGGTCAGAGAAAGGGCGGAAGTACCACAAGGGTACTAGCGCTGAACCGCCCGCTGCCCGGCCTCAACGTCACTCTGCTACTCGGACTCCTCCTCCTCCTCACTCCACTGCCAGCCAGTGCCACCAGCCCAGGTACTATTGAACTTGTTTCAAACTTTTTGTATGGGGAAGCGGGCAGAGGGGGGAGCGCTAGCGGAGGGGGTGGGGGGAATTTCCGACCCCCCCGCGATCGGGGCATGCTCCCCCCTTATGCCTGCGACCCCATGGGGGGCAGTATTCGGCCGAACAGGGCCCTGTTCGGCCGAACAGGGGCCCTGTTCGGCCATGCATTCAGTAGTTCGGCGAACCCCGAACAGTTTGGCCGAACACCACCAGGTGTTCGGCCGAACTCGAACATCACCCGAACAGGGTGATGTTCTGCAGAACCCGAACAGTGGCGAACACTGTTCGCCCAACACTACTGATGACCTCCCATATCTTCTTTAGCTTTGGCGCAGGGTGGGTGGACTCATCAAAGGCAGTGTTGTCTGCGAAATGCAGAAATTTCATAATGAGTCCAAAGCGGTACTCTGACATGACCGTGCCAAAGAACGGGGTGGCGATGACTTTGTTGGTCGACCAGTACCATTTCTGCAGGGGTTTCCCCACCACCCCCTGCAGAATAATCAGTCCAAGGAACCGCCACAAATCCTCCTTGGTAATTGGCTCCCACATCCTGGTTCTGGAAAGGGGCCTTCGTGGAGCAGCAATTTCTTGCGCGGCGTAGCGGTTCGTCTCCACCACGATTTTGTTAATGACAGCGTCACTGAAGAACAGCTGCAGGTAGGCCAGGGGGCAGTGTTCACAAGCAACCTTCAGGCCGGGTTCCCCAGTAAAAGGGAAACGGGGGGGCGGTGGTGGGGCCCGAGTGGTGTTGACTGGGCACCAAACTCGTGCGTCACTGACCTCCGTGTCGCTGGGGATGGAGTCGCTGTCACTCTCGCTGTCGGACGACAGGTTGCCAGGCGCATCACTGTCACTGGAGTCCTCCAGCGACGGCATATCCGGATCGCTGTCCTCTAACTGCATCAGCGCTTCTGCTGTGAGATGCCTTGAAGATGACGCCATAGCAGGTGTCGGGCAGGTGGCAGGAGAAGAGCGTAGTAAAAATCCAGGCAGAGGTCGGTACAGGCGGCAGGCAGAGTAGTCGAAATCCAGGCAGAGGTCGGTACACAGAAATCCAAACTGGGCAGAATCAGCAGGCAAAGAGCGTAGGTCAAAGTTCAGGCAGAGGTCGGTACACGGAAATCCAATATCGGTCAGAATCAGCAGGCAAAGAGCGTAGGTCAAAGTTCAGGCAGAGGTCGGTACACGGAAATCCAATCGGGCAAAATCAGCAGGCAAAGAGAGTAGGTCAAAGTTCAGGCAGAGGTCGGTACACAGAAATCCAAAAAATCCAGCAGATCACAAAGATCAAAGCAGATCACAGATCACAGATCACAGCTCACAGCTCACAGCAGGGATGCAAGTGGCAACAGTGTATTGGATACACATGTAATTCATACATGTGTATCCAATACAATGCACTTTAGGGCCAATGAAAAATCATCTTTTTCAAATTTCCCGCCCACCCCCATGACGTCACGCCGCCCGGCGTCACGCTGCTTGCTCTGATTGGCCGCCGGGTCCCCAGGAGCATTCTGGGGCGAGAGGGGGACCCGGAGGCCGGAATTCCGTACAGAAGAAGCGGGGAGAGCCGCAGAAGAAGAGGGGACAGCCGCTGCTGCTGGGGGAGCCAGGCAGGAGTCCCTGGGGAGCGCCGATCGCGCTAGGGACTCCCGCAGAAGAAGAGGGGAGAGCCGATTGATGCTGCTGGGGGAGTCAGGCAGGAGTCCCTGGGGAGCGCCGATCGCTCTAGGGACTCCCGCACAGCAGGTATTTGCCGCCTCCGCCAGCCGCCACTACCCCCGATCACATGGCCACCGGGTCCCCGCTAGATTACAGGGGATCTGGGGATCCCGGCGGCCAAACACACATGCCGCAT
Organism: Hyperolius riggenbachi; assembly: GCF_040937935.1. Classification (NCBI taxonomy): domain Eukaryota; kingdom Metazoa; phylum Chordata; class Amphibia; order Anura; family Hyperoliidae; genus Hyperolius; species Hyperolius riggenbachi. The sequence goes on along the minus strand of NC_090653.1, from coordinate 184,192,388 downwards.
TGCGGGGGACAGATGCAGGAGTCCCGCTGAGCAGCGCCGATCGGCGCGCGGGACTCCTGCACAGCGCACACAGCTATTTTTAGCTACCCCGACCTGAGCTCGGGATTACCATTAGTTGCATGTATTTCCTACCCCGAGCTCAGGTCGAGGTTACCGCCAGGAGGGTTAATCTGTAAACACTGTGCCAGACCAATATGATCTATACAAACGTATGGTGACCTGCCTCTGGTCACAAATCTGTCAGAAAACTTGCTGCGTATTGATCTGCTGTAAGGATCACCGTATTCCCACATAAATCATACAACATATACAGCAGCGTTATCCATAAATTCACCAGCTGGCTGGATGTGCCTGTTTATTTCACACCCCCGGGGGGTGGGGGTTATCTCCCCCCAACCCTTCCCCTCCCCCATGGATAGCCAGTGTGTGTGTTGCTCCCCCCTTCCCCCCCCCTAATAAAGCAGTGGTGTCCCTTTAGAGATCCCCCTTCCCCCTGCAGAGATCGCGCAGGGAAGCAATGTACAAGAAAACTTTCACCTAATCTTGTTCCTGCAACGGCGATCGGGCTCCCCTCCGTTCAGTACCTCTGACAGCCTCTATTTGCAGAATGGATCGGGTCCTGGCTTGATGATGTCATCAAGCCGGGACCCGATCCATTCTGCACATAGAGGCTGTCAGCGGTACTGAATGGAGGGGAGCCCGATCGTCATCACAGGAATAAGATTAGGTGAGAAATCTACTTTGTAATCCTCCATGCTGCCTGTTTGCAGCATGGAGGAGAAGCGGGGGTGATTACAGAGGATCGGGTGTGAGGTGGGGGGATTGGACACCTGGGAGGGGATCCCTCTGTAGTGTAGTTAGAGAAAGCGGGGTTGATGAGCCCAGGTGCGTGCTAGCACGCGCGCTGTGCTCATTTAAAGGGGGCCACTTATATTCACGTCGTGGCTTTCAGAAGCCACTTGCAATGACGTGAATATATTGTTGTTAGGACATGAACTGGTTAATAATACCAACATGTACTGGTTAATAATACCAACATGTACTGGTTTGGCTTTCCCCCTGGGCTGCAGTTAGTAGAAAATCCACAAGATGGGGCTAGAGAGCACAGTACATTGGTTACTGTGGAACTCATATAGGAAGCTGTGAAATGAGGATATCCAGCAATCTTTTCTTTAAATTGGCACTACGCACATGAGTTCCTACGCCCCTAAATGAGAACTGGCATTCAAAACGCATAGGACGGGGACACACGTGCCAAGGAGGAGCTGTGAACTACGTCACAAATGCAGACAAGCGGTACAGCATGGGAGATCGGAATCTAACGGGGCTCTGATCCGGAGTAGTGCACCAGTGGTGCTCAGCAGAGCTCGAATATTCGAGTAGCTCGAATATTCAAGCTCTTTTTCAGCTATTCGAGCTCGGTATTCGAGCTCCGAATAGCTGCAGCTATTCGAATGGGCTATTCGCGTACACTCGAATAGCCCATTCACTATTCGAGCTATTCGAGCAAACGGCGCTATTCGAGCTCGGTACCGAGCTCGAATAGCGTCATAGCCCAGATTGATGTCCTTAGAGCCAATCAGAGGGCTCCCAGGCCCTCTGACGGCAGCCAATCACAGAGGGGGACCCTGGCCAGCCCCTACCCTATAAATAGCGGCCGCCATGTTACGTTTCTCCGTCCTTGCCTGAGACTTGCATAGAGAGAGAGTTGCTCCTTTGTGCTTTGGCTTAGCAAGAGCTTTATTGTGGTCATTTACCTAGCGTTTTTGCTCACATACACCTCCTATACACACCTATATTGTTGTTAGTTAGTTAGACATTGTATTTTAGTTAGTAGCTTTTGTGTTACATAGAGACAGACACAGCTGCTGCAGGCTTACAGCTTTAGGCCTCAGGGCCTGCCTGTGTGGGCAGCTGTCCTCCTGTCCTCTGTTTATTTCTCTCATCTATACCAGTATTTCTGCTGTCCTTTACTACTGATTGTATTAGTATTGTAGTTATATACTGTAACTGTACTAGGACACTCACTGTCACTGTTCATAGGCTACTAGCTGCTCCTGCGTGTGTGCACTCACTGTCTGTGTACACACTACACACACTCTATTTCCAAGTTCTGATAACTGATTGATTATTGTAATTGAATATTGTAATTAGTTAGTTGTACTCACTGTTACTACTTACTGTACTAGGAGTCTCGGACACTCAGTCACTGTTCATAGGCTACTAGCTCCTGCGTGTGTGCACTCACTGTCTGTGTACACACTACACACACTCTATTTCCTTCTGATAACTGATTGATTATTGTAATTAGTTAGTTGTACTTACTGTTACTACTTACTGTACTAGGAGTCTAGGACACTCAGTCACTGTTCATAGGCTACTAGCTCTTGCGTGTGTGCACTCACTGTCTGTGTACACCCTACACACACTCTATTTCCTTTTGATAACTGATTGATTATTGTAATTAGTTAGTTGTACTTACTGTTACTACTTACTGTACTAGGAGTCTAGGACACTCAATCACTGTTCATAGGCTACTAGCTCCTGCGTGTGTGCACTCACTGTCTGTGTACACACTACACACACTCTATTTCCAAGTTCTGATAACTGATTGATTATTGTAATTGAATATTGTAATTAGTTAGTTGTACTCACTGTTACTACTTACTGTACTAGGAGTCTCGGACACTCAGTCACTGTTCATAGGCTACTAGCTCCTGCGTGTGTGCACTCACTGTCTGTGTACACACTACACACACTCTATTTCCTTCTGATAACTGATTGATTATTGTAATTAGTTAGTTGTACTTACTGTTACTACTTACTGTACTAGGAGTCTAGGACACTCAGTCACTGTTCATAGGCTACTAGCTCCTGCGTGTGTGCACTCACTGTCTGTGTACACACTACACACACTCTATTTCCTTCTGATAACTGATTGATTATTGTAATTAGTTAGTTGTACTTACTGTTACTACTTACTGTACTAGGGGTCTAGGACACTCAGTCACTGTTCATAGGCTACTAGCTGCTCCTGCGTGTGTGCACTCACTGTCTGTGTACACACTACACACACTCTATTTCCAAGTTCTGATAACTGATTGATTATTGTAATTGAATATTGTAATTAGTTAGTTGTACTCACTGTTACTACTTACTGTACTAGGAGTCTCGGACACTCAGTCACTGTTCATAGGCTACTAGCTCCTGCGTGTGTGCACTCACTGTCTGTGTACACACTACACACACTCTATTTCCTTCTGATAACTGATTGATTATTGTAATTAGTTAGTTGTACTTACTGTTACTACTTACTGTACTAGGAGTCTAGGACACTCAGTCACTGTTCATAGGCTACTAGCTCCTGCGTGTGTGCACTCACTGTCTGTGTACACACTACACACACTCTATTTCCTTCTGATAACTGATTGATTATTGTAATTAGTTAGTTGTACTTACTGACTGTTACTACTTACTTACTTACTGTACTAGGGACACTCACTCAGTCACTGTTCATAGGCTAGCTCCTGCGCGTGTTTGCGCGTGCGTGCACTCACTGTCTGTAGTGTACACACACTAAATTTACTTGTGATTACTACTGATTATTGTAAGTTGTAACTGCTAGTTGTACTTCCTGACTGTTACTACTTACTTACTGTACTAGGGACACTCACTCAGTCACCTCACCCACCAACCCACTCCATTAAAGTACCCCACTTTTCACCCGCCCTTTTAAAAAACTTTTGTCTATACGCCCAAAACATCGAAGATGTCTGGAAGTGGCAGCCAGCGCGGTTTGGGCAAGGGGAAGGGCAGCAAGGGAATCAGGAGGAGAGGGAGCAGCATTGTGGCAAGCCGCGGGCGCGGGCGCGCCACCATGCACAGTTCCGCAGCAGCAGCAGCAGCGTCAGTGGCTAACATTCCTCCCATAGCCACTGGCCGTGGACGCCTTGGGCGCCGCCCAGCAGGAGCATCTGCAACTCACGCTGCAGAGACACAGCAGCAGCAGCGTGTAGCACCTGCTCCGATTTTCCTCCAGCCGGGTCGGAAACGTCCCATTGAGGAAAAGCATGCAGACACTGTGGTGCAACTCATGACGGAGGATGAGCAGCCCGCCATCAGCTCTGCATCTGAGGCCTCCACCCTCACCACCACCACCACCACCCCTGTTCGCAGCAGCCGCCCAGCAGGGTCTGGGGAGGAGGCCAGTTCACCGTCACTCGCCGACCTGTCATTCAGCAGTCTTTTGACCCCAGGCATCATGAGTAAATTGTCTGCTGTTGTTGGCGATCTTGAGGAGGAGATGCTGATGGGCACTTTGGGGGATGAGGGATTGGACAGCAAGACTGTGGCGACAGTCAAGCAGCCCATCCATGCATCAGGAGAGGAGTTTGGGGGGTCCTCATCCCAGCAGGACATGTTTCAGGAGGGGGAGGATGTTGATGACCCGGTGACAGACAGAGACTGGGTGCCACCACCTCCAGGGGATGTCGTCCTCAGCAGCTCTGAGGAGGAGGATGCTCTTGTGGGCCTTGCAAGGAGGCGCATCATTGCAAGCATTGGCAGCAGCAGTAGGCAGGTCCCACAGCCTGCTGGTGTCTCAGGCTCAGCAGCAGCAGCAGCAGCATCTGCCAGTACCACCACCAGCCGCACCCAAGCCCCCCAAGCCCCCCCCCCAACCACCACAGGGAGACAGGCAGCAGCGCTTCCATGCCGTAGGGGGATGTTTCTGTCACCAATCTGGCGCTTTTTCACCATGCCCACAGTGTACAGCAAGTACGCCACTTGCAACCACTGTCAGCGGAAGTTGAGCGGAGGTGCAGACCCCTTAAAGTTCTGCACCAGCTCGCTCATCAACCACCTTGCTGCGAAACATTTCCACCAGCATCAGGAGTTCCAGAGGCTGAAGGCATCTGGTGCTGGCAGTGGCACCACACCCATCACTGCACAGCCTTCAGCAGCAGCAGCAACAGCAGCCACCCGCCCTCCTGCTCCTCCAGCAGCACCAGCAGGAGTGCGGAAACGCACTGCTCCTCCCCCCTCTGCAACTCCTGCCGCCGACACTGAGGCCTGTTCTGGCAGCCAGTCCTCAGTGGCCTCCTCCGCTGTGTCTGCTGATTCCCGTGCCAGCAAAAGGCCACGCCAGAGCCTTTTGAGCGAGTCCTTCCAGGGGGTGGTTAGGGCTCTGCCTCCCAGCAGCCGTCGCGTGCGGCAGCTGAACGGCTTGCTGGCACGGGCCATGTGCTCCCAACTCCTGCCGTACACGCTCGTGCAGGAGGGGAGCGACATTCGTGCGCTGCTTGCTTGCGCAGCCCCAGACTGGCAGCTCCCCAGCAGACACTTTTTCTCCCGCAAGGCCATTCCTGCACTGCACCGCTTTGTGATGGCCAATGTGGAGCGAGGGCTGGAGCACGCGGTTGGTGAAAGGGTCCACGTCACCATGGACTCCTGGAGCAGCCGCTTCGGGACAGGCCGCTACCTGTCCTTCACTGTCCACTGGGTCAGCTTGGTGGAAGGGGGTGAGGATGGGAGAGCAGCAGCGGGCACAGCAGCAGCAGCAACACAGTGGGTGGTGCCACCCCGCAGGGTCAGGGGAACTGCAGCAGGTTCCTCCGATCCTCTGCCATCCTCCGGCACACCTGGCCAAACCCCCCGCCTCAGCAGCAGCGTGAAGGCCCGCCACTGCCAAGCGCTGCTGCACTTGGTCAGCCTTGGGAAGACCAAGCTGACGGCAACCCATGTGTTGGCCAAACTCCAGGAGCAGGAGAGGATTTTGACCCCCAGAGGCCTCAGAGTCGGAGAGGTGGTGGCCGACAATGGGGCCAATCTGGTTGCCGCAATAGACAGGGGAAACCTGACCCACATCCCCTGTCTTGCCCACGTGCTGAACCTGGTGGTGCAGAAGTTCTTGCGCACCTACCAGGGGATGGGCGAACTGCTGGAAACGGCAAGGAACGTTGTGCGTCACTTCCGGCACTCGGCTGCAGCCTGTGCGAGCCTGGAAGACGTGCAAAAGGAGCTGGATCTGCCACGCCATCGGCTGATCCTTGACGTTCCGACTCGCTGGAACTCCACCCTGGCGATGTTGGAGCGTCTGGTTGAACAGAAGCGCGCTGTCAAACAGTACCTTGCCCTGGCCACTGTTTCCGCCGCTCAGAGAAGGGACAAGACCAGCAACATCCCGTCCATCGTCCCCGATGATGACTGGAGGCACATGCAGCAGGTGTGCTTAGTGCTGGCTCCCTTTCTGCAGGCCACTAACATGGTGAGCAGGGACCATGCTATGGTCTGCGAGTGGGTGCCCCTGGTTTGTCTGCTGAACAGGGCCCTCGATGCTTTGCTGGAACAGGGAGCGGCAGCCTTGGACCAGCAGGAGCGGCAAGCAGCTGCACAGTCCACCTCTGAGGGGGAGGAGGACTTGGTGGAGGTCCCTGACCTTGCTGCTGATGAGGGGGATCAGCACAGTGCAGCTGAGTTGGTGCGGGGGTGGAGAGAGGATGAGGCTGACGAGGCAGAGGAGGAGGATGAGGACAGCAGCACTGCCGTCGATGTGCCAGCAGACGTGGCCCGCCTCTTCCCAATGGCAGCGCACATGCTGACGTGCCTGCGCAGAGACCCCAGGGTGATCCAGATGAAGCAGAGGGAGGACATCTGGATCAGCATGATGTTGGACCCACGCCTCAAGGGGAAGTTGAGCCAGTTCCTGCCGCCTGCAGGAGGAGACCCAGCGCAACAAATAAGGAGCTTGCAGCAGGCCCTTGTTGAGCGCTTGGAGGAAGCCTTCCCCCAGCCTTCCACCCCCACTGTCCAGCAGCCAGCACAGAGGCAGCAGCAGGTGCCTGCATCCAGCAGCAAGCGCCCCACAGACCTGCTGTCTCTCAGCCACGAGCTCTACAGGACTGTAGAGGCTCCAGCAGCAGTGACTAGAGAGGAGGTGCATGCAGCAGCATCCTCCACCGGTCACAGCCAGCGCCTGACCCGCATGGTGGCTGACTACATGGGGTCCTACAGCGGGCTTGACAGCGATGCCCCTGTTGATCCCATGGAGTATTGGGTCAAGCGCCTGGAGATCTGGAGCGAGCTGGCGCAGTACGCCCTGGAAGTGCTGTCCTGCCCCCCTTCCAGCGTGCTGTCCGAGCGCTGCTTCAGTGCAGCTGGTGGTGTGGTCACCGAGAAACGCTCACGTCTGTCTCACAAGTCTGTGGACAGACTGACGTTTCTCAAGATGAACCAGGCGTGGGTGGAAGGCGAGTTCCTGGCCCCTGTTGTCGGCGAGAGGGGGACATGAACTGGCTAAGAACCATCGTTAATGTGCTTTACCACCCTTTACCACCTCCTGGCTCCTGCTCACTAAGCCAGCCTGGTTCACTTTGACTATTACGTCGCCTGCAGCCACACATTTTACACCTACAGTGGGCTGCTGTGTACTGCCCTTCTGCTGTCTGTCTGTGTTTCCCACTGCCAGGGTACACAGATTTACCTTCTGCTGCCACTCTGCCACCAGCTATTACGTCAAACAATAGCTATATATTTGTGTAATTTGTTTTACAAACAAAACCAAAAAACCATTAAAAAAAAAAAGGTTTAATTTTTCTGAGGTACCCGGGTTGAAAACTGTGTTGTCCCAGTTGTGTATTGGACACGATGTGGGCTGCACGACCGCTGTCTGGGACCTCCTGTTGTGTTCATTTACGGCCTGGTATCACCGCTAGGTACCAGGGCTATTATGTCACGCTGCCTGCCTGCTGCCACACTCACACTACTCCTCCATTCCTCCTGCTGCTGCTGTCTGTCTGTGTTTCCCACTGCCAGGGTACACAGAATTACATTCTGCTGCCACTCTGCCACCAGCTATTACGTCAAACAATAGCTATATATCTGTGTAATTTGTTTTACAAACAAAACCGAAAAACCATAAAAAAAAGGTTTAATTTTTCTGAGGTGCCCGGGTTGAAAACTGTGTTGTCCCAGTTGTGTATTGGACACGATGTGGGCTGCACGACCGCTGTCTGGGACCTCCTGTTGTGTTCATTTACGGCCTGGTATCACCGCTAGGTACCAGGGCTATTATGTCACGCTGCCTGCCTGCTGCCACACTCACACTACTCCTCCATTCCTCCTGCTGCTGCTGTCTGTCTGTGTTTCCCACTGCCAGGGTACACAGAATTACCTTCTGCTGCCACACTGCCACCAGCTATTACGTCAAACAATAGCTGCTCACATTACTCCTCCATTCCTCCTGCTGCTGCTGCTGTCGGTCTGTGTTTCCCACTGCCAGGGTACACAGAATTACATTCTGCTGCCACTCTGCCACCAGCTATTACGTCAAACAATAGCTATATATCTGTGTAATTTGTTTTACAAACAAAACCGAAAAACCATAAAAAAAAGGTTTAATTTTTCTGAGGTGCCCGGGTTGAAAACTGTGTTGTCCCAGTTGTGTATTGGACACGATGTGGGCTGCACGACCGCTGTCTGGGACCTCCTGCCTGCTGTGTTTATTTACAGCCCTGGTATCACCGCTAGGTACCAGGGCTATTATGTCACGCTGCCTGCCTGCTGCCACACTCACACTACTCCTCCATTCCTCCTGCTGATGCTGCTGTCTGTCTGTGTTTCCCAACGCCAGGGTACACAGATTTACCTTCTGCTGCCACTCTGCCACCAGCTATTACATCAAACAATAGCTGCTCACATTACTCCTCCATTCCTCCTGCTGCTGCTGCTGCTGTCTGTCTGTCTGTGTTTCCCAACGCCAGGGTACACAGATTTACCTTCTGCTGCCACTCTGCCACCAGCTATTACGTCAAAAAATAGCTATATCTGTGTAATTGGTTGTAAAACCAAAACTACAAAACCATAAAAAAAAAAAAAAAAGGTTTAATTTTTCTGAGGTGCCCGGGTTGAAAACTGTGTTGTCCCAGTTGTGTATTGGACACAATGTGGGCTGCACGACCGCTGTCTGGGACCTCCTGCCTGCTGTGTTTATTTACAGCCCTGGTATCACCGCTAGGTACCAGGGCTATTATGTTACGCTGCCTGCCTCATTGACTGCCTGCTGCCACACACTCATCCTCCTCCTCCTGCTGCTGAATTTACCTCCTGCTGTCTGTGTGTTTCCACTGCCAGGGAGCACATACAATGGCGCTTCCAACATGCGTGCGCCACCAGCTATTTGTTACGCTCAAAAATAGCTGCATTTCTTTAAAAAAAAAATTTTGAAAAGAGAAATAAGTGAAGAAGAAGACGATATAGAAGAAGATGAAGAAGATGAAGAAGAAGAAGATGAAGATGATGAAGAAGAAGAAGATGAAGAAGAAGAAGATGAAGATGATGAAGAAGAAGAAGATGAAGAAGAAGATGAAGATGATGAAGAAGAAGAAGATGAAGAAGATGAAGAAGATGAAGATGAAGAAGATGAAGAAGAAGAAGATGATGAAGAAGAAGAAGAAGATGAAGAAGAAGATGAAGAAGATGAAGAAGATGAAGAAGATGAAGAAGATGAAGATGAAGAAGATGAAGAAGATGAAGAAGAAGAAGATGAAGATGATGAAGAAGAAGAAGATGAAGAAGATGATGAAGAAGATGAAGATGATGAAGAAGAAGAAGATGAAGAAGATGAAGAAGATGAAGATGATGAAGAAGATGAAGAAGAAGAAGAAGATGAAGAAGTTGAAGATGAAGTAGATGTAGAAGAAGAAGAAGAAGAAGATGAAGAAGATGAAGAAGATGAAGAAGAAGATGAAGAAGATGAAGAAGAAGATGAAGAAGAAGATGAAGAAAAAGAAGATGAAGAAGAAGAAGATGATGATGAAGAAGATGAAGAAGAAGAAGAAGAAGACAATATAAAAGAAGAAGATATAGAAGAAGATATAGAAGAAGAAGATATAGAAGAAGAAGATATAGAAGAAGAAGAAGAAGATATAGAAGATAAAGAAGAAGAAGAAGAAGTATATACAGTACTGAACAAATTTCTGGACACAACTTCTCTTTTCAACTTTTTTTTTTTAAAGGAACATCCCCACATAATCACTTGCTGTTGTTACTTGGAAAAAAAGAGGTTTCTTGCATCATTCACCCTCAAAACAAGTGTTGGAAGCTATTTAAGGCCATTTCGAATAGTCAGCTCGAATAATGAGCTCGAATACCGACTCGAATAGTGAGCTCGAATTCCGAGGTCGAATCGAATAGTAAAAATTATTCGACTCGAATATTCGACTAATCTCGAATAATTTACTATTCGAATTCGACCTAACTCGAATTTTGAAAAGGGGTATTTGAGCACCACTATAGTGCACAAAGGAGAGCCTGATCAAAACTCTGTGCTGGAAACAAAGTGATGTATATGAGTGCATTGGATGTTTTAAAAAATTTTATTAAACTGTATTACGCTATGGGAAGTGTTTGTGCTTGTCTTTCAAGAACACTTGATTGTTATTGGAGTGCACCTGTCTTTGGTTGGAGGAGTAAGGCTTGGCTAAGTTTGTACCTCTGTAGTGGGGGTCGGAAGGCTAATCAAGATACCACTGTAGTGTGGGTCCAGTACAGCAAGGGGAACCCAGAGAGCTAGGAAGGGGGCTGAGACCAGAGCCGGATTAAAGCCAAATGGGGCCCTAAGCAAACTAGCAGATTTGGGCCCCCCACACACACACTGTGTGCCCCCATTCGATAAATGCAGCCACCATGTGCCCCAGTTGGCAAATACAGTTCCTGTGTGTGCCAATCGAAAAATGCAGCCAAAATTTGTTCCCAATAGAAAAATGAAGTCACCGCGTTTCTCCAATAGATGGATGCAGGCACCATGTGCCCCAATAGACAAACGCAGGCAATTAACAAAAATATTGCCTTGTACAAAATCTCCTGCAGTGACCCTAGAGGCTCGTCTAGGTATTGCTACTATTCTCACCTGTTTCTCTGCTATTTTAGAATTGCAGTCTGGTTTGACTGCTATGTAGGATTCTGCCTGCAGTGAAACGAAACTCAGAAAATCAGAGCTAGTTTCACTAGATATTCCTGTGTATCCTTGTCTTGATGAAATTCAGTCTCAGCATATGGTAGAACCATTCCTGGGACATCTGCCCTGTCCGCAGGAGGTATTTAATGTTCGGCCCTGTAACATGGATAGTTCAGAATCCTTGTCAGAAAACTTGGAAAATGACACTTCTGAGGTCTTGTTTGATGTTTTGGAGGTTTCCAAGTCCCTCCTAAGGGGTGCAGAACTTCTAGGAGATGCCTCCTGCCCCCCAGATCCGTCTGAGGTTTTGCCCACTTCAGTAGGCATTGCTATTATGCTGACTACCTTTGCAGCTCTTGTGGAGCTTCATTCATGTGTAGTCAATGATCCTTGTCTTGATGATAAAATTCAGTCTCAGCATATGGTAGAACCATTCCTGGGACATCTGCCCTGTCTGCAGAAGGTATTTGATGTTCGGCCCTGTAACATGGATAGTTCAGAATCCTTCTTAGAAAACTTGGAAAAGGACACTTCTGAGATCTTGCTTGATGTTTTGGAGGTTTCCAAGTCCCTCCTAAAGGGTGCAGAACTTCTAGGAGATGCCTTCTGCCCCCCAGATCCGTCTGAGGTTTTGCCCACTTGCATTGCTGTTGTGCTGACTACTTTTGCAGCTCTTGTGGAGCTTCACTCATGTGTAGTCAATGATGACTTTTGGTTAGATGATATTACAGTCACAGAAACTTCTGAGTCTGAATCCGAGTCTTCTTTCGAAAGACCAGTACCTGTGACCTCTACTCGTGATGATTTTCTGCCCGGTCCTGGTTTTGGTCTTGTCGTATCGGACTCTGAGTTTGGCAGTTCCCCGACATGTCCTGAGGTTTCTCCTGTGCTGGTGCACCCCGATGTGCTCTGTAACCCAGAAAGTGTGCCTCGGTTACCAGTAGTGTTGGGCGAACAGTGTTCGCCACTGTTCGGGTTCAGCAGAACATCACCCTGTTCGGGTGATGTTCGAGTTCGGCCGAACACGTTCGGCCAAACTGTTCGGGTTCGCCCGAACTGCTGAATGCCCAGCCGAATACGGCCCCCCTATGGGGTCGCAGGCATAAGGGGGGAGCATGCCCCGATCGTGGGGGGGGGGTCGGAAATTCCCCCTACCCCCTCCGCTAGCGCTCCACCCCTCTGCCCGCTTCCCCATACAAAAGTTTGACGAAAGTAAAATAGTACCGGTTGTGGTGGCTGGCTGCTGCAGTGGCTGGCTGGCACTATGAAGTGACTGAGGAGGAGGAGTCGGAGTAGGACGCGTTGAGGGAGGCCGGGCAGCGGGCGGTTCAGCGGTAGTACCCTTGTGGTACTTCCGCCCTTTCTCTGACCTCACGTCCTCTGCGTGATGACGCATACGAGGGTACGCGTGACGCGTACCCTCGTATGCAGAGGACGTGAGGTCAGAGAAAGGGCGGAAGTACCACAAGGGTACTACCGCTGAACCGCCCGCTGCCCGGCCTCCCTCAACGCGTCCTACGCCGACTCCTCCTCCTCAGTCACTTCATAGTGCCAGCCAGCCACTGCAGCAGCCAGCCACCACCACCGGTACTATTTTACTTTCGTCAAACTTTTGTATGGGGAAGCGGGCAGAGGGGGGAGCGCTAGCGGAGGGGGTGGGGGGAATTTCCGACCCCCCCCCCCGCGATCGGAGCATGCTCCCCCCTTATGCCTGCGACCCCATAGGGCCCCCAAAAGCGGGATGTTCGGGGAGTTCGGGGTTCGGCCCGAACATGCCGAACATCGCGGCCATGTTCGGCGAACGTTCCCGAACCCGAACATCCAGGTGTTCGCCCAACACTAGTTACCAGCATGCTCAGATGCTTCCTCGGTGGAGACATGTTCTGATATTGCCTGCCTGCTTGCATGCCCAGAAGTGGTCCCTGAAAGTCCTGATCTTGATGGGTGTCCTGGTAATTCTGAATCCGGAATAATCATAGGTTCCATAGGGGTTCTTGGTAGTTCTCCATGTGAGCCTGGTGAGCGTTCTGGCCTCTTGGGATATCTGCAGAGCTTCAAAGGGTTCTGGGAGATTCCAGGAGAAATTTTGCTTGATACCCTGGATTGGATCAACAGTGGCTTTTGTGTTAAAAGGGACACTTCGAACAGGTATTGTGGCAGGTTTGGTAGTTTCGGACACTCCCTGGAAGGTGGTGGGTATTGCCTGGAGAGTGTCGATGGGTTCTTCTCTGGCATTCACAGTCCTGATGGGTGTTACGCTGAGACTTGTAGTACTGATGGGCATGTTTTGGTGGGTTCTGCTTCCGATGATGTCGGTTTCGGGAGGACTGACTCTGGAATTGGGCCTTGTCGGGCTGTCCCGACCCTCATGAGTCTTCAGTTATATTTTTCTGGAAACATTAGTTTTAAGAGACGTCTGGAATCCGTCTCTAGAAGGGGGGGGGGGGGAACTGTAATGATCCGCTCACCTGTCTGCACAGACAGACAGCTGTTTGACCATTCCTTAAGTCTGAGGGCTGCAGGTTTCTGTCTGGAAAAGAGACCTGTCTTTGCTTTGCAAGTTTTAGACCTGCTCTGCTGCTGAGGAATTTGCATACATATGTTATGCAAATTGCCTACCTGCCTCCTTTGAAGGCTGGCAGTATAAATACCATGTTCTCCCAGAATCCTTGGCTGTTCATCCTTAATGGTTTGTTACTGCTAAACACTCCTAGAGTGTCAGCGTTGCCTGTTTGTCAAAGATTATCTTAGAGTAATTCTTGGGACTGTACTAGGCATTCCCTCTAGTCAGACGCGTATCTAGAGACGTGCAGGCGTGGCTAATGCCCTAGGCGCCGCCTCCTACAGGCACTTAGGGGGCGCAGATCTCTCCTTCTTCCTTTGCTGTGCACAGAACACAGGAAGAAGTGCAGCGTTATGTGAGGGGGCAGAGCAGCTTCCCTCCCCCTTTCCCTTCAGCTGTGTGATCCTATTACCGTACGAGCTGCAGTCAACAATGATCATTTGTGCTTAGCAGTGTGATGGCTGCAGCTGGGCTCCGGGAATAGCTCAGGGCTTCTCTGCTGGGGAATCCTGCAGCCCGGTTTTGCCTGCTCTCTCTCCCTTCTCCTCAACTGCTGTGGACAGTAGCAATTTCCCCACCACGGGTGTCGGGTAACACTGAAAAGTTTAGTGACAGGCAGATCTGCATCTCTCCCCTTCTACAGTTGCTCTGAAATCCCCTGGCTGGTCTTCCTGCTTCTCTGAACAGACCCAGCTGGAGGATTACAGAGTGGCTGCAGGAAGGAGAGAGATGCAGATCTGCCGGTCACTGAACTGTGTTACACGTGGTGGGGAAATGAGTAGTTACATAGTTATTTTGGTTGAAAAAAGACATACGTCCATCGAGTTCAACCAGTACAAAGTACAACTCCAGCCCGTCCCCCACATACCCCTGTTGATCCAGAGGAAGGCGAAAAAAACCCCACCAGGCATGGTCCAATTAGCCCCAAATGGGAAAAATTCCTTCCTGATTCCAGATGGCAATCAGATAAAATCCCTGGATCAACATCATTAGGCATAACCTAGTAATTGTAGCCATGGATGTCTTTCAACGCAAGGAAAGCATCTAAGCCCCCTTTAAATGCAGGTATAGAGTTTGCCATAACGACTTCCTGTGGCAATGCATTCCACATCTTAACCACTCTTACTGTAAAGAACCCTTTCCTAAATAAATGGCTAAAACATTTTTCCTCCATGTGCAGCTCATGTCCTCTAGTCCTTTGAGAAGGCCTAGGGACAAAAAGCTCATCCGCCAAGCTATTATATTGCCCTCTAATGTATTTATACATGTTAATTAGATCTCCTCTAAGGCGTCTTTTCTCTAGACTAAATAAACCCAGTTTATCTAACCTTTCTTGGTAAGCGAGACCTTCCATCCCACGTATCAATTTTGTAGCTCGTCTCTGCACCTGCTCTAAAACTGCAATATCTTTTTTGTAATGTGGTGCCCAGAACTGAATTCCATATTCCAGATGTGGCCTTACTAGAGAGTTAAACAGGGGCAATATTATGCTAGCATCTCGAGTTTTTATTTCCCTTTTAATGCATCCCAAAATTGTGTTCGCTTTAGCTGCAGCGGCTTGGCATTGAGTACGATTATTTAACTTGTTGTCGATGAGTACTCCTAAGTCCTTCTCCAAGTTTGATGTTCCCAACTGTATCCCATTTATTTTGTATGGTGTTAGACCATTGGTACGACCAAAATGCATGACTTTACATTTGTCAACATTGAATTTCATCTGCCATGTATGTGCCCATATAGCCATCCTATCCAGATCCTGTTGCAATATGACACTATCTTCCTGAGAGTTGATGATTCTGCACAATTTTGTATCATCTGCAAAAATAGCAACATTGCTCACTACTGCATCTACTAGGTCATTAATAAATAAATTGAAGAGCACTGGACCCAGTACAGACCCCTGTGGGACCCCACTGCTAACAGTCTCCCATTTAGAGTACGATCCATTGACCACAACTCTTTGTTTTCTGTCCATTAGCCAGTTCCCTATCCATGCACACAAACTCTTCCCCAGTCCTTGCATCCTCAACTTTTGCACCAGACTTCTGTGGGGAACAGTGTCGAAGGCCTTTGCAAAGTCCAAGTATATCACATCTACAGCATTCCCAATATCCATATTAGCATTTACTACCTCATAAAAGCTGAGCATGTTAGTCAAACAGGACCTGTCTTTAGTAAACCCATGTTGATGCTGAGAAATAAGATTATTTTCTACTATGAAGTCATGTATAGTATCTCTTAGTAACCCCTCAAATAGTTTGCATACAACTGATGTTAAGCTTACAGGTCTATAATTTCCTGGATCAGATTTTTTGCCCTTCTTAAATAATGGGAAAACGTGGGCTGTACGCCAATCCACTGGGACTCTGCTAGTTGCAAGAGAGTCACAAAAGATAAGATAAAGGGGCTTAGATATAACTGAACTTAATTCTCTTAGGACCCGAGGATGCATGCCATCCGGGCCAGGTGCCTTGTCTATTTTTAATTTATTTAGTCTTGCCTTTACTTCTTCCTGCGTTAAGTATTTAATATTACAGTTAGAAGATTGAGACTCTTCTGCCTCTGTAATTTGCAACAGTGCTGTTTCCTTTGTGAAGACAGAAGCAAAGAAAGCATTTAATAACTCTGCCTTACCTTGGTCATCCACCATTGAGTTCCCACCCTCATCCTTTAGGATTCCTATACAGTCAACCTTTCTTTTTTTAGAGTTGATGTACTTGTAAAACTTTTTTGGGTTAGATTTGATATCCCTAGCGATTTGATTTTCAGCTTCGATCTTTGCCAGCCTAATTTCTTTTTTACAATTTTTATTGCACTCCTTATAATTGCTTAGTGCAGCCTCAGTCCCCTCCTGTTTTAGGACCTTATAGGCATTCTTTTTCCTCTTCATTTTATCCCTAACCTTTCTATTCATCCATAGAGGCCTTTTTTTATTCCTAGACATTTTGTTTCCATATGGGATATACATACTACAATATTGATTGAGAATACGTTTAAAAGCTTGCCATTTCCCTTCAGTGTCGTCCCCTTGTAGTACATTATCCCAGTTCACCAGTACTCGTGGACAATCTGGCCATAGCTGCTGATGAGGGAGGCAGAACAGGCAACATGAACCTGGAGGATTCTACAGCAGAGGAGCTTTAGCAGCATGCCACTGATCGTCTGTGTTTTGAATCAGCAAGACCTCCGAGGTAGGGATGAATGGACCCCACTCCCTCCCTGAAGTATAGGTGGCTGTCTCCTCCCCTCCTCCAGTATAGGAAGCCTCTCTCCCATCCTAATACCTCATCCCGCCTCTCCCCATTCCACTCCTTGTCCCTCATCCCCTCTCCTCAACCCCTCATTTCCTCCCCCACAGCCCATTCTTGTGCTCATTCTCCCCCTCCCGCCCCCCTAGCCTTATCTTTACTCATAATGCTGGATCCGCACCATACAATTTTTTGGCAGATTTACCAGCCAGATCGATTATTTCCAGCATGTCCGGTCTGAGAATCTCTCTTTTTTTAACACGATTTTCTGAGCGATTTCCTATGGAAATCCCCGCCCTTCCCCGCTCCCCCCCCAGCAGCTGTGGGGTTCCTCGAGGGGGCACAGTTACAGTGCTTGCCATAGGCGCCATCTTCCCTAGGTACGCCACTGCCTCTAGTGCAGTCAGATTGTATTATCTGTTTTGCCTGTACATCTTTGTGTCTCGATTGCCTTGTCGCCAGCGGCGGTCGACAGGGAATCGTTCTGTCTGTCTGGCGGTGCTAACCAGAGCAGCGGTTGCTATTGGTAGCCCCTTCTGTTCATCTGTCTGGATTGCATTAGCCCTAATGGTAGTGGCAGTGCTTCCTTCTGTGCCTCGATTGCCTTGTCGCCAGCGGTGGTCGACAGGGAATCGTTCTGTTTGTCTGGGAGTGTAGGCCAGAGCTGCGGTTGCTCTGGCTGCTCCATCTGTCTGGATCACACTTGCCCTAGTAGAAGTGTATAAAAGAAACAGAGGCGCCAAAAGAGTAAAATTGTATAAAAGGTTTAAAAGTATTTGGGTGGCGGTGGTGGCCAGGCAGCACCCAAAAACAGACACGATGCTGTTGATTGTAGAGACGATCATTTATTCACATACTCCTATTAACAATACAACGCGTTTCACGGGCAACATCCCGCTTCATCAGGCAATAAACAACCGGAGTATCTCACTGTAATATGACAGAAGCAACAAACGGGTCAGGATCCTGTAATGGGCTTTGATATGTTGAGACATACATATAGGTGATAAAGCATGGTGTACAGGGAAGTGAGGTGGTAGTGTAACATGATAGAGGTAGAGGAGTGTTACAAAGGAGATATTAAAGGAGATATTAACGTATGGCCATTCATGTAAAAGTTGTGGGAGAATTATGTTAAGGGACTATCGGACTATAAAAGAAAAAGGAAATGTTTGGGGGCTATGTATAAAGCTGGGAGTATAATTATTATTGCTTAGGACAACAATATGCTAGATAGATATATAGGCATTTGTTACATGCAATGAATATGGAGCAACAATATAGTATGGCTTAAGTAGATGCTGTTACAATATGAGGGTAATGATAGATTAAAAAGACTACTTACCAGCGTGGGGTCCAAAACGTGCTTGGCACCTCTGTGCTGTAGTGTGGGAACTGAGGTCTTTAAATAGGGAGTTCCTAACCTAATGATGTAGTGGCAGTGGTAGTGGCAGTGCCTCCTTCTGTATCTCAGCCGTTGGGGTGTTAACCAGAGCAGCGGTTGCTACTGGTAGCCCTTCTGTTTATCTGTCTGGATCGCACTTGCCCTAGTGGTAGTGGCAGTGCCTCCTTCTGTATCTCTGCCTTAGGGGTGCTGGCCAGAGCAGCGGTTGCTACTGGCAGGCCCACCTGTCTGTCTGTCTGTCTTGTCTGATACGAACGCTTGCTGTAGGCTCGGTGAGGTAACCGTTTAGCAAGTGTTCGCGTTCTCTATTTCGTGTTTGTGTGTCTTTGGTCAGTTAGGGTGGCACACTTATCACTGGGTGCCTAACGCGCGGTTATCACGATCTGTTCCTGCTGGTGACGTTTGTGAACTGTATGGACTTCCTCTGTTCACCAGCAGATGTCCCCTCTCATTTCAAGAACATTGTACATTCCTCCTGAAGTTCCCTCTGCCCACCAGCAGAGGTCTCTGTATTCAAGAACTGTGTCTCTGCAGCCTTGGAAGAGGTCACATGACCATGCTGCAGAGTATAAAAGTCCAGCTACAACAGAACACTGTTGCTAGTTCATTGATGTGGATAGCCCTAGAGCCTGTGTTCTGGTCATTGCTCCTGTTACCTGCTTCCTGATACCTGTTTCCTGTTACCTGTTACCTGTAACCTGTTACCTGATTGCTTGATTCCCTGGTTTATGATATTGGCTTTGTCTGACTATTCTTCTGCTCACTGATTGTATTGCTTGATGTCCTGGTATCTGATCTCGGCTTGTTGACTAACCTATTGCCTGCTGCATATGTCCTGCGCTTGGTTGTATATTATCCTGTGTATATATTAGTTAGTTAGCTTAGTTAGACAGGGTTCGGGGTTCACTGTGTGCACACTGTATATATTATTATTGGTTTGTGTATGTCTGATCGCAAGACAGTTGCCTGCAATCATATTGCTAGTTGTACAATTCATTTGTATTTATGTTCATGCACCAATTGCAGCATCACTTGTGTATATATCCTGTCCTTGTAAATAAATCATTACTTTATTTCACATTTACCCTGGTTTTGGTCTTCAGTATTTCCACATTAAGTGACATTCTGCATTCAGTGCAAATCTGCATGCACTGCTCGTTACAGAATGAACTAGCCAAAACAGTCACTAGGAAATACTGAAGGTTCATTTGTTCCAGCCATGGGGTTAAACTGGACTCCGCAGGACATAGATTACTTTGCCATATTTGCAGAGGAGGATAGAAAACACTGTTATAAAGAGTTTTTAGATTACTCTTATGATGAATTGCAGCAATTAATTTCACAAATTAATTATTTTGTGCAGCAAAATATTTTTTCAGTGTCTGATGTACAAGCCCTGCTGCAAATTCTGCAAAGTCTCTTGGTAGCTAAAAATCCAGCTACAACAACCTATTATCAGCCTAATCAACCGATTAAGCCAATTAACCCTTTAAGCTATGTTCAGAGTAATCTATCTGCTCCCATTAAAAGTGACTGGGACCCTCCGTTTGGAAAATGGGAAATTGAGTGTCTGTTTAATGATTTGAATGATGATTGGAGGTCTTTTATTAGCTATTATGCTCAAAAAGATGAACAATTTGTTTCCGCATGTATAAAATCTGCAAAAACTTTGGTTGATTTGGGTGTGTGCATGCAAAGGTCTGTTTCTCCTTTAATTGATGCATGGGAGAGAGTTCTGTCCACTTACTTTCCTTCTGCTAATATTTCTAATGACCAGCTCACACAGTGCTCAGTGGCTAAACCTGCTTCTAATCACAAGTCAGTTCCCCTTCAGACTGCAAAAAGATCTACACCTTGGTTAAAGCAGTATCCAGTTACATACCAAGAGCCTGTTCTCGCTTTGAGAACTGTCAAGAAAGCAAAGCATAAACGGAAATACTTCCCAACTTCATCTATTCACCATTCACTACCTGTTGCACCAGATCCAGGTGGAATCACCTTACAAACTTTGACACCAAAGCCTGCAGAACCTTGCTTCCAGCCACCTGCAGACTCTTGCACCCAGCCACCTGCAGACTCTTGCACCCAGCCACCTGCAGACTCTTGCACCCAGCCACCTGCAGACTCTTGCACCCAGCCGCCTGCAGACTCTTGCTTCCAGCCGCCTGCAGACTCTTGCTTCCAGCCGCCTGCAGACTCTTGCTTCCAGCCGCCTGCAGACTCTTGCTTCCAGCCGCCTGCAGACTCTTGCTTCCAGCCGCCTGCAGACTCTTGCTTCCAGCCGCCTGCAGACTCTTGCTTCCAGCCGCCTGCAGACTCTCTCGTCCAGCCTGCTGCAGAACCTCTCGTCCAGCCTGCTGCAGAACCTCTCGTCCAGCCTGCTGCAGAACCTCTCGTCCAGCCTGCTGCAGAACCTCTCGTCCAGCCTGCTGCAGAACCTCTCGTCCAGCCTGCTGCAGAACCTCTCGTCCAGCCTGCTGCAGAACCTCTCGTCCAGCCTGCTGCAGAACCTCTCGTCCAGCCTCCTGCAGACTCTTGCACCCAGCCGCCTGCAGACTCTTGCACCCAGCCGCCTGCAGACTCTTGCACCCAGCCGCCTGCAGACTCTTGCACCCAGCCGCCTGCAGAAACTTTCATCCAGCCACCTGCAGACTGTTGCACCCAGCCTCCTGATGAACTTTGCATACAGCCATCTGCAGAACCTTGTCTCCAGCTTCCTGCAGACTCTTGCTTCCAGCCGCCTGCAGACTCTTGCTTCCAGCCGCCTGCAGACTCTTGCTTCCAGCCGCCTGCAGAAACTCTCATCCAGCCGCCTGCAGAAACTCTCATCCAGCCGCCTGCAGCACCTCTCATCCAGCCGCTTGCAGAACCTCTCATCCAGCCTCCTGCAGACTGTTGCACCCAGCCGCCTGATGAACTTTGCATACAGCCATCTGCAGAACCTTGTCTCCAGCTGCCTGCACACTCTTGCATCCTGCCAGCAGAACTTTGCATCCAGCTTGCAGAAACCTGTATTCAGCTCACAGTCTTCTTACTTTCGGTACAGCAGTGGTTAACTTCATCTCTTCCTGCCAGATCTTTGCAAACTACAATTTCTGACATGTCTACACAGCCTACAGCTCCTGCCAAGTCTGCAAGGGACAGCACTTCGCTCCAGCCACTGTCAACCAGTTTACCAGCCTGTCCAGGTGCATCTTTGCCAACCAGTCCAGCTGCATCTCTGTCACCAGGTCCAGCAGAAAGTTTGCTATCCTGCCCAGCTACATCTTTACCATCTTGTGCAGCTGCATCTTTGCCAACCAGTCCAGCAGTAAGTTTGCCAGCCCATCCAGCTGCATCTCTGCCCTCCTGTCCAGCTGCATCTCAGCCATCCTGTCCAGCTGCATCTCTGCCAACAGGTACAGCGGAAGTTTTGCTTCAGCCCGCACAGACTTTGCTTCAGCCCGCACAGGTTTTGCTTCAGCCCGCACAGGTTTTGCTTCAGGCCGCACAGGTTTTGCTTCAGCCCGCACAGACTTTGCTCCAGCCCGCACAGGTTTTGCTCCAGCCCGCACAGGTTTTGCTCCAGCCCGCACAGACTTTGCTCCAGCCCGCACAGACTTTGCTCCAGCCCGCACAGGTTTTGCTCCAGCCCGCACAGGTTTTGCTCCAGCCCGCACAGACTTTGCTCCAGCCCGCACAGACTTTGCTCCAGCCCGCACAGGTTTTGCTCCAGCCCGCACAGGATATGTTTCAGCTTGCACAGACTGTATTGGGGTGTCTACCAACGGTCCAGCCAGGTGCTCAGCCAACGGCCCAGCAAGGTGCTCAGCCAACGGCCCAGCCAAGCGCTCAGCTAATGGTCCAGACCCCTGAAGCCAGCCAGCCTGTTGCCACCCTGCCTGAAGCCAGCCAGCCTGTTGCCATCCTGCCTGAAGCCAGCCAGCCTGTTGCCATCCTGCCTGAAGCCAGCCAGCCTGTTGCCACCCTGCCTGAAGCTTTCCAGCCTGTTGCCACCCTGCCTGAAGCTTTCCAGCCTGTTGCCACCCTGCCTGAAGCTAGCCAGCCTGTTGCCACCCTGCCTGAAGCTAGCCAGCCGGTTGCTACCTTGTTTGATGCCCACCCTCTAAAGACTTTTGTTGATGCCCACCCTCAGACTGTTGTTGTTCCTCAGCTCCTACAGACTTCTGACAACAAAGCCCAGTTTTGCAGACCTCTGCTAAAGCCAAATCGGTTGTCCTGGTGGAGGTATACTATTGAACTGTTTGGCTGGAGACTTGTTTACATGCTGTCCTTCCTGCTGGTGTCTAGTCCACTGCCCTGCTTGATGACATCTGCTTCCTGGTTCTGCCTGCTGCCTTTCCTGATATCTGGTTCCTGGTCCTGCCTGCTTCCGTTTCTGATGACATCTGGTTCCTGGTTCTGCTTGCTGCCTTTCCTGATGACATCCAGTTCCTGGTTCTGCCTGCTGCCTTTCCTGATGACATCTGGTTCCTGGTCCTGCCTGCTGTCTTTCCTGATGACATCTGGTTCCTGGTTCTGCCTGCTGCCCTGCTTGATGACATCTGCTTCCTGGTTCTGCCTGCTGCCTTTCCTGATATCTGGTTCCTGGTTCTGCCTGCTGCCCTGCTTGATGACATCTGCTTCCTGGTTCTGCCTGCTGCCTTTCCTGATATCTGGTTCCTGGTTCTGCCTGCTGCCGTTCCTGATGACATCTGATTCCTGGTCCTTCCTGATGTTCTTCAGACTGCTGTGCATCTTGCCTTGTTGCCTGACGGTCTCCAGTCTGCTGTCTGCCTTTTCGCCCAATGTTTCTTGGGACCCAGGTGGATGTGAATTGGTAGTCTGGTGGAGCGTCCTGAGGCCGCTCCTCAAGGGGGGGGTACTATCACGATCTGTTCCTGCTGGTGACGTTTGTGAACTGTATGGACTTCCTCTGTTCACCAGCAGATGTCCCCTCTCATTTCAAGAACATTGTACATTCCTCCTGAAGTTCCCTCTGCCCACCAGCAGAGGTCTCTGTATTCAAGAACTGTGTCTCTGCAGCCTTGGAAGAGGTCACATGACCATGCTGCAGAGTATAAAAGTCCAGCTACAACAGAACACTGTTGCTAGTTCATTGATGTGGATAGCCCTAGAGCCTGTGTTCTGGTCATTGCTCCTGTTACCTGCTTCCTGATACCTGTTTCCTGTTACCTGTTACCTGTAACCTGTTACCTGTAACCTGTCTGCCTGTTACCTGATTGCTTGATTCCCTGGTTTATGATATTGGCTTTGTCTGACTATTCTTCTGCTCACTGATTGTATTGCTTGATGTCCTGGTATCTGATCTCGGCTTGTTGACTAACCTATTGCCTGCTGCATATGTCCTGCGCTTGGTTGTATATTATCCTGTGTATATATTAGTTAGTTAGCTTAGTTAGACAGGGTTCGGGGTTCACTGTGTGCACACTGTATATATTATTATTGGTTTGTGTATGTCTGATCGCAAGACAGTTGCCTGCAATCATATTGCTAGTTGTACAATTCATTTGTATTTATGTTCATGCACCAATTGCAGCATCACTTGTGTATATATCCTGTCCTTGTAAATAAATCATTACTTTATTTCACATTTACCCTGGTTTTGGTCTTCAGTATTTCCACATTAAGTGACATTCTGCATTCAGTGCAAATCTGCATGCACTGCTCGTTACAGCGGTGATCGTGCAGAAACGCGTTCGCTGTTGCGAATGAGTGCGGTGTTCGCGTTTAGCTAGCGTTTGTTATTTTCCTTATCTTCTGATTGTTGTTTGCTGTGCCTTTGCTACTCTCATGCTCTGTCCTTCTCAGTCTGGTGTCTGTTGGCAATCGCCATTCTTGCGATTGCATTCGCACTTTCTCTCCGTTGATGTGTGTTCATCGTCGCTGGGGGGCGACTAGTTTGGTGAACACACATTCTGTCTGTCCCTGTGCTATTTCTCTTGAGGGCCATTCAGCCCTGCTTGATCCTGCTCGTACAATTCCCAGCTGGCATCTGTGGCCGTGCAGAGGCTGTGCTCGTCTGCACTCCACAGCTCCATCTGCTGGTGGGAATTGCCCTCTACTGGTGCATTGCACCTAACCTGGGTTTTCCAAATTACACGTTTGTGGAAGATTTCCGCTGTGTCAGCGCGCATCTTGTGCGCTGACCACGGAAACTATTCCGCAAACGTTACAGGAATACTCACAAAGGTGGGTTGCACACGGGGCAACCAACCACTTAAAGCAGGTGGAGTGTCTTATACCTGACTCCACTCAGGTATGCCAGCAATCCTGGAAACGGTCGCTCTCTTGTTGAAAAACCTCATGCACTTTAAAACTGTGAGGTGGTGTAGGTTCCACCTCAGGTTAGGTGTTTTGGACTCCCCTCACCAACCCGTGGGGGGAGGGAGTATAACACAGAAGGGGGTAAATAGGCGCCCAATGAAGCATAAAAAGTTTAAAAACACACTTAAAACTAAAGCTTGAGGTGGCTTACCTCATAGAAGACAACTCACTTAGAGTAGAAAATATTTATTAAATATTTATTAACAAGCTTGTTAATAAATATTTTCTACTCTAAGTGAGTTGTCTTCTATGAGGTAAGTCACCTCAAGCTTTAGTTTTAAGTGTGTTTTTAAACTTTTTATACTTCATTGGGCGCCTCTTTACCCCCTTCTTCAAAGAGAAGGGTAACGTGTTGGTGGCATGCAGCTGTTCCTGAGCCGGTGTTCGCGGCTGGGGGCCATTCATAGGCTGCATGTCAATTGGAGTTAAGTCACGAGTAATGCCTCCGGATCCCTCCCTATATATATATATATATATATATATATATATATATATATATATATATATATATATATATATATATATATATATATTTACATTTGCACTATAGTTGTTGTTAACATGCCAATATGAGCAGCAGGGAATTTTCCTTGAATCGTCGAGGGTTGCGGGACGTGGATTAGAAACGCTTAGATTTTGCACTCAATTTTGTGCACAGCATTCACAAATTTAGAACATTATTGGAACATTAAGATCTTGCATGTCGGAACACATTACCAGTATTAAGACTAAAAATGCCCCCACTGTTCCTACGCCAGAGGCTAAGCATTTTAGGTCAGTACATGGTAGCAGCCCTGCGGGTGTCCGTTTCATCGGTCTAGAACACATCCATCGTACGATTCGGGGTGGAAATTGTGATTGTCTGCTGCTCCAGAAGGAATCAAGAAGATGGATCTTTGACCTGAGGACCACTGATCCACCTGGGCTCAACGAGAACAGTGGGGGGTACTCATCTCGGGTGGGGGAAGCCTCCGGATCCTATTGAGGCTTTCCCCGTCCTCATTGGTCCCACTGCGGCGGTGAAAATCCTCCCGCTTCCTTTTGGTAAATAAAATGGTTATTTTATATTTGAATAAGAAATGTGACAGACTTGTCACATTTCTTATTCAAATATAAAATAACCATTTTATTTACCAAAAAGAAGCGAGTAAAAAGAATGAATGCCCGTAATTCTAAAGTGTATTTTATGGGGATAATGTAATATTATTGCATTTTGATTAATCTGTAAACACTGTGCCAGACCAATATGATCTATACAAACGTATGGTGACCTGCCTCTGGTCACAAATCTGTCCGAAAACTTGCTGCGTATTGATCTGCTGTAAGGATCACCGTATTCCCACATAAATCATACAACATATACAGCAGCGTTATCCATAAATTCACCAGCTGGCTGGATGTGCCTGTTTATTTCACACCCCCGGGGGGTGGGGGGTTATCTCCCCCCAACCCTTCCCCTCCCCCATGGATAGCCAGTGTGTGTGTTGCTCCCCCTCCCCCCCCCCCCCCCCCCAATAAAGCAGTGGTGTCCCTTTAGAGATCCCCCTGCAGAGATCGCGCAGGGAAGCAATGTGCAAGAAAACTTTCACCTAATCTTGTTCCTGCAACGGCGATCGGGCTCCCCTCCATTCAGTACCGCTGACAGCCTCTATTTGCAGAATGGATCGGGTTCCGGCTTGATGATGTCATCAAGCCGGGACCCGTTCCATTCTGCACATAGAGGCTGTCAGCGGTACTGAATGGAGGGGAGCCCGATCGTCATCACAGGAATAAGATTAGGTGAGAAATCTACTTTGTAATCCTCCATGCTGCCTGTTTGCAGCATGGAGGAGAAGCGGGGGTGATTACAGAGGATCGGGTGTGAGGTGGGGGGATTGGACACCTGGGAGGGGATCCCTCTGTAGTGTAGTTAGAGAAAGCGGGGTTGATGAGCCCAGGTGCGTGCTAGCACGCGCGCTGTGCTCATTTAAAGGGGGCCACTTATATTCACGTCGTGGCTTTCAGAAGCCACTTGCAATGACGTGAATATATTGTTGTTAGGACATGAACTGGTTAATAATACCAACATGTACTGGTTAATAATACCAACATGTACTGGTTTGGCTTTCCCCCTGGGCTGCAGTTAGTAGAAAATCCACAAGATGGGGCTAGAGAGCACAGTACATTGGTTACTGTGGAACTCATATAGGAAGCTGTGAAATTAGGATATCCAGCAATCTTTTCTTTAAATTGGCACTACGCACATGCGTTCCTACGCCCCTAAATGAGAACTGGCATTCAAAACGCATAGGACGGGGACACACGTGCCAAGTAGGAGCTGTGAACTACGTCACAAATGCAGACAAGCGGTACAGCATGGGAGATCGGAATCTAACGGGACTCTGATCCGGAGTAGTGCACAAAGGAGAGCCTGATCAAAACTCTGTGCTGGAAACAAAGTGATGTATATGAGTGCATTGGATGTTTTAAAATTTTTTATTAAACTGTATTACGCTATGGGAAGTGTTTGTGCTTGTCTTTCAGGAACACTTTATTGTTATTGGAGTGCACCTGTCTTTGGTTGGAGGAGTAAGGCTTGGCTAAGTTTGTACCTCTGTAGTGGGGGTCGGAAG
This sequence comes from Hyperolius riggenbachi, assembly GCF_040937935.1. Classification (NCBI taxonomy): domain Eukaryota; kingdom Metazoa; phylum Chordata; class Amphibia; order Anura; family Hyperoliidae; genus Hyperolius; species Hyperolius riggenbachi. The sequence continues at coordinate 184,165,279 of NC_090653.1, read as the reverse complement.
GCTAATCAAGATACCACTGTAGTGTGGGTCCAGTACAGCAAGGGGAACCCAGAGAGCTAGGAAGGGGGCTGAGAGACCCTCCACTGCTTTTGCTGACTCCTGTGAAAAGAGTCAGTGTGTTTGGTGAGTGTGAGCCTAACCACCTACATGCAAGCCTATTTATTCATGTATAACCGTGATGGAAGAGAGTTTTAAGGAGTGAAAAACTGTGGACTGGTTTTTGTGCAGATGACTGTTGGTGAATTTATGGATAATGCTGCTGTATATGTTGTATCATTTTGATTAATCATTTATCATCCTGGAGATTTCACCCCAGTTGCACTTTTGGTATCCTAAATGCTTCAGTAGGGCCCGTACTGGGGACTGAAAGGCCTGGGGAGGACTCCCATGTGGGGCCAGCCGAGCAGTCACCAGGGAAAGAGTTAATTCCTGGGCGTGGGGGTTAGCCATGAGCTGGAGGTCTGTGTGAGTCAGAGAGGGGCCAGGCGGAGCAGTGCTAGGGGCATATATACCAGAAGTGGAGCCTCCTTTCCCCTCAGGGAATTTTCTGGAACCCGAGCTGGAAGCCTCCCTTACCTCCTGCCATGGCTGATGTGGAAACCCTCATTAGGATGGTCCGAGACAAAGCTGCCTCTCGGGGAGCTGGATGTGTTACCAGCCAGATGGCCGTCCTGGCCGTGGATCCATCCATCCGTCTCAGCTGGGGTGCCCGCCAGAGCGCTTGAGCCTGGACCCTTTCCCTAGAGCTCAGCGCCATCTTAGGAGCCCCTCCGGGGACCCTTCATCCCCTTCCGTGAAGTCCTCTGGCAAGAAGTCGGCTGCCACTTTCGGTCGCCAGGCCACGGCTTTTAATTGCAGCATCGCAGGGCTTGGCTGAGCCCCCCAAGGCTGCCTCATCTCCTAGGCAGGCCTCATATTCTGGGCAATCCTCACAGCCAGCTGTGAGTGGATTGACGGTGTCTTGCAGCTGCAAGCAGGCTTCCCAACAGGCCTTCATTCAAGCCCCCTCCTCTGATGACAGTTTTGGGTCACGTGGTGACGAGCAGAGGCCCCCTTTGAGGGGTGAACAGTTGGTGAGCCCTCCTCGAGGAGTCACCGGGGATTCCCCCAGGCAGAGCACTGGCTCCTCCTCGGAGGGTGAAGGATCAGATCCTGGTCTTCCTGATGGCTCCGGACCATCGGCTGACCTGGGCTCAAGCTCGGTGCAGCCAGTTGAGATTATTGGTGCAGTCAGTATTTCGGGTAGAGGTAGTTTGGGCAGCGGATTTAGTGCCAGGGTTAATGGGAGGTGGTCTGTTTCTGCTTTTGCTGTATGTGATGATTTTTCTGCTTCCCCTTCTTCTGCTCTATCTCTTGTGAATACGTTTTTGCAGGGCCTGCAGCAGGCCTTACAGGGGTCCCAGGGTGCAGTTGCGGCGCCGTCCCCGGCAGCCGCATGGACGGGGGGCACATCTCAGAATACGGGTGTAGTCATTCCTGCTTGTAGGGGTTCATTGCAAGAGGTGGGTCCTTCCCCCCCCAGTCCCAGTGGCCCCCCTCCCCCACACCAATCAGGTTAGGATGGCAGACTCGGCTAGGGGGAAGTGTATGTTTGCTTTGAGGGCCCTTTGGGGTCACCTTTAAAACAAGAAGTTTGGGAATGGATTTGAAAGGGGAAATATGTTGAGATATTCTCACTATTACCTATTGAGAAATTTAACTTAGATAGGGCAAAACCTGACGAGAGCAAGAAAGAGGAGGAAGAGCACAGGCGTTATCGTCTAATACTGCACACTTTCCAAAATTAGCTCCAGGCATTTGACATTTTGGCCAGTGCCTTTGGGGAGAAGCAGTGGGACTGTTGTTCAGCTCTTTTCTGCTGCCTTGATTGTATTGGCGAGGCTCATCGGGTGTATGGAGAAATTGCTTGGTTACGGTATGACAAGCAATTCCGTCAACAGAAAGCTGTGCTGCCTTCAGTCCATTGGGACCTTAAGGACATTTGTGGGTGAAGTTAATGATGTCGGTGGGTCGCGGCAACCAACCCTTTTAAGGTGGGGCCAGCAGTTCTGGATCTGCATGGCAGCTGGCCGCCAAGAAAAAAGGGCTGTGTTGGCAATTTAATAAAGGGTTGTGCAAGTTTGGAAGATCGTGCAGGTTTAAGCATGTGTGTTCAACCTGTGGAGGAAGCCATCCGGCCATCCGGCCACTAGGTGTTTCAAATCAGGAAAAGGTCGTTCCAGCAATCCTTCTAACAAAAGGGAGGAAGCAGGTGAAGGTACAAAGGATGGAACGATTTCTAAATAGATACCCCGACACCGCTTCAGCAAGGTCATTGTTCCATGGTTTTTCAGACGGTTTCATAATCCCCAGTGTCTGTACGTCAGTTTGCTCCCCCCCCCCCTGTATCGCAATTTAAAGTCTGTTTCCCTTTGCCCAGATGTCATCTCTCAGAAGCTAGCCAAGGAGGTTTCCTTGGGTCGCATGGTGGGCCCCTTTGTCTCACCGCCTCTGGATGACCTTGTGGTATCCCTTCTAGGTCTCATCCCTGAAAAGGAGTCCAATTCATTCCGGGTTATTCATCACCTGTCCTACCCCAAAGGTGCGTCGGTAAATGACGGCATTGACCCACAGCAATCTTCGGTAGTTTATACATCCTTTGATGAAGCGGTGAAGTGGGTAAAACGCATGAGGCAGGGTGTGCTTTTAGCAAACATAGACATAGAATCTGCATTTTGTTTGCTACCTGTCCAACCAGCCAGTTTTCAGCCTTTTGCGCTGTTTCTAGGAGGATAGTTTCTACCTTGATCTCTGCCTTCCTATGGGTTGCTCCATCTTTTGACAGTTTTTTGAAGCATTCAGCTCTTTCATTGTGAGGGTGGTGAAAGAGGAGGTGGGTTTGCGGTCAGTCATTCATTATTTGGACGACTTCCTATTCCTGGGACCCAGGGATTCACCAGAATGTGCATACCTCCTGGCTGTGTAAATCTTTTAGTATCCCATTAGCGGGGGACAAGACAGTGGGCCCGCAAAGTTTTTGGGTATATTGATCGACTTGGTCGCCATGGAATGTCCCCTACCGGATGACAAAGTGACGGACCTAAAAGCGGTGATAGTTGAGGCAGTGGCAGTTAGGAAGATCACTTTGTGGGCCCTACAATCATTGCTAGGCAAGCTTAATTTCGCCTTACTGACGCTTCTGGTTTCCTGTGGTTATTGGGCTTACTTTGCAGGTCAGTGGAGCACTGCACCATGGTCTGAGTCCTGGATCCAGGCTGGCGGTGGAACTTTGTCTGAGGAACAAGTTGGGGCCCGAGTCTGAGGAACAAAATAATTAAATTTAACTGCGACAACCTAGGTGTAGTCACAGCAATTAACAAGGTTTCTGCTTCTTCTCCCCCTGATGTATGTTTGTTGTGTCAGTGTAATGATCTGCTCAGCTTCCTGTGCAGGCAGGCAGCTTTTTGACCATTGTTCAGGTCTGCATTCTGCAGATCTCTGGAAGAGAGACCTTTTGTCAGTTTTTCAGCTTGCTGCTGCTGAAGAATTTGCATACGTTTGTCATGCAAATTGCCTAGCCACATCCCTTGTAGGCTTGCTCTATATATACCATGTGATATCACAGACCTTCGCTGGTCATAAGGATTTATCCTGTGAAACACTCCGGAGAGTGTCAGCCTTGCTCATTGTTTGAAGATTAGCTTAGAGTAATTCTTGGGACTGCACTAGGCAGGTTTCCCTAGTGCAGTTAGGATTGTATATCTGTTTTGTTTGTCTGTTGCGATTGTCCTGTCCCTGCGGTGGTCGACAGGAGCTGCAGTTGCTGCTGGCTGCTCCATCTGTCTGGATCGCACTTGCCCTAGTGGTAGTGGCAGTGCCTCCTTCTGTATCTCAGCCTTTGGGGTGTTAACCAGAGCAGCGGTTGTTACTGGTAGCCCTTCTGTTTATCTGTCTGGATCACACTTGCCCTAGTGGTAGTGGCAGTGCCTCCTTCTGTATCTCTGCCTTAGGGGTGCTGGCCGGAGCAGCGGTTGCTACTGGCAGCCCCACCTGTCTGTCTGTCTGTCTTGCTGTAGGCTCGGTGAGGTAACGCTTTGCTGTAGGCTCGGTGAGGTAACCGTTTAGCAAGCGTTCGTGTTCTCTATTTCGTGTTTGTGTATCTTTGGTCAGTTAGGGTGGCACGCGTATCACTGGGCGCCTAACGCGCGGTGATCGTGCAGAAACGCGTTCGCTGTTGCGAATGAGTGCGGTGTTCGCGTTTAGCTAGCGTTTGTTATTTTCCTTATCTTCTGATTGTTGTTTGCTGTGCCTTTGCTACTCTCATGCTCTGTCCTTCTCAGTCTGGTGTCTGTTGGCAATCGCCACTCTTGCGATTGCATTCGCGCTTTCTCTCCGTTGATGTGTGTTCATCGTCGCTGGGGGGCGACTAGTTTGGTGAACACACATTCTGTCTGTCCCTGTGCTATTTCTCTTGAGGGCCATTCAGCCCTGCTTGATCCTGCTCGTACAATTCCCAGCTGGCATCTGTGGCCGTGCAGAGGCTGTGCTCGTCTGCACTCCACAGCTCCATCTGCTGGTGGGAATTGCCCTCTACTGGTGCATTGCACCTAACCTGGGTTCTCCAAATTACACGTTTGTGGAGGATTTCTGCTGTGTCAGCGCGCATCTTGTGCGCTGACCACGGAAACGATTCCGCAAATGTTACAGGAATACTCACAAAGGTGGGTTGCACACGGGGCAACCAACCACTTAAAGCAGGTGGAGTGTCTTATACCTGACTCCACTCAGGTATGCCAGCAATCCTGGAAACGGTCGCTCTCTTGTTGAAAAACCTCATGCACTTTAAAACTGTGAGGTGGTGTAGGTTCCACCTCAGGTTAGGTGTATTGGACTCCCCTCACCAACTCGTGGGGGGAGGGAGTATAACACAGAAGGGGGTAAATAGGCACCCAGTGAAGTATAAAGAGTTTCAAAACACACTTAAAACTAAAGCTTGAGGTGGCTTACCTCATAGAAGACAACTCAGAGTAGAAAATATTTATTAAATATTTATTAACAAGCTTGTTAAATATTTTCTACTCTAAGTGAGTTGTCTTCTATGAGGTAAGCCACCTCAAGCTTTAGTTTTAAGTGTGTTTTTAAACTTATTATACTTCATTGGGCGCCTCTTTACCCCCTTCTTCAAAGAGAAGGGTAACGTGTTGGTGGCATGCAGCTGTTCCTGAGCCGGTGTTCGCGGCTGGGGGCCATTCATAGGCTGCATGTCAATTGGAGTTAAGTCACGAGTAATGCCTCCGGATCCCTCCCTGTATATATATATATATATATATATATATATATATATATATATATATATATATATATATGTATATATATATATATATATATATATATATATATATATATATATATATATATATACAGTGGTGTGAAAAACTATTTGCCCCTTCCTGATTTCTTATTCTTTTGCATGTTTGTCACACTTAAATGTGACTTCTGCTCATCAAAAACCATTAACCATTAGTTAAAGATAACATAATTGAACACAAAATGCAGTTTTAAATGATGTTTTTTTATTATTTAGTGAGAAAAAAAACTCAAAACCTACATGGCCCTGTGTGAAAAAGAAATTGCCCCCTGAACCTAATAACTGGTTGGGCCACCCTTAGCAGCAATAACTGCAATCAAGCGCTTGCGATAACTTGCAACAAGACTTTTACAGCGCTCTGGAGGAATTTTGGCCCACTCATCTTTGCAGAATTGTTGTAATTCAGCTTTATTTGAGGGTTTTCTAGCATGAACTGCCTTTTTAAGGTCATGCCACAACATCTCAATAGGATTCAGGTCAGGGCTTTGACTAGGCCACTCCAAAGTCTTCATTTTGTTTTTCTTCAGCCGTTCAGAGGTGGATTTGCTGGTGTCTTTTGGGTCATTGTCCTGCTGCAGCACCCAAGATCGCTTCAGCTTGAGTTGACGAACAGATGGCCGGACATTCTCCTTCAGGATTTTTTGGTAGACAGTAGAATTCATGGTTCCATCTATCACAGCAAGCCTTCCAGGTCCTGAAGCAGCAAAACAACCCCAGACCATCACACTACCACCACCATATTTTACTGTTGGTATGATGTTCTTTTGCTGAAATGCTGTGTTACTTCTACAACAGATTTAACAGGACACGCACCTTCCAAAAAGTTCAACTTTTGTCTCGGCGGTCCACAAGGTATTTTCCCACAAGTCTTGGCAATCATTGAGATGTTTTTTTAGCAAAATTGAGACGAGCCTTAATGTTCTTTTTGCTTAAAAGTGGTTTGCGCCTTGGATATCTGCCATGCAGGCCGTTTTTGCCCAGTTTCTTTCTTATGGTGGAGTTGTGAACACTGACCTTAATTGAGGCAAGTGAGGCCTGCAGTACTTTAGATGTTGTCCTGTGGTCTTTTGTGGCCTCTCGGATGAGTTTTCTCTGCGCTCTTGGGGTAATTTTGGTCGGCCAGCCACTCCTGGGAAGGTTCATCACTGTTCCATGTTTTTGCCATTTGTGGATAATGGCTCTCACTGTGGTTTGCTGGAGTCCCAAAGCTTTAGAAATGGCTTTATAACCTTTACCAGACTGATAGATCTCAATTACAGTACTTTTGTTCTCATTTGTTCCTGAATTTCTTTGGATATTGGCATGATGTCTAGCTTTTGAGGTGCTTTTGGTCTACTTCTCTGTGTCAGATAGCTCCTATTTAAGTGATTTCTTGATTGAAACAGGTGTGGCAGTAATCAGGCCTGGGGGTGACTACAGAAATTGAACTCAGGTGTGATAAACCACAGTTAAGTTATTTTTTAACAAGGGGGGCAATCACTTTTTCACACAGGGCCATGTAGGTTTTCAGTTTTTTTTCCCTCACTAAATAATAAAAACCATCATTTAAAACTGCATTTTGTGTTCAATTATGTTATCTTTGACTAATAGTTAACAGTTTTTGATGAGCAGAAACATTTAAGTGTGACAAACATGCAAAAGAATAAGAAATCAGGAAGGGGCAAATAGTTTTTCACACCACTGTATATATATATATATATATATATATATATATATATATATATATATATATATACATATACATTTACATTTGCACTATAGTTGTTGTTAACGTGCCAATATGAGCAGCAGGGAGTTTTCCTCGGATCGACGAGGGTTGCGAGACGTGGATCAGAAACGCTTAGATTTTGCACACAATTTTGTGCACAGCATTCACAAATTTAGAACATTATTGGAACATTAAGATCTCGCATGTCGGAACACATTACCAGTATTAAGACTCAAAATGCCCACACTGTTCCTACGCCAGAGGCTAAGCATTTTAGGTCAGTACATGGTAGCAGCCCTGCGGGTGTCCGTTTCATCAGTCTAGAACACATCCATCGTACGATTTGGGGTGGAAATTGTGATCGTCTGCTGCTCCAGAAGGAATCAAGAAGATGGATCTTTGACCTGAGGGCCACTGATCCACCTGGGCTCAATGAGAACAATAGGGGGTACTCACCTCGGGTGGGGGAAGCCTCCGGATCCTATTGAGGCTTCCCCCGTCCTCATCGGTCCCACGGCGGCGGTGAAAATTCTTCCGGAGCGGCGGCAACGTAAATATTTACCTTTTGGCTCCAGCGCAGGCGCAGTATCCGCTCCTTCCCTCGGAGATAGGTGGAAATAGCCGATCTCCGTCGGGCCGCTCTACTGCGCAGGCGCAAGTCTCCTGCGCCTGCACAGTAGAGTGGACCCGACGGAGATCGGCTATTTCCGCCTATCTCCGTCAGAAGAGCAGCAACAGCACCCCCGCTGGAGCCTGGAAAGGTAAATATTGAACAGGCTGTCGGGTCTGTCGGGCCACTGTTCGGAGGGCTGCAGCGAGACCCCCACAGGACAGAGGAAGATGGGGGACCTTCATTAGGATCCGGAGGCTTCCCCCTCCCGAGGTGAGTACCCCCAGGGGATGTTTTTGATTTTACAGTGTCTCTTTAACCACTTGAGGACCGCAGTGTTAAACCCCCCTAAAGACCAGGCTATGTTTTACTTAATTGGCCACTGCAGCTTTAAGGCCAAGCTGCAGGACCGCACAACAAAGCAAACAAGTGATCCCCCCTTTCCCCCTCACCAACAGAGCTCTCTGTTGGTGGGGTCTGATCGCTTCACAGTTGTTTATTTTTTTTAATGAATATTTATTTTATTATATTTTTTTTATAAAAATGCCTTTTTTTATTTTTATTCCCCTGCTCCCTCCCTCCCTCCCCCCGCCAGCCAATCAGGGTGATCAGCTGTCATAGGCTTCAGCCTATGACAGCCGATCACTGCCTAGCCCATGGAGGGGGAAGCTGTGTCACACGGCTGTCCCCAGTACAGCGCTGCCGATCGCAGCGCTGTACATGTAAATAGATGGAGATCACATCATCTAACAGTCTCCCGAGCGGCAATAGCCGCTCGGAGACTGAAGGTGGGGCAGAGCTTCGCCCCCCAAGCAGGAGATGCGCGCGCAGCCTGCGCGCAATCTCCTGCATTAGCCGGCTCCAGGACTTGACGCCAATTGGCGTTAGGCGGTCCTGGGGCTGCTGTCGTGGCCACGCCCATTGGTGTGGATCGGTCGTAGAGTAGTTAAAGACAGGGATGCTCAGATACCACTTTTCACTATCTGGAACTAATTCGGATTCGGATATCCAGATATCCGATCCGGTTTGGATATCTGAATTTAACATTTTTATACCCGAACTGAATTTGGGTATCCGACCGGATTTGGATATCCGAATTGAAAACCGGAAATGGTCTTTTCATGGCTTCTTATCTGTTTTAGAAGCTAAAAACTATATGTCCCCCTCTCTCTCGTCTTGCAGGGATTTTTAGTATGTCAAAAGCAAGCACACATACCTTGGCCAGGAACCGAACCCAGGTCAACTGCATGGAGGCCAGCTATGCTCACCACTATACCACCAACCACACACACAGCAAAGGACAGTACTTTGAAGTCTGGAAGATTCCAGGGCAAGGGTGGAAAGGATGAAAAGCTAGGTGGCCATGCAACCATTCCTGCTAACCTAAAGCTTACTTATAGACAGTCATATGAGACACATGCCGGGTGCAGGGCTGTGTGGTGAGTGATCACATAGACAGTCATACGAGACACATGCTGGGTGCAGGGCTGTGTGGTGAGTCAACACATTGGCTTAAGACTTTACCAAATCCAATGCTCCAATATGGGGAAGCTTTCGCTGTTTGCTGTGTGCTGTTTTTTTGTGTGGTGTCACAGTTCACTCATCTCTTCAACCACAAGAAAAGCCCAGGAGTAGTCTTAGCTACCGTAATATCTATGTTATGGCAGGGCCCTTATAACACTTTCTCTTACAGGGCTATGGAAACCGTTTTGCCCATGTGATAAAGCGAGGTGCAAAATTGAAATCATACCTAACAGAGGATGGTTTTGATCCATCAACCTCTGGGTTATGGGCCCAGCACACTCCTCCTGCACCACTCTGCAGTCTGCTTACATTTGTATACAATCTTCATGTTTAAGAAGGGTGCATTAGTTCCCTTCACAAGACACAAAGCCATCCCTGGGTGGGCTTGAACCACCAACCTTTTGGTTAACAGCCAAATGCACTAACCAATTGTGCCACTGAGACTAGTTGTTGCTACTAAATGATTTTATGGGAATGTATGTGTGTCTTTTGGAGGGAGGAAGGAAGTCTGTTCCAAGAAGTTTAACGCCACTTTTTCCTACAACGAAGCACTCCCTGTGTGGCAGCAGAGTGGTGCAGTGGAAGTGTGCTGGGCCTATAATCTAGAGGTCAATGGATAGAAACCATCCTCTGCTAGGTATGATTTCATTTTTGCACCTTGCTTTGAGGTGGTGGTCCTTTTTACTATTGAACCTGTAATCCGGATTCGGATATCTGGGAGAAATCCGCGGATATCCGGGTCGGTAGTGAAACTATCTGCAGATATCTATCCGGATTTCTGTCCAACTATCCGAAATCCGGGTCCGGCCGAATAGGGTAAAAATGGTCAGATATCCGAAATCCAGATGAGTATCCCAGGTTAAGGAGGAACTGTCACGAAAATCTTAAAATTTAAAACACATACAAATAAGAAGTACCTTTCTTCCAGAGTAAAATGAGCCATAAATTACTTATTTATTTATTTATTTATTGTATTTATAAAGCGCCAACATATTACGCAGTGCTGAACATTAATTTAGGTTACAGACAATATTTAGGGGTGACATACAGCAATATGACAATACAGGAATACAAAAAAACCAGATCACACAACATAGTATGAGTACCAGGTAATGCTTAGTCAGTCACTGGATGGAGCATGGAGATTAGGCAAGTTAGGTTCACTCAGATGCATAGCATGGGTTCACAGTAATGGAGGTGCAAGATCAGGTAGGACACAAAAGGAGGAGGACCCTGCCCAAAGGCTTACAATCTAGAGGGAGAGGTAAGGACACGAATGGTAGGGGACCAGAGTTCAGCTGTAGATTTAGAGCACTTGTGAGGGGTAGTAGGCCAGAGTAAAAAAGGTGAGTTTTGAGGGCTTTCTTGAAGTTGTTGAAGGAGGGGGCTGCCCTAATGGGTGGAGGTAGGGAGTTCCATAGTGTTGGAGCAGCTCTTGAGAAGTCCTGGAGGCGTGCATGGGACTGGGTAATGCGGGGGGGCGGTTAGGGGAAGTTCATTGGAAGAGCGGAGTGAGCGTCTAGGTGTGTACCGAGTAAGTGCGGAAATGTAGGTTGGACAGGTTTTGTGGACAGATTTGTAGGTCAGACACAGTATCTTGAATCTGATTCTGGACTGGATAGGAAGCCAGTGGAGGGATTCTAGGAGGGGATCTGCCGTGGTGGAGCGATGGGAGCAGTGGATAATTCTGGCTGCCGCATTCATGATGGACTGCAATGGGGCTGTTCGGGTCATAGGAAGACCAGACAGCAGGGCATTGCAGTAGTCAAGGCGGGAAATTATGAGGGCATGGATGAGGAGTTTGGTGGTGGCAGAGGTCAGGAAAGGGTGAATCTTACAGATGTTACGAAGGTGGAAGTTGCAGGACTTTGTGAGGTTTTGGATGTGGGAAGTGAAGGAGAGTGCGGAGTCCAGGGTGACACCCAGACAGCGGGCTTGAGAGGTAGGGCGAATGGTAGTGTGGTTAACAGTGACATGCACATCTGGGAGGTTCATGGATGGCCATGGTGGGAAGATCATAAATTCCGTTTTATCTAGATTTAGTTTCAGGAACCTAGCGGACATCCAGGAGGAGATGGCTGATAGGCAGGAGGAGACCTTGTCCATGGTCGTGGTGAATAGGTCAGGGGTGTGGAGGTAGATCTGGGTGTCATCTGCATACAGATGATAGTTAAAACCCATGGAGGAGATAACCTTGCCAATGGAGGATGTGTATAGGGTGAACAGTAGGGGGCCAAGGACCGAACCTTGGGGGACTCCCACCGAGAGGTGATTGGGGGTGGACGAGGACTCATTGAAGGCGGTTGTGAAGGAGCGGTTGGAGAGGTAGGATGAAAGCCAGGACAGGGAAAGATCATGAATGCCCAAGGACTGGAGGGACTGGAGGAGTAGGGGATGATCTACTGTGTCAAAAGCTGCTGACAGGTCAAGGAGGAGGAGAATGGAGTATTTACCTTCAGCTTTAGCTAAGGCAAGGTCGTTGACCACTTTGGTGAGAGCAGTTTCGGTTGAGTGGGCAGGCCGAAATCCAGATTGGAGTGGGTCTAGCAGTGAGTTGGCATTGAGGTACTGGGTCAGGCGTTTGTGAACCAGACGCTCAAGGACTTTTGAGGCAAACGGGAGGAGGGAGATAGGACGGTAGTTGGAGGGTAGCGAGGGGTCGAGTGAGGGTTTCTTGAGAAGGGGTAGTACAGTGGCCTGCTTGAAGTCTGAGGGGAAGGTGCCTGTGGATAGGGAGAGTTTGAACAGGGTAGTGAGAACTGGGGCCAATTCCGTGAAGTGAGGCTGGAGTAAATCAGAAGGGATGGGGTCAAGGGGGGAAGTAGTGGTATGGGAAGTCTGCAGTAGTGTTGGGCGAACATCTAGATGTTCGGGTTCGGGCCGAACAGGCCGAACATGGCCGCGATGTTCGGGTGTTCGACCCGAACTCCGAACATAATGGAAGTCAATGGGGACCCGAACTTTTGTGCTTTGTAAAGCCTCCTTACATGCTACATACCCCAAATTTACAGGGTATGTGCACCTTGGGAGTGGGTACAAGAGGAAAAAAAAATTAGCAAAAAGAGCTTATAGTTTTTGAGAAAATCGATTTTAAAGTTTCAAAGGGAAAACTGTCTTTTAAATGCGGGAAATGTCTGTTTTCTTTGCACAGGTAACATGCTTTTTGTCGGCATGCAGTCATAAATGTAATACATATAAGAGGTTCCAGGAAAAGGGACCGGTAACGCTAACCCAGCAGCAGCACACGTGATGGAACAGGAGGAGGGTGGCGCAGGAGGAGAAGGCCACGCTTTGTGAGACACAACAACCCAGGCCTTGCATGAGGACAAGAAGCGTGCGGATAGCATGCTTTGTACCGCCATGCAGTCATAAATGTAATAAAGATAAGTGGTTCAATAAACAGGGACCACGCGGCAACGCTAACCCAGCAGCAGCACACGTGATGGAACAGGAGGAGGCGCAGGAGGAGAAGGCCACGCTTTGTGAGACACAACAACCCAGGCCTTGCATGAGGACAAGAAGCGTGCGGATAGCATGCTTTGTACCGCCATGCAGTCATAAATGTAATAAAGATAAGAGGTTCCATAAACAGGGACCGGCAACGCTAACCCAGCAGCAGCAGCAGCACACGTGATGGAACAGGAGCAGGCGCAGGAGGAGAAGGCCATGCTTTTTGAGACACAACAACCCAGGCCTTGCATGAGGACAAAAAGCGTGCGGATATAGCAGCAATGCTTTTTGCCGCCATGCAGTCATAAATGTAATACAGATGAGAGGTTCAATAAACAGGGACCGGAAACGCTACACCATCCCAGATGTTCATTGGTCATGTTACTTGGTTGGGGTCCTGGAGTGTTGCGTAGTCATTTCCAATCCAGGATTGATTCATTTTAATTTGAGTCAGACGGTCTGCATTTTCTGTGGAGTGGCGGATACGCTGATCTGTGACGATGCCTCCGGCAGCACTGAAACAGCGTTCCGACATAACGCTGGCTGCCGGGCAAGCCAGCACCTCTATTGCGTACATTGCCAGTTCGTGCCAGGTGTCTAGCTTCGATACCCAATAGTTGAAGGGTGCAGATGGATTGTTCGACACAGCTACGTCATCTGACATGTAGTCCTTGACCATCTTCTCCAGGCGATCGGTGTTGGAGGTGGATCTGCACGCTTGCTGTTCAGTGGGCTGCTGCTGCATGGGTGTCAGAAAATTTTCCCACTCCAAGGACACTGCCGATACCATTCCCTTTTGGGCACTAGCTGCGGCTTGCGTTGTTTGCTGCCCTCCTGGTCGTCCTGGGTTTGCGGAAGTCAGTCTGTCGGCGTACAACTGGCTAGAGGAGGGGGAGGATGTCAATCTCCTCTCTAAAGTCTCCACAAGGGCCTGCTGGTATTCTTCCATTTTGACCTGTCTGACTCTTTCTTCAAGCAGTTTTGGAACATTGTGTTTGTACCGTGGATCCAGAAGGGTATAAACCCAGTAATTGGTGTTGTCCAGAATGCGCACAATGCGTGGGTCGCGTTCAATGCAGTCTAGCATGAATTGAGCCATGTGTGCAAGAGTCCTACCAGAATCCTCATCATCCTCTTGTGAGCGTTGTGATAGTTGTTGTGATGCATCATAGTCGTCACCTTCCTCCTGGTCTGCTTCTGCTGACCATTCGCGCTGAATTGTGGAAGTCCAACGTGCACCGCTCTGGCCCTCGTCAGTGGTGGCATGAAATTCCTGCTCCAACTCCAGCTGTTCCTCCTCCTCTTCTTCGTCATAGCTGCTGGGGCCAGCGTTCCCTGAGGCAGATGGCCTGGTGTTGGTACCATCACGCTGATCGTTTTCTCCTTCAGATTCCCCCAGTTGCATCATGACAGCTGTTTCCTTGATTTTCAACATTGACCTCTTCAGTAAACACAGCAGTGGTATGGTAATGCTGACTGAAGAGTTGTCACTGCTCACAAGCAACGAGGATTGCTCAAAATTTTGGAGGACTTGGCAGAGGTCCAACATGTTGGCCCAATCGGATCCACAGAAGCTTGGCAGCTGTCCGGATGCGCCTCGGTACTGCGCCGTCATGTACTGGACCACTGCACTCTTCTGCTCACAAAAGCGTGCTAGCATGTGCAGCGTAGAATTCGCACCTTTAACAGAAGATCGGCCACGCCTGGGTATGTCCTCAGGAACCGCTGAACTACTAGGTTCATCACGTGCGCCAGGCAAGGGATGTGTGTCAGCTTAGCCAACCTTAAAGCGCGAATGAGATTACTCCCATTATCACACACAACCATGCCCGGTTTCAGGTCCAGCGGTGCCAGCCACAAATCCGTATGTTCCTTTATTCCCCTCCAAATTTCCTCCCCTGTGTGCTGCTTATCCCCAAGGCAGATCAGCTTCAGCAACGCTTGCTGACGCATGCCAACAGCTGTGCTGCACTGCTTCCACGATCCTACTGCTGCTGGGTTAGCGTTTCCGGATGAGGTACAGCTTTGAGATGCGTTGGAGGAGAAGGAGTCAGAGAGGTAGGTGCTGCTGTTGTTATCCAGTGGGAGGGACGGCGGTGCAGCTGTTTGCGGCGTGGGCAAAACCCGCGCCGTAGCAGGTGAGGAATCGCTGCCAGGCTCCACAAGGTTCACCCAGTGCGCGGTAAGGGAGATGTATCGACCCTGTCCGAACGCACTCGTCCAAGTGTCAGTGGTGAGGTGAACCTTGCAGGCAACGGCATTCTTCAAGCTTCGGGTTATTTTGCTGACCACGTGCTCATGCAACTCAGGCACTGCAGAGCGCGCAAAGTGGTAGCGGCTGGGAACCACGTAACGTGGGATGGCCACTGACATCATGCCCTTGAAGCTGTTTGTCTCCACCACTCGATATGGCAGCATTTCGCAGGCCAGAAGCTTGGCTATGCTGGCTGTTACTGCCACGGCCCGGGGGTCATTTGCTGGCAATTTCCTCTTGCGCTCAAACATCTCCGACACAGACAACTGAACCGTAGCGCTGCACACGGAAGGGCTGTTGGTTGTTGTGTTTGATGAACACTGGGAGACCTCAAGAGCACTACTCCGGAAAGTGACAGTGTCAGCGTCGTCTGATGTTTGTGAATGTTGTGAACCACGCAATGGCTGGGCTACTGCTGCTGCTGAGGCGGGTCTGGTGGTGAGTCTGGTGAACCCAAGGGAGGCAGTGTTGCTGGTACCCTGTCCTGCCGCATTTGCCCACAGAGTGGGATGTTTGGATAGCATGTGGCGGCTCATGCTGGTGGTGGAGAGGTTGTTAATACTTTTCCCCCTGCTCAGGCGGGTCTTGCACACCTTGCAAATCGCCATGGTAACATCCTCAGTGCAGTCTTCAAAGAAAGCCCAGACTTTGGAGCACCTGCCTCCTTGCTGGCGATTTCTGTTTGCTCCTCTTTTGCCTCTCACTTGAACTTCCACGCTTGTGGTGCCTGAAATTGCGCGCCGCCTACCTTGTGGCACAAGGCGAACTTGTGCAGCAGTGGGTTCTTCAACAGACTCATCTGTGCTGCTGCTACGACGGCGATGTTCTCGTTCACAAACAAAATCTGGGTCTATGTCCACATTGTCCATACCCTCCTCTTCCATCTCCTCAAACTCGTCATATGTCATTGTGGGGGGCCGCCACCGTGGAGTAGAGCTCCCCAGAACAACCTCTGCACAGCTCACTCCAACGTCGTCTTCCAGATCTTGTCGGCCGACCTCCTGCAATTGCAACCCCTCCTGCCCAACTTGCTCTGGGATTTGGGTTTCCGAGTCCTCCTCGGACTCGCCTTGTATTTCAGTGCGCGGTGCATTTCCCACAGTTAATGGTTGTGAATCCGGGCACAACATTTCTGGCTGTTCCTCCATTGACCTTTGAAAGGTGGAAGTTTGTTGGGCTGGGAATAGCTCCTGCGAATACCCCATTGTGTCCTGAGGTAATTCATCGGACTGGTTATCTGGCAGTTGTGTGCGTGGTGTCGCTGCCGGTTGTGTCAGCTTTGTGCCCACTGGCTCCTTGTAACTGGCTGAGGACTCGGACCTCGTGCGTGATGTGCTGGTGCTGCTTAACCCACTGCTGGACGCTTGAGAGGTCATCCAAGTAATTATCTGGTCCTGTTCTTTTGGATCTGTGAGGGTTGTTGTCCTGGACAACATGGGCGGTATTGAGTGGGTTTTCTTGGGTGCTCCCCTGTGGCCTGTATGTGAACCGTCAGGGGAAACACCTCTTCCCTTGCCCCTTCCTCTTTCACCGGATTTCTTCCTCATTTCACTTATCCTTACAGTACACGCTGACTGGCAGCAGTACAGTGGCAGTACAGAAATGCTATACAGTACCACTATTCCCAGCAGCGACACAGAGCACAATGCTATACAGTGGCGGGTGAGCGGTGTACCACTATTCCCAGCAGCGACACAGAGCACAATGCTATACAGTGG
Organism: Hyperolius riggenbachi; assembly: GCF_040937935.1. Taxonomy (NCBI): domain Eukaryota; kingdom Metazoa; phylum Chordata; class Amphibia; order Anura; family Hyperoliidae; genus Hyperolius; species Hyperolius riggenbachi. The sequence goes on along the minus strand of NC_090653.1, from coordinate 184,148,668 downwards.
CAGGTGAGCGGTGTACTACTGTTCCCAGGCCCAGCAGACACAGAGTGGAAGTAAACACAATACTATATAGTCTGGCTGAGCGGTGTACACAGAGTGGCAGTACACACAATGCTATAAAGTCTGGCTGAGCGGTGTACACAGAGTGGCAGTACACACAATGCTATATAGTCTGGCTGAGCCGTGTACACAGAGTGTCAGTAAACAATGCTATATATAGCGTGGCTGAGCGAGGTACACAGTGGCAGTACACACAATGCTATATAGTCTGGCTGAGCGGTGTACACACAGTGTCAGTAAACAATGGTATATAGTCTGGCTGAGCGGTGTACACAGAGTGTCAGTAAACAATGGTATATAGTCTGGCTGAGCGGTGTACACAGAGTGGCAGTAAACAATGGTATATAGTCTGGCTGAGCGGTGTACACAGAGTGGCAGTACACACAATGCTATATAGTCTGGCTGAGCGGTGTACACAGAGTGGCAGTAAACAATGGTATATAGTCTGGCTGAGCGGTGTACACAGAGTGGCAGTACACACAATGCTATATAGTCTGGCTGAGCGGTGTACACAGAGTGGCAGTACACACAATGCTATATAGTCTGGCTGAGCGGTGTACACAGAGTGGCAGTACACACAATGATATATAGTCTGGCTGAGCCGTGTACACAGAGTGGCAGTACACACAATGCTATATAGTCTGGCTGAGCCGTGTACACAGAGTGTCAGTAAACAATGCTATTGTAAGGCTTGGTGGTGTATTCTCCACAGTCAGCATGCAACGCATGAGCTGACGTGGAGGAGGTACACACACTAGCACAAAGAAACAGGCTATCCCTAGTATAGTGGAGGGGAGGACTGACTCCAATAGGAGATTGTGGCGCACAGAGCCAGTGCAGATCTGACAGCCACAAACAATGCTTTCGTTATAACGTCTCAGCGCAAAGTAGCGCTGAGCGCATAAACCAGAACTGAGGAGATCAGGACAGGTAGACAGAATGAACGCTTGCTAGCTAGCGGCTACTTAGCGACAGCAAGCGTCCAAAACCAGACAGACTGGAATGAGGCAGCCAATGCGTTGCGGCGATGGCGTGCCTCACAAAGACAGGACAGGATAGTCAGGAAATAGCAGGATCGAGAAAGATAAACGTAACACAGATAAATATACAATAAGTATGTTTTCCTAGCGTATTACAATTACAGCTATCAATGAAACTATTTGTAACGTCTGACTAACATATGTATATATCGGCAATGAACCGATATATGACATAAGCAGGAACGCTGACTAGGACTGGAGTAATACAGGGAACAGGACTCAGAAGGATTCGCTATCTCTTCGCAGAGATGAACGCAATCCACAAACAGTAACAGAACTGGATTCAGAAGGATTCGTTATCTCTTCGCAGAGATGAACGCAATCCACAAACAGTAACAGAACTGGATTCAGAAGGATTCGTTATCTCTTCGCAGAGATGAACGCAATCCACAAACAGGACCAGGAACAGGATAACTAGCTCAGCACGGGTGCTCACGGTACGCGCAAACTACCAAAACGTGCTGGAAAACTGACTAACTGAACACAGGAAATAAACAGTTCGTGTACGTATATATCAGCGACACTGATGTATCAACGTAACACGAATACAAGGAAAATAATAAACGTGCTGGTATGCATATATATTGGCAATGAACCAATATATGATGCAAAGACCAGCAAAGTATCTTTATAACAAGAAACACGATCGGGGGCTAAAGCGACAGCAAGACGGGCTTAAACTGAAGCTATGAAAACCCAAGGAAACCCTGCAGGAAGCAGATCTTTATACTGAGGTCATCCAATGGGAGCAGACATGCAGATTCCCACACAGGTGAATGATAATCAGTCACAAGCTGACAGCAGGGAAAGACAGACAAAGCTATGCAGCTTGCATGGAAATAGATCAGAACTGCCTGAGCTGCAGCACTACTACTTCCAGCAACAGCTGCTGCAGCAGCGATCATCACAGTACCCCCGCCCTTAAAAGTGGATTCCAGACGCTTTTCAAAACTGAAATTCCCAACAAAACAGTCTGACTGATAATTCATTATGACCGGGACAGCCCGGCAAGACCGAATTCCAGAATCAGTCCCCACAAGACTGGACCCATCAGAACCAGAACCTACAGAACCATGCCCATCAGTACTACAAGCCCCAATGTGACACCCATCAGAACCACGATTTCCAGAAGAAAGCCCTCCGAAATTCCCTGAGCGATACCCACCGCCTTCCAGGAACCGTTCAGAAACGCCTAAGCCTTTACAATGCCCACCGGTACTGTCTTTACCAACACAAAACCCACTGTTGACCCAGTCCAAGGCACCAGGACAAGTTTTCTCAGAGACCTCCCAGAACACCTTGAAGCTCCAAAGAGATCCCCATAGGTCAGAATGCCCCTTAGGCTCACATGGAGAACTATCAAGAACCCCTATGGAACCTAGGGCAATTCCCGAGTCAGGGCCACAAGGACAAACATCAATATCAGGGCTTTCAGGGACCAGAACCATCTCTGGGCATGCAGGCAGACTGGCAACATCAGAACGTGTTCCCACTAAGGAAGCATCAGAGCACGCTAACACCTTAGACACACTTGGGCATTCTGGCACACAAAGAACATCTGGGCACACCGGCACAAGAGAAACCTCTGGGCATGTCAAGGAACTGTGAGCCTCAGGGTCAGCCAAGACAGGACCAAAACCAGGACTGGCCAAAAAAAAATCATCATGACTAAACTTCGCAACTACTGGACTTTTACACGAGAATGCTGGATCAGACTTAGATGTCGCTGATTCCAGCAAAGTCAGTAACAAATCAGATTCAGGGGCACTAACAAGACAGGACAAATCTTCTGATGTATGCACTGAACCAGATAGGGACTCCACAACTACCTCTGGACTGGACAGAGACTCATTTAATACACTGGATTGGAGCTCATGAGGCGCTGCAGAACAAGTCAGTATTGCAGCAGCCCCCACTGGACTAGGCAAAACTGAGGAATTCCCTGGACAGGAAGGGGACTCTGGAACCTCTGCCACAGCGGCCAGAGAACCAGAATCTTTCAGGATACAGGGCTGGGTTTCAGGAACACTCATCAGACCGGACTGAAATTCTGAGATTTCTATTATTTTGACCAGAGAATCAGAATTATCCATGTTACAGGGCAAGACTTCTGAAACATTCAGAGGACAGGGCTGGAGTTCCTCGGCTGTTACAACACTGGAGAGGGACTCAACAACATTGGTTAAATCAGACTGTGTACAGGGCAAGGTATCTAACACAATTGCTGACGAGGACAATATTTCAATGGCTTCTGCTTTGCTGGGCAGAAATTCACCAAGTTTTATTAGAGCAGACTGTAATTCCAAAACAGCTGCTAGACAAGTGAATATTACTGCAACACCAACTGAGGTAAGCAGTGCCTCAGACTCTTCTGCTAGAGGGTTTGAAATATCCAAAGTACTGGGTGAAGCATAAGACTCTGCGACCACAGCTTCACTGGACAGGATCACTGAACAGTCCATATTGCAGGGCAAAACCATGGAAGCACCTGCTGGACAGCATAATGATTCTGTGACCTGAGTTTCATTGGAGAGATCTACTGCACAATTCATGGTACAGGGCAAATTTATTGGAACATTTTCTGAACAAGGTAATAATTCTGCGATTTCAGGTTCACAGAGCAGATGCTCTGAGCTATTCACGAAACTAGAGCGAGGTGTAGAAACAGGAAAATCAAGACACAATGTTTGCGCATCTGAATCACCATTCAATTGGAAAATTGGAAAATTCAGATGCTGGGGTTCTGAGGTTTCTGGACAGGATTGCTGGGACTCGGAAACTGATGTAGTGCATCTATTGGCATCTGCTGGATCAGACAGGAGTTGAACTTTATTAACACGGGTAATTTCTGCAGAAGTGTTTGCAGAGACAGGCAAGATTTTTCTGGTGTCTGTTTCACTGAACAAAGACTCATGAGTACTGGCTAGGCTGGACTCAGAAGTCAGCAGGACCTCTGGATTCTCTGCTGAGAAATTTGTGCAGGGCAAAGTTAAGAAAGTATCAGTGGCTTCTGTTTTACTGGGAAGTAACACTGAGTTATCCATGGTACAGAGTGGAGTTACAGGAACATTCACAAGACATGGTAGGGACTCAGTAACTGGAGAAGTGGGACAGTCTCCAATTGACAGTGTGTCTTCCCTGGTATCAACTGATTGAATCGCATAAAAATCATCCAAAATCATTTTCCACACATCGATCAATGGAGCCACAAAGTCATACCCACACACACCAGTTTTTATTAGGTTATAGGCAGACTTAATGCATGCATTCAATACTAATTCACTTTTTGCACTGTAAAATTGACAAAATGAACTTGAATCCTTCTTCCATTCATTGACCAGAGCTTCCATCTCTCCTTTCTCAAATGGAGGATTCCAAGCATACTTAACAGGCAGATCACAGTTTGCAGATATGATTGTGGCAGGGACATATATTGGGTTAATTAGCAGGTGATTGGCAGATTCCTTATTCTTAAGAATCTCTAATACCTGTAGCAAGTGTTGAACTGTAGTGTATGCAAACTTTCCTTGCTTCACAAATAAGTTGATTTGTTCAATACTCTGTAATATCTCCTCATAATCATACTCAGATAATTCTTTTAAACAAAAATCTTTATTTTCCCTAGCCAGTGATGAAAGTTCATTAATAGTTTCATAAGTCCATTTAACTCCCCTGAAAGACAATTGCATTTCATTATCTGTTAATGGCAGAATCTCATTATTGGTCTCAGTCGCTAAGGATAACGACTCTGCAGATCGGACACGTTTCTTAGAACGTTTGCGTTTTGCCTTAGACCCTGCTGTTTTCCCTGCTGTTTTTGGTGATTTATTCAAGGCTGCAGGAAAATTATCAGGAACACTCTCTGCTTGCTGATCATTTTTGCAAACAATTGAAGGAGCAGCTGATTGGCCTGCTGCCAGGAGTTCATTTAGAGGAAAAGGCAATGGATCTATGCGCAACCAGTTATGGATCACAAACGCTAGAAATTCCAGCGGTCTCTCATTCAAATCGGAATGATTGAGAACATCACATGCCCACTGAAGCAATTGCCCTTTAAACAAAATATAAACTAGCTGGAGTGCCCAGGTTGAAACAGGAGTCGCTTGAAGATCGGGATTGGCCAGGAACCTGGCACATTCATTTTCTGTTTCAGGGTTAAGTTCTTCAAATTTCTTAAAGGAACAGGAACCATAATTAACTGTGTCATACTTTCTGGGAATCCCCCCCACAATGGGGATTGGTAATGGGGTTTTCATAATGTAAGGCTTGGTGGTGTATTCTCCACAGTCAGCATGCAACGCATGAGCTGACGTGGAGGAGGTACACACACTAGCACAAAGAAACAGGCTATCCCTAGTACAGTGGAGGGGAGGACTGACTCCAATAGGAGATTGTGGCGCACAGAGCCGGTGCAGATCTGACAGCCACAAACAATGCTTTCGTTATAACGTCTCAGCGCAAAGTAGCGCTGAGCGCATAAACCAGAACTGAGGAGATCAGGACAGGTAGACAGAATGAACGCTTGCTAGCTAGCGGCTACTTAGCGACAGCAAGCGTCCAAAACCAGACAGACTGGAATGAGGCAGCCAATGCGTTGCGGCGATGGCGTGCCTCACAAAGACAGGACAGGATAGTCAGGAAATAGCAGGATCGAGAAAGATGAACGTAACACAGATAAATATACAATAAGTATGTTTTCCTAGCGTATTACAATTACAGCTATCAATGAAACTATTTGTAACGTCTGACTAACATATGTATATATCGGCAATGAACCGATATATGACATAAGCAGGAACGCTGACTAGGACTGGAGTAATACAGGGAACAGGACTCAGAAGGATTCGCTATCTCTTCGCAGAGATGAACGCAATCCACAAACAGTAACAGAACTGGATTCAGAAGGATTCGTTATCTCTTCGCAGAGATGAACGCAATCCACAAACAGTAACAGAACTGGATTCAGAAGGATTCGTTATCTCTTCGCAGAGATGAACGCAATCCACAAACAGGACCAGGAACAGGATAACTAGCTCAGCACGGGTGCTCACGGTACGCGCAAACTACCAAAACGTGCTGGAAAACTGACTAACTGAACACAGGAAATAAACAGTTCGTGTACGTATATATCAGCGACACTGATGTATCAACGTAACACGAATACAAGGAAAATAATAAACGTGCTGGTATGCATATATATTGGCAATGAACCAATATATGATGCAAAGACCAGCAAAGTATCTTTATAACAAGAAACACGATCGGGGGCTAAAGCGACAGCAAGACGGGCTTAAACTGAAGCTATGAAAACCCAAGGAAACCCTGCAGGAAGCAGATCTTTATACTGAGGTCATCCAATGGGAGCAGACATGCAGATTCCCACACAGGTGAATGATAATCAGTCACAAGCTGACAGCAGGGAAAGACAGACAAAGCTATGCAGCTTGCATGGAAATAGATCAGAACTGCCTGAGCTGCAGCACTACTACTTCCAGCAACAGCTGCTGCAGCAGCGATCATCACAGCTATATATAGCGTGGCTGAGCGAGGTACACAGTGGCAGTACACACAATGCTATATAGTCAGGCTGAGCCGTGTACACAGAGTGTCAGTAAACAATGGCATATAGTCTGGCTGAGCGGTGTACACAGAGTGTCAGTAAACAATGGTATATAGTCTGGCTGAGCGGTGTACACAGAGTGGCAGTAAACACAATGCTATATATAGCGTGGCTGAGCGAGGTGCACAGTGGCAGTACACACAATGCTATATAGTCAGGCTAAGCCGTGTACACAGAGTGTCAGAAAACACAATGCTATATATAGCGTGGTTGAGCGAGGTGCACAGTGGCAGTACACACAATGCTATATAGTCAGGCTGAGCCGTGTACACAGAGTGTCAGTAAACAATGGTATATAGTCTGGCTGAGCGGTGTACACAGAGTGTCAGTAAACAATGGTATATAGTCTGGCTGAGCGGTGTACACAGAGTGGCAGTAAACACAATGCTATATATAGCGTGGCTGAGCGAGGTGCACAGTGGCAGTACACACAATGCTATATAGTCAGGCTAAGCCGTGTACACAGAGTGTCAGAAAACACAATGCTATATATAGCGTGGCTGAGCGAGGTGCACAGTGGCAGTACACACAATGCTATATAGTCAGGCTGAGCCGTGTACACAGAGTGTCAGTAAACAATGGTATATAGTCTGGCTGAGCGGTGAACACAGAGTGGCAGTAAACACAATGCTATATATAGCGTGGCTGAGCGAGGTGCACAGTGGCAGTACACACAATGCTATATAGTCAGGCTAAGCCGTGTACACAGAGTGTCAGAAAACACAATGCTATATATAGCGTGGCTGAGCGAGGTGCACAGTGGCAGTACACACAATGCTATATAGCCAGGCTAAGCCGTGTACACAGAGTGTCAGAAAACACAATGCTATATATAGCGTGGCTGAGTGAGGTACACAGTGGCAGTAAACAATGCTATATATATAGTGTGGCTGAGCGAGCGGTGTACTACTGTTCCCAGCAGCGACACACAATGACTGGGGGGGACCCTGGCTAGCGTGGCTGGAGAGCGAACTACCCTGCCTGCCTACCCAAAGCTAAACCCACAGAGAAATGGCGGAGATATGACGTGGTTCGGGTATTTATTTACCCGAACCACGTGACCGTTCGGCCAATCAGAGCGCGTTCGGGCCCGAACCACGTGACCCGTTCGGCCAATCACAGCGCTAGCCGAACGTTCGGGGAACGTTCGGCCATGCGCTCTTAGTTCGGCCATGTGGCCGAACGGTTTGGCCGAGCACCGTCAGGTGTTCGGCCGAACTCGAACATCACCCGAACAGGGTGATGTTCTGCAGAACCCGAACAGTGGCGAACACTGTTCGCCCAACACTAGTCTGCAGTAGGTGGTTGACTTCCTCGGTGGTAGTAGGAGTGAAGGATGTGAGGGGAGTATAGGGTGGAGGAGGAGCTGTTTGGGAGGGGGTGGGAGGTGAAGATTGGAGATTGGATATTTCCTGGCGGATGGAGACAATTTTGTTGGTGAAGTGGGTGGCTAAATCTGTGGCAGAGAGGGAGGAAACGGAGGGTGGGGGGGTGGGTTTAAGCAGGGAGTTGAAGGTGGCAAAAAGACGCCGGGGGTTGGAAGCTTGTGCTCCGATGAGCTTGGTAAAGTATTCCTGCTTCGCATGAGCAAGGGCAGTGTGGAACTGCAGCAGGTTGGTCTTGTACTGTAGGAAATCCTGGTTAAGTCTAGTTTTTCTCCGTTCAGTGGCGCGTGTTTTCCTCTGGCGGATGCGAGTATGGGTAGTGCGCCAGGGCTGGGGGTTAGGGGGTCGGTTGCGGCGAAATATTGGTGGAGCAGCTTTCTCTAGGGCTGATGAGAGAGTTTGGTGATACTGAGCTGCAGCAAGATTTGGACAGGTTAGGGTGGGGAGAGTGGAGGAGAGGGCATGGAGGGGGTCAGCAAGGACGCTAGGGTTGAGCTTGCGTAGGTCTCGCTGCCATCGACCAGGTGGGTGGGTGGCTAATTTGGAGGGGCCTTCCATGAGGAGGTTGAAGGTGAGAAGGTGATGGTCTGAGGGTGGAAAGGGTGCGATGTCAAGGTCTGCAATAGTGGTGGATTTAGTGAATATAAGGTCGAGAGTGTGACCTGCAGTGTGAGTGGGGGTGTTGGCGTGTTGTACTAGTCCAAGTGAGTTGGCAATGGTGAGTAGCCGGGTCACAGCGGAGCTCTGGGCTTCATCGATGGGAATATTGAAATCCCCAAGGATGATGGTGGGGAGGTCAGAGGAGAGGATGTGAGGGAGCCAGGATGCAAGGTCATCGAGAATTTGTGGGCTGGAGCCTGGAGGGTGGTATAAGACCGCAACAATGGCAGGGAGGGGGTGGTAGAGGCGGATGGTGTGGGCCTCAAATGATGTGAATTGTAGAGAGGTAGGTTGGGTGAGGATACGGAAGGTGCAGGATGGGGAGAGGAGCAGACCCACCCCTCCCCCCGGTCCTGTTGTCCTGTCTGGGGGTGTGAGTGAGTTGAAGCCCCCCGTAGGAGAGGGCAGCCTCTGCGGCAGAGTCAGAGGGGGTGAGCCATGTCTCAGTGAGAGCGAGGATGGTGAGGGATTTGGAGAGGAAGAGGTCGTGGACTGCTGTAAGTTTGTTGCGGACGGATCTGGCATTCCAGAGACCGCAGGGTAGGGGGAGTATGTGTTTGTGGGTGGGATGGATGGAAATAAGGTTGGAGCGAGGATGGGTGTTGAGGTTATTTGTGGGCAGAGGGCTGTGAAGTGTATGAAGCAGGTCAGCAGGGGATGCTTGTCTGGCAACAGGCTGTGGCCCAGGATTGGGTGATATATCACCAGCTGCAAGTAAGAGTAGGAGGGAGAGAGTGAGCAAATGTGAATGGGATTTAAATGTTTGTGAGGTTTTTGAGCTGCTGGTGTGAGAGAGAGATTTCAGGAGAGCTAACAGCTCATGAGAAGCTGAGTAAGGTGAGGAAAGCAGAGCAGGTGAAATGAATATGGAGTGTCGTACACTGGGAGGATGCATATTGCAATGCAACTTGCAGATGTTTGCAGACAGGCAGAACATAAGAAAAAGTGCAGTAAACATGGTAATGGTCTCTGATTATAACCAGGAAATTTCCAACCACTAAACAGTTTATATGAGTATGCAGTTAGTGCAAGAAAACCTGTGTAAATAAAGAAGCAGAGTCTACTTGGCTGTGCAACAAATGTCCAGCAGTGGCATTTTTAGCAATAGCATTGGAGGCAGTTGTGGATGCAGAGTAGTTGTTTCCAGCAGAGTTCTGTAGCTGTTGAATCCTGTTTGAATTCCTGGGTGAATTCTTGGTAAATTCTTGGTAAGTTGTAAAGCACTTTGTAATAAATGGCACTTCGGAATTAAATGGCACAAGTGACCTAGGCCACGAGTGACCAAGCTCCAGTGCTTAAATAGGTATGGTAGCTGCCATGGCTGAATTGGAAGTGATTCTCAATTAGAAATTGGGAAAACAGTTCAGCTGAGGATGGGAGTGGCTACCAAAAACCAGGCCTGCTGCAATAAATAATTACTGCTCATTGGGCCGGAACACAAAGGATTCACAAATGTAATATGGGAATTTACTAACACTGCTGAACTACTTAAATTTATATTAAACAATCTTAGTAGCAATGTATGCAGCACGCATACCAATTAAAACGTGCAGATAACGATTGCAGTCACAGATTGTACAGCAGACTTTGCAAGGGAGTAGCAAGCATACCAATTAAAACGTGCAGATAACGATTACTTTTCTCCTATGTTGATGTCACTTACAGTAGGTAGTAGAAATCTGACATTACCGACAGGTTTTGGGTTAATCCATTTCTCCATAGGGGATTCTCAGCATGGCCTTTAATCTTTGTAAAGATATTCCCTGAAAAAGATTTATACAATGATGCTGGACAGCCTCCCTGCTCAATGCACACTTTTTTGGCTATTGGATGGAGCCGCTGGTCCCCTTTGAAAGGATTGAGTGCTGCGTCCCACTGACATCATCAACATGATCCACAGAATGATGTCCTTATGATCCCAGTTGACCACAGGATGCACCGTCTTTCGCTGATTGAATTGTTTCTTATAACGAAGCCAAGCAATTCCACCATAAACCCGGTGGGCCTCGCCAAAGCAGTCGAGGTAACAAAAAAAGCCGGAGCAGCACTCCGGCTGCCGTTCCCTGATCATGCTGGTGAAAATGGCAAAGGCCTGATGCCAATTTTGAAAGGTGCGAGGGATCAACCGATAACGTCTGCTCTCCTTCTTGCTCTCTTCTGGCTTAACCCAGGCAAGGTTACATTTTTCTAGCGGCACCAATGAAAAAAAATGTCTACCCTCTCCAAATCTTTTTCCACACTTCCGGTTTTAAATGAGTCCCTAAAGGACCCTCAATACCCCCATAAACCTCCCCCTTAGCGGAGTCAGCCAACCAAACCTGGTCCGTTGGCAGATGGAGGGGGGCCACGGGAACCTGAGGTACCACAGGAGATTGAACCAGGGCAGTCACAACCACTTGTGGTGATGGAAGGGGCGCAAACACAGGCCTCTGAGTGCCCACAGGTGACTGAATGAGGGGAGACACAACTACCGAAACCCAGACATAGTAATAGGCAAGACTACCCCAGTACTTGACACCACCGATTTGGCAACCCCTAAACCTGTAGAACCTGTCCATGCACGGATCCATCTGGGTTGCCGTCATCTGAACTTTCGCCTGTAACAATCGGTGAAGATCAGTGTCACACCCAGAGCCTTGATTATTGGTGATCCGCAGAATCACCAATAATACAAGGATTGACCCGATTCTATAGCAATCTGCGGAATTACTAATAATGCGGGTAGATCAAAAAGGGAGTGTACAAACGAACAGTGCAACAAAATACAGTGCAGAATAAATACACAAGTTTGTGGAAATGTCCACCACTCGGTAAGCAACCAATCAGGGCAGGCAAAAAACGTCAGCTGACCTCTAGGTCAGCTGACACGCTTTCTAGGGGTATAAAGGTGTGCCTGGCGCACGCGCGCACCCCCTAGAGGCAAGATGGCAGAGCCCTGATGTGCAGCACGCCAGTGAGTTTGGCGCGGTGCGCCCGGAGGATCTTGCACAGCGGATGCGGACAAATTTCCGCATTCCGCATTGGAAAATCCGCATTCCGCATGCCGGAACGGATGCGACCATATTTCCACAATCCGTCCGGCGTCGTGGAATTTTCGTTACAGTACCCCTCCCTCTTGGCGTGGACTCCGGACACGTCCCACCTGGCCTGTCAGGATAAAGCTCATGGAACCGTCTCCTAAGATTATCTGCATGTAAATCACTTGCTTTGACCCAGGATCTTTCCTCTAGACCATACTGTAACGATTGGTGTCAGCACGCATAGAGAATCTGATTATTGGAGAACTGCAGTATCACCATTAATGCAGATATATACCCGATTATTGATGATCTGCAGTATCACAGATAATCAGATATATTGCTAACCTCTGGACACCTATAGGTATATGAGTGTTTGGTGTAACAGTAATACTTTAAGTAATGCACCTGCTGAGCAGGTGTTAAGAAGCAGCCTGGAATACTGCTTATGTTGGCACAGGAACCTTCCAACAGCCTGAGAGTCTCCAAGGGGTGGAGTCAGGCTGAAGGTAGGAGGAACCTGCACAGGAGTGACACCTGAAGAGTGGATGTCACTAGTGTTGGGCGAACAGTGTTTGCCACTGTTCGGGTTCTGCAGAACATCACCCTGTCCGGGTGATGTTCGAGTTCGGCCACATGGCCGAACTAAGAGCGCATGGCCAAACGTTACCCGAACGTTCGGCTAGCGCTGTGATTGGCCAAACGGGTCACGTGGTTCGGACCCGAATGCGCTCTGATTGGCCGAACGGTTCACGTGGTTCCGGGTAAATAAATACCCGATCCACGTCATTTCTCCGCCATTTGTCTGTGGGTTTAGCTTTGGGTAGGCAGGCAGGGTAGTTCTCTCTCCAGCCAGGCTAGCCAGGGTCCCCCGGTCATTGTGTCGCTGCTGGGAATAGTAGTACACCGCTCACCCACACTATATAGCATTGTGTTTACTGCCACTCTGTGTGTCTGCTGGGAACAGTAGTACACCGCTCACCCTGTATAGCATTGTGCTCTGTGTCGCTGCTGGGAATAGTAGTACACCGCTCACCCACACTATATAGCATTGTGTTTACTGCCACTCTGTGTCTCTCTGCTGGGAACAGTAGTACACCGCTCACCCTGTATAGCATTGTGCTCTGTGTCGCTGCTGGGAATAGTAGTACACCGCTCACCCACACTATATAGCATTGTGTTTACTGCCACTCTGTGTCTCTCTGCTGGGAACAGTAGTACACTGCTCACCCTGTATAGCATTGTGCTCTGTGTCGCTGCTGGGAATAGTAGTACACCGCTCACCCACACTATATAGCATTGTGTTTACTGCCACTCTGTGTGTCTGCTGGGAACAGTAGTACACCGCTCACCCTGTATAGCATTGTGCTCTGTGTCGCTGCTGGGAATAGTAGTACACCGTTCACCCACACTATATAGCATTGTGTTTACTGCCACTCTGTGTCTCTCTGCTGGGAACAGTAGTACACCGCTCACCCTGTATAGCATTGTGCTCTGTGTCGCTGCTGGGAATAGTAGTACACCGCTCACCCACACTATATAGCATTGTGTTTACTGCCACTCTGTGTCTCTGCTGGGAACAGTAGTACACCGCTCACCCACCACTGCATAGCATTGTGCTCTGTGTCGCTGCTGGGAACAGTAGTACACCGCTCAGCCACACTATATAGCATTGTGTTTACTGCCACTCTGTGTCTCTGCTGGGAACAGTAGTACACCACTCACCCACCACTGTATAGCATTGTGCTCTGTGTCGCTGCTGGGAATAGTAGTACACCGCTCGCCCAACACTGTAGAGCATTGTGCTCTGTGTCGCTGCTGGGAACAGTAGTACACCGCTCACCCAACACTGTATAGCATTGTGCTCTGTGTCGCTGCTGGGAATAGTAGTACACCGCTCACCCGCCACTGTATAGCATTTCTGTACTGCCACTGTACTGCTGCCAGTCAGTGTGTACTTTTACGGATAAGTGAAATGAAGAAGAAATCCTGTGAAAGAGGGAGGGGCAAGGGAAGAGGTGTTCCCCCTGACGGTTCACGTACAGGCCACAGTGGAGCACCGAAGAAAACCCACTCAATACCGCCCATGTTGTCCAGGAAATCAACCCTCACAAATCCAAAAGAACAGGACCAGATAATTAATTGGATGACCTCTCAAGCGTCCAGCAGTGGGTTAAGCAGCACCAGCACATCACGCACGAGGTCCGAGTCCTCAGCCAGTTACAAGGAGCCAGTGGGCACAAAGCTGACACAACCGGCAGCGACACCAAGAACACAACTGCCAAATAACCAGTCCGAAGAATTTCCTCAGGACACAATGGGGTATTCGCAGGAGCTATTCCCAGCCCAACAAACTTCCACCTTTCAAAGGTCAATGGAACAGCCAGAAATTTTGTGCCCGGATTCACAACCATTGACTGTGGGAAATGCACTGCGCACTGAAATGCAAGGCGAGTCCGAGGAGGACTCGGAAACCCAAATCCCAGAGCAAGTTGGGCAGGAGGGGTTTCAATTGCAGGAGGTCGGCCGAGAAGATCTTGAAGACGACGTTGGAGTGTGCTGCGCAGAGGTTGTTGTGGGGAGCTCTACTCCACGGCGGCGGCCCACAATCACATATGACGAGTTTGAGGAGATGGAAGAGGAGGAGGGTATGGACAATGTTGACAGAGACCCAGATTTTGTATGTGAAGGAGAACATCGCCGTCGTAGCAGCAGCACAGATGAGTCTGTTGAAGAACCCACTGCTGCACGAGTTCGCCTTGTGCCACAAGGTAGGCGGCGCGAAATTTCAGGCACCACAAGCGTGGAAGTTCAAGTGAGACGCAAAAGAGGCGCAAACAGAAATCGCCAGCAAGGCAGGTGCTCCAAAGTCTGGCCTTTCTTTGAAGACTGCAGTGAGGATGGTACCATGGTGATTTGCAAGGTGTGCAAGACCCGCCTGAGCACGGGGAAACATATTAACAACCTCTCCACCACCAGCATGACCCGCCACATGGTATCCAAACATCCCACTCTGTGGCCGCCAGGACAGGGTACCAGCAGCAAAACTGCCTCCCTTGGGGTCACCAGACTCACCACCAGACCCTCCTCAGCAGCAGCAGTAGCCCAGCCATTGCGTGGTTCACAACAACATTCACAAACATCAGACGACGCTGACACTGTCACTTTCCGGAATAGTGCTCTTGAGGTCTCCCAGTCATCAAACACAACAACCAACAGTGTGCAGCCCTACGGTTCAGTTGTCTGTCTCAGAGATGCTTGAGCGCAAGAGGAAATTGCCAGCAAATGACCCCCGGGCCGTGGCACTAACAGCCAGCATAGCCAAGCTTCTGGCCTGCGAAATGCTGCCATATTGAGGGGTGGAGACAAACAGCTTCAAGGGCATGATGTCAGTGGCCATCCCACGTTACGTGGTTGCCAGCCGCTACCACTTTGCGCGCTCTGCAGTGCCTGAGTTGCATGAGCACGTGGTCAGCAAAATAACCCGAAGCTTGAAGAATGCCGTTGCCTGCAAGGTTCGCCTCACCACTGACACCTGGACGAGTGCGTTCGGCCAGGGTCGATACATCTCCCTTACCGCGCACTGGGTGAACCTTGTGGAGCCTGGCAGCAATTCCTCACCTGCTACGGCGCGAGTGTTGCCCACGCCACAAACAGCTGCACCGCCGTCCCTCCCACTGGATAACAACAGCAGCACCTACCTCTCTGACTCCTTCTCCTCCAACGCATCTCAAAGCTGTACCTCATCCGGAAACGCTAACCCAGCAGCAGTAGGATCGTGGAAGCAGTGCAGCACAGCTGTTGGCATGCGTCAGCAAGCGTTGCTGAAGCTGATCTGCCTTGGGGATAAGCAGCACACAGGGGAGGAAATTTGGAGGGGAATAAAGGAACATATGGATTTGTGGCTGGCACCGCTGGACCTGAAACCGGGCATGGTTGTGTGTGATAATGGGAGTAATCTCATTCGCGCTTTAAGGTTGGCTAAGCTGACACACATCCCTTGCCTGGCGCACGTGATGAACCTAGTAGTTCAGCGGTTCCTGAGGACATACCCAGGCGTGGCCGATCTTCTGTTAAAGGTGCGACGAGTGGCCAAACATTGCAGAAATTCCAGTACTGCTTCGGGGGCACTCGCCAAGATGCAGGAGCGCTTCAATCTCCCCCACCATCGCTTGCTGTGTGATGTCCCTACGCGCTGGAATTCTACGCTGCACATGCTAGCCCGCTTTTGCGAGCAGAAGAGTGCAGTGGTCCAGTACATGACGGCGGAGTACCGAGGCGCATCCGGACAGCTGCCAAGCTTCTGTGGATCTGATTGGGCCAACATGTTGGACCTCTGCCAAGTCCTCCAAAATTTTGAGCAATCCACGTTGCTTGTGAGCAGTGACAACTCTTCAGTCAGCATTACCATACCACTGCAGTGTTTACTGAAGAAGTCAATGTTGAAAATCAAGGAAACAGCTGTCATGATGCAACTGGGGGAATCTGAAGGAGAAAACGATCAGCGTGATGGTACCAACATCAGGCCATCCGCCTCAGGGAACGCTGGCCCCAGCAGCTATGACGAAGAAGAGGAGGAGGAACAGCTGGAGTTGGAGCAGGAATTTCATGCCACCAATGATGAGGGCCAGAGCGGTGCACGTTGGACTTCCACAATTCAGCGCGAATGGTCAGCAGAAGCAGACCAGGAAGAAGGTGACGACTATGATGCATCACAACAACTATCACAACGCTCACAAGAGGATGATGAGGATTCTGGCAGGACTCTGGCACACATGGCTCAATTCATGCTAGACTGCATTGAACGCGACCCACGCATTGTGCGCATTCTGGACAACACCAATTACTGGGTTTATACCCTTCTGGATCCACGGTACAAACACAATGTTCCAAAACTGCTTGAAGAAAGAGTCAGACAGGTCAAAATGGAAGAATACCAGCAGGCCCTTGTGGAGACTTTAGAGAGGAGATTGACATCCTCCCCCTCCTCTAGCCAGTTGTACGCCGACAGACTGACTTCCGCAAACCCAGGACGACCAGGAGGGCAGCAAACAACACAAGCCGCAGCTAGTGCCCAAAAGGGAATGGTATCGGCAGTGTGCTTGGAGTGGGAAAATTTTCTGACACCCATGCAGCAGCCCACAGAACAGCAAGCGTGCAGATCCACCTCCAACACCGATCGCCTGGAGAAGATGGTCAAGGACTACATGTCAGATGGCGTAGCTGTGTTGAACAATCCATCTGCACCCTTCAACTATTGGGTAGTGGTGCTCAAATACCCCTTTTCAAAATTCGAGTTAGGTCGAATTCGAATAGTAAATTATTCGAGATCAGTCGAATATTCGAGTCGAATAATTTTTACTATTCGATTCGACCTCGGAATTCGAGCTCACTATTAGAGTCGGTATTCGAGCTCATTATTCGAGCTGACTATTCGAAATGGCCTTAAATAGCTTTCAACACTTGTTTTGAGGGTGAATGATGCAAGAAACCTCTTTTTTTCCAAGTAACAACAGCAAGTGATTATGTGGGGATGTTCCTTTAAAAAAAAAAAGTTGAAAAGAGAAGTTGTGTCCAGAAATTTGTTCAGTACTGTATATACTTCTTCTTCTTCTTCTTTATCTTCTATATCTTCTTCTTCTTCTTCTTCTTCTATATCTTCTTCTTCTATATCTTCTTCTTCTATATCTTCTTCTATATCATCTTCTTTTATATTGTCTTCTTCTTCTTCATCTTCTTCATCATCATCTTCTTCTTCTTCATCTTCTTTTTCTTCATCTTCTTCATCTTCTTCTTCATCTTCTTCTTCATCTTCTTCATCTTCTTCTTCATCTTCTTCATCTTCTTCATCTTCTTCTTCTTCTTCTTCTACATCTACTTCATCTTCAACTTCTTCATCTTCTTCTTCTTCTTCATCTTCTTCATCATCATCATCTTCTTCTTCTTCATCTTCTTTTTCTTCATCTTCTTCATCTTCTTCTTCATCTTCTTCTTCATCTTCTTCATCTTCTTCTTCTTCTACATCTACTTCATCTTCAACTTCTTCATCTTCTTCTTCTTCATCATCTTCTTCATCATCTTCATCTTCTTCATCTTCTTCATCTTCTTCTTCTTCATCATCTTCATCTTCTTCTTCATCTTCTTCTTCTTCATCATCTTCATCTTCTTCTTCTTCATCTTCTTCATCTTCATCTTCTTCATCTTCTTCTTCTTCATCTTCTTCATCTTCTTCTTCATCTTCTTCTTCTTCTCCTTCATCATCTTCTTCTTCTTCATCTTCTTCATCTTCATCTTCTTCATCTTCTTCATCTTCTTCTTCTTCATCATCTTCATCTTCTTCTTCATCTTCTTCTTCTTCATCATCTTCATCTTCTTCTTCTTCATCTTCTTCTTCTTCATCATCTTCATCTTCTTCTTCTTCATCTTCTTCATCTTCTTCTATATCGTCTTCTTCTTCACTTATTTCTCTTTTCAAAATTTTTTTTTTAAAGAAATGCAGCTATTTTTGAGCGTAACAAATAGCTGGTGGCGCACGCATGTTGGAAGCGCCATTGTATGTGCTCCCTGGCAGTGGAAACACACAGACAGCAGGAGGTAAATTCAGCAGCAGGAGGAGGAGGATGAGTGTGTGGCAGCAGGCAGTCAATGAGGCAGGCAGCGTGACATAATAGCCCTGGTACCTAGCGGTGATACCAGGTCTGTAAATAAACACAGCAGGCAGGAGGTCCCAGACAGCGGTCGTGCAGCCCACATTGTGTCCAATACACAACTGGGACAACACAGTTTTCAGCCCGGGCACCTCAGAAAAATTAAACCTTTTTTTTTTTTTTATGGTTTTGTAGTTTTGGTTTTACAACCAATTACACAGATATAGCTATTTTTTGACGTAATAGCTGGTGGCAGAGTGGCAGCAGAAGGTAAATCTGTGTACCCTGGCGTTGGGAAACACAGACAGACAGACAGCAGCAGCAGCAGCAGGAGGAATGGAGGAGTAATGTGAGCAGCTATTGTTTGACGTAATAGCTGGTGGCAGAGTGGCAGCAGAAGGTAAATCTGTGTACCCTGGCGTTGGGAAACACAGACAGACAGCAGCATCAGCAGGAGGAATGGAGGAGTAGTGTGAGTGTGGCAGCAGGCAGGCAGCGTGACATAAAAGCCCTGGTACCTAGCGGTGATACCAGGGCTGTAAATAAACACAGCAGGCAGGAGGTCCCAGACAGCCGTCGTGCAGCCCACATTGTGTCCAATACACAACTGGGACAACACAGTTTTCAACCCGGGCACCTCAGAAAAATTAAACCTTTTTTTTATGGTTTTTCGGTTTTGTTTGTAAAACAAATTACACAGATATATAGCTATTGTTTGACGTAATAGCTGGTGGCAGAGTGGCAGCAGAATGTAATTCTGTGTACCCTGGCAGTGGGAAACACAGACCGACAGCAGCAGCAGCAGGAGGAATGGAGGAGTAATGTGAGCAGCTATTGTTTGACGTAATAGCTGGTGGCAGTGTGGCAGCAGAAGGTAATTCTGTGTACCCTGGCAGTGGGAAACACAGACAGACAGCAGCAGCAGGAGGAATGGAGGAGTAGTGTGAGTGTGGCAGCAGGCAGGCAGCGTGACATAATAGCCCTGGTACCTAGCGGTGATACCAGGCCGTAAATGAACACAACAGGAGGTCCCAGACAGCGGTCGTGCAGCCCACATCGTGTCCAATACACAACTGGGACAACACAGTTTTCAACCCGGGCACCTCAGAAAAATTAAACCTTTTTTTTATGGTTTTTCGGTTTTGTTTGTAAAACAAATTACACAGATATATAGCTATTGTTTGACGTAATAGCTGGTGGCAGAGTGGCAGCAGAATGTAATTCTGTGTACCCTGGCAGTGGGAAACACAGACCGACAGCAGCAGCAGCAGGAGGAATGGAGGAGTAATGTGAGCAGCTATTGTTTGACGTAATAGCTGGTGGCAGTGTGGCAGCAGAAGGTAATTCTGTGTACCCTGGCAGTGGGAAACACAGACAGACAGCAGCAGCAGGAGGAATGGAGGAGTAGTGTGAGTGTGGCAGCAGGCAGGCAGCGTGACATAATAGCCCTGGTACCTAGCGGTGATACCAGGCCGTAAATGAACACAACAGGAGGTCCCAGACAGCGGTCGTGCAGCCCACATCGTGTCCAATACACAACTGGGACAACACAGTTTTCAACCCGGGCACCTCAGAAAAATTAAACCTTTTTTTTATGGTTTTTCGGTTTTGTTTGTAAAACAAATTACACAGATATATAGCTATTGTTTGACGTAATAGCTGGTGGCAGAGTGGCAGCAGAATGTAATTCTGTGTACCCTGGCAGTGGGAAACACAGACCGACAGCAGCAGCAGCAGGAGGAATGGAGGAGTAATGTGAGCAGCTATTGTTTGACGTAATAGCTGGTGGCAGTGTGGCAACAGAAGGTAATTCTGTGTACCCTGGCAGTGGGAAACACAGACAGACAGCAGCAGCAGGAGGAATGGAGGAGTAGTGTGAGTGTGGCAGCAGGCAGGCAGCGTGACATAATAGCCCTGGTACCTAGCGGTGATACCAGGCCGTAAATGAACACAACAGGAGGTCCCAGACAGCGGTCGTGCAGCCCACATCGTGTCCAATACACAACTGGGACAACACAGTTTTCAACCCGGGCACCTCAGAAAAATTAAACCTTTTTTTTATGGTTTTTCGGTTTTGTTTGTAAAACAAATTACACAGATATATAGCTATTGTTTGACGTAATAGCTGGTGGCAGAGTGGCAGCAGAATGTAATTCTGTGTACCCTGGCAGTGGGAAACACAGACCGACAGCAGCAGCAGCAGGAGGAATGGAGGAGTAATGTGAGCAGCTATTGTTTGACGTAATAGCTGGTGGCAGTGTGGCAGCAGAAGGTAATTCTGTGTACCCTGGCAGTGGGAAACACAGACAGACAGCAGCAGCAGGAGGAATGGAGGAGTAGTGTGAGTGTGGCAGCAGGCAGGCAGCGTGACATAATAGCCCTGGTACCTAGCGGTGATACCAGGCCGTAAATGAACACAACAGGAGGTCCCAGACAGCGGTCGTGCAGCCCACATCGTGTCCAATACACAACTGGGACAACACAGTTTTCAACCCGGGCACCTCAGAAAAATTAAACCTTTTTTTTTTTTTAATGGTTTTTCGGTTTTGTTTGTAAAACAAATTACACAGATATATAGCTATTGTTTGACGTAATAGCTGGTGGCAGAGTGGCAGCAGAAGGTAAATCTGTGTACCCTGGCAGTGGGAAACACAGACAGACAGCAGAAGGGCAGTACACAGCAGCCCACTGTAGGTGTAAAATGTGTGGCTGCAGGCGACGTAATAGTCAAAGTGAACCAGGCTGGCTTAGTGAGCAGGAGCCAGGAGGTGGTAAAGGGTGGTAAGGCACATTAACGATGGTTCTTAGCCAGTTCATGTCCCCCTCTCGCCGACAACAGGGGCCAGGAACTCGCCTTCCACCCACGCCTGGTTCATCTTGAGAAACGTCAGTCTGTCCACAGACTTGTGAGACAGACGTGAGCGTTTCTCGGTGACCACACCACCAGCTGCACTGAAGCAGCGCTCGGACAGCACGCTGGAAGGGGGGCAGGACAGCACTTCCAGGGCGTACTGCGCCAGCTCGCTCCAGATCTCCAGGCGCTTGACCCAATACTCCATGGGATCAACAGGGGCATCGCTGTCAAGCCCGCTGTAGGACCCCATGTAGTCAGCCACCATGCGGGTCAGGCGCTGGCTGTGACCGGTGGAGGATGCTGCTGCATGCACCTCCTCTCTAGTCACTGCTGCCGGAGCCTCTACAGTCCTGTAGAGCTCGTGGCTGAGAGACAGCAGGTCTGTGGGGCGCTTGCTGCTGGATGCAGGCACCTGCTGCTGCCTCTGTGCTGGCTGCTGGACAGTGGGGGTGGAAGGCTGGGGGAAGGCTTCCTCCAAGCGCTCAACAAGGGCCTGCTGCAAGCTCCTTATTTGTTGCGCTGGGTCTCCTCCTGCAGGCGGCAGGAACTGGCTCAACTTCCCCTTGAGGCGTGGGTCCAACATCATGCTGATCCAGATGTCCTCCCTCTGCTTCATCTGGATCACCCTGGGGTCTCTGCGCAGGCACGTCAGCATGTGCGCTGCCATTGGGAAGAGGCGGGCCACGTCTGCTGGCACATCGACGGCAGTGCTGCTGTCCTCATCCTCCTCCTCTGCCTCGTCAGCCTCATCCTCTCTCCACCCCCGCACCAACTCAGCTGCACTGTGCTGATCCCCCTCATCAGCAGCAAGGTCAGGGACCTCCACCAAGTCCTCCTCCTCCTCCCCCTCAGAGGTGGACTGTGCAGCTGCTTGCCGCTCCTGCTGGTCCAAGGCTGCCGCTCCCTGTTCCAGCAAAGCATCGAGGGCCCTGTTCAGCAGACAAACCAGGGGCACCCACTCGCAGACCATAGCATGGTCCCTGCTCACCATGTTAGTGGCCTGCAGAAAGGGAGCCAGCACTAAGCACACCTGCTGCATGTGCCTCCAGTCATCATCGGGGACGATGGACGGGATGTTGCTGGTCTTGTCCCTTCTCTGAGCGGCGGAAACAGTGGCCAGGGCAAGGTACTGTTTGACAGCGCGCTTCTGTTCAACCAGACGCTCCAACATCGCCAGGGTGGAGTTCCAGCGAGTCGGAACGTCAAGGATCAGCCGATGGCGTGGCAGATCCAGCTCCTTTTGCACGTCTTCCAGGCTCGCACAGGCTGCAGCCGAGCGCCGGAAGTGACGCACAACGTTCCTTGCCGTTTCCAGCAGTTCGCCCATCCCCTGGTAGGTGCGCAAGAACTTCTGCACCACCAGGTTCAGCACGTGGGCAAGACAGGGGATGTGGGTCAGGTTTCCCCTGTCTATTGCGGCAACCAGATTGGCCCCATTGTCGGCCACCACCTCTCCGACTCTGAGGCCTCTGGGGGTCAGCCAAATCCTCTCCTGCTCCTGGAGTTTGGCCAACACATGGGTTGCCGTCAGCTTGGTCTTCCCAAGGCTGACCAAGTGCAGCAGCGCTTGGCAGTGGCGGGCCTTCACGCTGCTGCTGAGGCGGGGGGTTTGGCCAGGTGTGCCGGAGGATGGCAGAGGATCGGAGGAACCTGCTGCAGTTCCCCTGACCCTGCGGGGTGGCACCACCCACTGTGTTGCTGCTGCTGCTGTGCCCGCTGCTGCTCTCCCATCCTCACCCCCTTCCACCAAGCTGACCCAGTGGACAGTGAAGGACAGGTAGCGGCCTGTCCCGAAGCGGCTGCTCCAGGAGTCCATGGTGACATGGACCCTTTCACCAACCGCGTGCTCCAGCCCTCGCTCCACATTGGCCATCACAAAGCGGTGCAGTGCAGGAATGGCCTTGCGGGATAAAAAGTGTCTGCTGGGGAGCTGCCAGTCTGGGGCTGCGCAAGCAAGCAGCGCACGAATGTCGCTCCCCTCCTGCACGAGCGTGTACGGCAGGAGTTGGGAGCACATGGCCCGTGCCAGCAAGCCGTTCAGCTGCCGCACGCGACGGCTGCTGGGAGGCAGAGCCCTAACCACCCCCTGGAAGGACTCGCTCAAAAGGCTCTGGCGTGGCCTTTTGCTGGCACGGGAATCAGCAGACACAGCGGAGGAGGCCACTGAGGACTGGCTGCCAGAACAGGCCTCAGTGTCGGCGGCAGGAGTTGCAGAGGGGGGAGGAGCAGTGCGTTTCCGCACTCCTGCTGGTGCTGCTGGAGGAGCAGGAGGGCGGGTGGCTGCTGTTGCTGCTGCTGCTGAAGGCTGTGCAGTGATGGGTGTGGTGCCACTGCCAGCACCAGATGCCTTCAGCCTCTGGAACTCCTGATGCTGGTGGAAATGTTTCGCAGCAAGGTGGTTGATGAGCGAGCTGGTGCAGAACTTTAAGGGGTCTGCACCTCTGCTCAACTTCGGCTGACAGTGGTTGCAAGTGGCGTACTTGCTGTACACTGTGGGCATGGTGAAAAAGCGCCAGATTGGTGACAGAAACATCCCCCTACGGCATGGAAGCGCTGCTGCCTGTCTCCCTGTGGTGGTTTGGGGGGGGGGCTTGGGTGCGGCTGGTGGTGGTACTGGCAGATGCTGCTGCTGCTGCTGCTGAGCCTGAGACACCAGCAGGCTGTGGGACCTGCCTACTGCTGCTGCCAATGCTTGCAATGATGCGCCTCCTTGCAAGGCCCACAAGAGCATCCTCCTCCTCCTCCTCAGAGCTGCTGAGGACGACATCCCCTGGAGGTGGTGGCACCCAGTCTCTGTCTGTCACCGGGTCATCAACATCCTCCCCCTCCTGAAACATGTCCTGGTGGGATGAGGACCCCCCAAACTCCTCTCCTAATGCATGGATGGGCTGCTTGACTGTCGCCACAGTCTTGCTGTCCAATCCCTCATCCCCCAAAGTGCCCATCAGCATCTCCTCCTCAAGATCGCCAAGAACAGCACACAATTTACTCATGATGCCTGGGGTCAAAAGACTGCTGAATGACAGGTCGGCGAGTGACAGTGAACTGGCCTCCTCCCCAGACCCTGCTGGGCGGCTGCTGCGAACAGGGGTGGTGGTGGTGGTGGTGAGGGTGGAGGCCTCAGATGCAGAGCTGATGGCGGGCTGCTCATCCTCCGTCATGAGTTGCACCACAGTGTCTGCATGCTTTTCCTCAATGGGACGTTTCAGACCCGGCTGGAGGAAAATCGGAGCAGGTGCTACACGCTGCTGCTGCTGTGTCTCTGCAGCGTGAGTTGCAGATGCTCCTGCTGGGCGGCGCCCAAGGCGTCCACGGCCAGTGGCTATGGGAGGAATGTTAGCCACTGACGCTGCTGCTGCTGCTGCGGAACTGTGCATGGTGGCGCGCCCGCGGCCGCGGCTTGCCACAATGCTGCTCCCTCTCCTCCTGATTCCCTTGCTGCCCTTCCCCTTGCCCAAACCGCGCTGGCTGCCACTTCCAGACATCTTCGATGTTTTGGGCGTATAGACAAAAGTTTTTTAAAAGGGCGGGTGAAAAGTGGGGTACTTTAATGGAGTGGGTTGGTGGGTGAGGTGACTGAGTGAGTGTCCCTAGTACAGTAAGTAAGTAGTAACAGTCAGGAAGTACAACTAGCAGTTACAACTTACAATAATCAGTAGTAATCACAAGTAAATTTAGTGTGTGTACACTACAGACAGTGAGTGCACGCACGCGCAAAAACGCGCAGGAGCTAGCCTATGAACAGTGACTGAGTGAGTGTCCCTAGTACAGTAAGTAAGTAAGTAGTAACAGTCAGTAAGTACAACTAACTAATTACAATAATCAATCAGTTATCAGAAGGAAATAGAGTGTGTGTAGTGTGTACACAGACAGTGAGTGCACACACGCAGGAGCTAGTAGCTTATGAACAGTGACTGAGTGTCCTAGACTCCTAGTACAGTAAGTAGTAACAGTAAGTACAACTAACTAATTACAATAATCAATCAGTTATCAGAAGGAAATAGAGTGTGTGTAGTGTGTACACAGACAGTGAGTGCACACACGCAGGAGCTAGTAGCCTATGAACAGTGACTGAGTGTCCGAGACTCCTAGTACAGTAAGTAGTAACAGTGAGTACAACTAACTAATTACAATATTCAATTACAATAATCAATCAGTTATCAGAACTTGGAAATAGAGTGTGTGTAGTGTGTACACAGACAGTGAGTGCACACACGCAGGAGCAGCTAGTAGCCTATGAACAGTGACTGAGTGTCCTAGACTCCTAGTACAGTAAGTAGTAACAGTAAGTACAACTAACTAATTACAATAATCAATCAGTTATCAGAAGGAAATAGAGTGTGTGTAGTGTGTACACAGACAGTGAGTGCACACACGCAGGAGCTAGTAGCCTATGAACAGTGACTGAGTGTCCTAGACTCCTAGTACAGTAAGTAGTAACAGTAAGTACAACTAACTAATTACAATAATCAATCAGTTATCAGAAGGAAATAGAGTGTGTGTAGTGTGTACACAGACAGTGAGTGCACACACGCAGGAGCTAGTAGCCTATGAACAGTGACTGAGTGTCCGAGACTCCTAGTACAGTAAGTAGTAACAGTAAGTACAACTAACTAATTACAATAATCAATCAGTTATCAGAAGGAAATAGAGTGTGTGTAGTGTGTACACAGACAGTGAGTGCACACACGCAGGAGCTAGTAGCCTATGAACAGTGACTGAGTGTCCGAGACTCCTAGTACAGTAAGTAGTAACAGTGAGTACAACTAACTAATTACAATATTCAATTACAATAATCAATCAGTTATCAGAACTTGGAAATAGAGTGTGTGTAGTGTGTACACAGACAGTGAGTGCACACACGCAGGAGCAGCTAGTAGCCTATGAACAGTGACAGTGAGTGTCCTAGTACAGTTACAGTATATAACTACAATACTAATACAATCAGTAATAAAGGACAGCAGAAATACTGGTATAGATGAGAGAAATAAACAGAGGACAGGAGGACAGCTGCCCACACAGGCAGGCCCTGAGGCCTAAAGCTGTAAGCCTGCAGCAGCTGTGTCTGTCTCTATGTAACACAAAAGCTACTAACTAAAATACAATGTCTAACTAACTAACAACAATATAGGTGTGTATAGGAGGTGTATGTGAGCAAAAACGCTAGGTAAATGACCACAATAAAGCTCTTGCTAAGCCAAAGCACAAAGGAGCAACTCTCTCTCTATGCAAGTCTCAGGCAAGGACGGAGAAACGTAACATGGCGGCCGCTATTTATAGGGTAGGGGCTGGCCAGGGTCCCCCTCTGTGATTGGCTGCCGTCAGAGGGCCTGTGAGCCCTCTGATTGGCTCTAAGGACATCAATCTGGGCTATGACGCTATTCGAGCTCGGTACCGAGCTCGAATAGCGCCGTTTGCTCGAATAGCTCGAATAGTGAATGGGCTATTCGAGTGTACGAGAATAGCCCATTCGAATAGCTGCAGCTATTCGGAGCTCGAATACCGAGCTCGAATAGCTGAAAAAGAGCTCGAATATTCGAGCTACTCGAATATTCGAGCTCTGCTGAGCACCACTGCTATTGGGTATCGAAGCTAGACACCTGGCACAAACTGGCAATAGAGGTTGCTGGCTTGCCCGGCAGCCAGCGTTATGTCGGAACGCTGTTTCAGTGCTGCCGGAGGCATTGTCACAGATCGGCGTGACCGCCTCTCCACAGAAAATGCAGACCGTCTGACTCAAATTAAAATGAATCAATCCTGGATTGGAAACGACTATGCAACACTCCTGGACCCCAACCAAGTAACATGAACAATGACCATCTGTGATGGGTTAGCGTTTCCGGTCCCTGTTTATTGAACCTCTTATCTGTATTACATTTATGACTGCATGGCGGCAAAAAGCATGCTATCCGCACGCTTCTTGTCCTCATGCAAGGCCTGGGTTGTTGTGTCTGAAAGCGTGGCCTTCTCCTCCTGCACCTCCTCCTGTTCCATCACGTGTGCTGCTGCTGGGTTATCGTTGCCGGTCCCTGTTTATGGAACCTCTTATCTTTATTACATTTATGACTGCATGGCGGCAAAAAGCATGCTATCCGCACGCTTCTTGTCCTCTTGCAAGGCCTGGGTTGTTGTGTCTGAAAGCGTGGCCTCCTCCTCCTGCGCCTCCTCCTGTTCCATCACGTGTGCTGCTGCTGGGTTAGCGTTGCCGGTCCCTGTTTATGGAACCTCTTATCTTTATTACATTTATGACTGCATGGCGGCAAAAAGCATGCTATCCGCACGCTTCTTGTCCTCATGCAAGGCCTGGGTTGTTGTGTCTGAAAGCGTGGCCTTCTCCTCCTGCGCCTCCTCCTGTTCCATCACGTGTGCTGCTGCTGGGTTAGCGTTGCCGGTCCCTGTTTATGGAACCTCTTATCTTTATTACATTTATGACTGCATGGCGGCAAAAAGCATGCTATCCGAACGCTTTTTGTCCTCATGCAAGGCCTGGGTTGTTGTGTCTCAAAGCGTGGCCTTCTCCTCCTGCGCCTCCTCCTGTTCCATCACGTGTGCTGCTGCTGGGTTAGCGTTGCCGGTCCCTGTTTATGGAACCTCTTATCTTTATTACATTTATGACTGCATCGCGGCAAAAAGCATGCTATCCGCACGCTTCTTGTCCTCATGCAAGGCCTGGGTTGTTGTGTCTGAAAGCGTGGCCTTCTCCTCCTGCGCCTCCTCCTGTTCCATCACGTGTGCTGCTGCTGGGTTAGCGTTGCCGGTCCCTGTTTATGGAACCTCTTATCTTTATTACATTTATGACTGCATAGCGGCAAAAAGCATGCTATCCGCACGCTTCTTGTCCTCATGCAAGGCCTGGGTTGTTGTGTCTGAAATCGTGGCCTTCTCCTCCTGCGCCTCCTCCTGTTCCATCACGTGTGCTGCTGCTGGGTTAGCGTTGCCGGTCCCTGTTTATGGAACCTCTTATCTTTATTACATTTATGACTGCATGGCGGCAAAATGCATGCTACCTGTGCAAAGAAAACAGACATTTCCCGCATTTAAAAGACAGTTTTCCCTTTGAAACTTTAAAATTAATTTTCTCAAAAACTATAACCTCTTTTTGCTAAAAAATATTTCCTCTTGTACCCACTCCTAAGGTGCACATACCCTGTAAATTTGGGGTATGTAGCAAGTAAGGAGGCTTTACAAAGCATGAAAGTTCGGGTCCCCATTGACTTCCATTATGTTCGGAGTTCAGCGCGAACACCCGAACATCGCGGCCATGTTCGGCGAACGTTCGCGAACTCGAACATCCAGGTGTTCGCCCAACACTAGATGTCACTAGTAGGTCAGGAGACTATCTCTTAAGGGAAAGAGATAGTTCCCAAGGTAGTAACAGATATCAAACAATGCCTAGTCTTGGTGTGAGGTCCGTAGTCTCGACACCCTGGAACTAGTCTGGAGTATAACATAAATGATAATACAATTCCCTAGACTTGGGTGTGAGTTCCGTGATCATCAACACCCTGGAACTAGTCTGGAGTATAACATAAATGATAATGCAATTCCCTAGTCTTGGGTGTGAGTTCCGTGATCATCAACACCCTGGAACTAGTCTGGAATATAACACAAAGACAATACAGTTCCCTAGTCTTGGGTGTGAGGGCCTTGATCTCAAGACCCTGGAACTATGCTAGAGAATACACAGAAGATACACAGTATTCCTAGTCTGGGGTGTGAGGGCCTTGATCTCAACACCCTGGAACTGGTCTAACAAATAAACAGTACAAGGTAATCTAGCTCAGTGTGAATTCCCAAGTCCTCCTGGTTCAAACACACTGTAAGGATCTGACTATGGTCTGAATGCTTCCACAAAGTGTTTGCAATGGCAGACAACCAGCAACTGACAAGCAAGCAGAATATATAGTAGCTGAACACTGCTGCCCCGCCCGAGCCACTCAGCCAATCATGAGTCCAGCAGGAATCAGCTGATCGTCCTGATCAGCTGACACTTCCCCTGCTGGTATAAAGGTCCTGACTTCTGGCCCGCGCGCGCGTAGCTCTTCATCCATCTATGTGGACTAACAGACCCAGCCACTCCAAAGGCACGCTGCTGCGTACAAACTGCCACCTTGGACGCGGAAACAGCCGCTTTGCTATTAGAACATGCGGTGGCTTTTCCGCGTCCTGCCACACTACCAGACGCGTACCTACGCGTGCAAACCGCCACGTTGGACACGGAATCAGCCGCCTTGCTTTCAACAGACACGGGGGCTTTTCCGCGTTTTCTCACACATACCCTCTCCAATGCACCAAATATTGCACTGAGCCCTGAACTCGCCTGGAGTCCAAAATCTCCTCAACCTCCCATTCAGGCTCACCATCAACCATGACAGGGTAAGGAGGGAGGGAATCCACCTGAACAGCCGGCTTCAAGAGCGACACATGAAAGGCTTTCCCCACCTTTAGAGAATGCGGTAAACTGACTCTGTAAGTAACGCGATTAACCCTTTCGGAAATTGGATATGGTCCAATATACCTGGGCCCCAGTTTCGCGGACGGCTGTCTCAGAGCTATATGACGAGTTGATACCCAAACTTTGTCTCCTCTCCGCAGATCGTCTGTTATCTGCCTGCCTCTTCTGTATGCAAAAAGCCTTTTTTAAATTTTCTCCGACATTAGTCCAAATCCTCTTGAAAGATTCCTGCCACTCCTCCAGAACAGGGAACAGAGAGGCCGTCACTGGTAAGGGAGAAAATTTGGGAGACTTCCCATTGACTATTTGAAAAGGCACATAACCAGAGGACTCATTCCTGAGATTGTTATGTGCGAACTCAGCAAATGGTAGAAACTCCGCCCACTGGTGTTGGGCGTCCGCCACATAACATCTCAGGAACTGTTCCAAGGACTGATTGATCCTTTCCGTCTGACCGTTGGTCTGCGGATGGTAACCTGATGAAAAAGACAATGACATACCCATCCACTTACAGAAGGCCCGCCAGAATCTCGAGACAAACTGGACCCCTCTGTCCGAGACGACATTTTCCGGAATGCCGTGTAATTTAAAGATATTTTGAATAAAAAGATCTGCTAATTTTTGAGCAGAAGGAAAACCACTCAAAGACACAAAGTGGGCCATCTTACTGAATCTGTCTGTGACTACCCATATGACAGTCTTTCCATTGGAAACCGGAAGTTCTCCCACAAAGTCCATGGAAATGTGCGTCCATGGCTCCTGAGGGGAGGGCAGAGACTGTAAAGTTCCGACTGGAGCTAGTCGGGAGGGTTTGCTCCTGGCACAGACGGTATAGGTTTTAACAAATTCCCTGCAATCTGGTTGTAATGATGGCCACCAGACAGACCTACACAACAACTCTTGGGTTCTGGTAATGCCAGGATGTCCAGCATTCTTGTGTCCATGAAACAACTGCAGCACTTTGGGACGCAAGACACAAGGGATATATTGAACCCCTTCTGGTTTCAATTCTGGGACTTCTAATTGGAAAGGACTTAGGAGGCTAGCAAGATCTTCAACTATTGCAGTGGCTGCCAGGATTATCTCTTCTGACAGGACACTCTCTGGGGAAGGAGATGGAGCAGTTTCAGGCTCAAAACAATGAGAAAGGGCGTCTGCTTTAACGTTCTTACTCCCTGGTGTAAATGTAATTATGAAATTAAAACGGGTGAAAAAGAGAGCCCATCTAGCCTGTCTGGGGGTGAGTCTTTTAGCTTTTTCAATGTACTGTAAATTTTTATGATCCATGTACACAGTTATTACATGCTCTGCCCCCTCCAACCAGTGGCGCCACTCCTCAAAAGCAAGCTTGATGGCCAATAATTCCCTGTTTCCAACGTCATAATTTCTCGGGGCAGGTGTGATGAATAGCGGAAAAGCTGCCGCGTGTTCTGGCAGTAAGGCGGCTGTTTCCGCGTCTGATGCGGCGGGTTGTCCGCGTCAGCATGTGGCTAGGTTGTCTGGAACTGATGGGGCACATGGGAGGAATGGTGTGGGGGCCGCCGCATGTACTGACGGTGAGGCGGTGGATTCCGCGTCCAGTGAGTCGGTTACCCCGCAGCAACATGTGTCTGGGTTATCTGGACCTAGTAGTGCACACAGATGGAGAGCTACGCGCGCGCGCTGCAAGACAGGCTCTTTATACCAATCGGAGGAAGATCAGCTGATCAGAGCGGTCAGCTGATTCCAGCTCACTCAGGGATTGGTTGATGGGAGCTGGGCGGCGCTGGGGTGTGCTTTACTATATATATCTCCTGCTGTTCAGTTGCTGGTTGTCTGGCGTTGCGAATGCTTATGTGTTAGCACTCAGACCTTAGTCAGATCATTCAGTGTGGTGGAACCAGGAGGACCTGAGAATCCATACTTAGCCAGTTACTGTATATCATCTGTGTTATTCTCTAGCATAGTTCCAGGGTGTTGAGATCACGGCCCTCACACCCCAGACTAGGAATACTGTATATCATCTGTGTTATTCTCTAGCATAGTTCCAGGGTGTTGAGATCACGGCCCTCACACCCCAGACTAGGAATACTGTATATCATCTGTGTTATTCTCTAGCATAGTTCCAGGGTGTTGAGATCACGGCCCTAACACCCCAGACTAGGAATACTGTATATCATCTGTGTTATTCTCTAGCATAGTTCCAGGGTGTTGAGATCACGGCCCTCACACCCCAGACTAGGAATACTGTACATCATCTGTGTTATTCTCTAGCGTAGTTCCAGGGTGTTGAGATCACGGCCCTCACACCCCAGACTAGGAATACTGTATAATATCTGTGTTATTCTCTAGCATAGTTCCAGGGTGTTGAGATCACGGCCCTCACACCCCAGTCTAGGAATACTGTATATCATCTGTGTTATTCTCTAGCATAGTTCCAGGGTGTTGAGATCACGACCCTCACACCTCAGACTAGAACTTGCTCTGAGATCTGTTATGACGTATTGCTTTCCTGACCACTCTTTTGATATCTGATTCGGTACCTTGCCATTCTGATTTCCTGTTGCCAAACCCTGCTTGTCTTGGATATCGAATCAGCTTACTGTCTTTGTACCTTATCTGTCTGTGTGTTGCCGACCCGGCCTGCCCGACCTTTCTGGCTGTCACCCACCCCTTGGGTGATCAGCCTCCCTGCAGGGGCCCTCTGCCTCTCAGAGGGGGCTCTGCTGCTAAACCAGTCCAAGACTCCTTTCCCTGGAGTCTTTGTCTGCAGTAGAGTCTGTCTCTACTTGCTGGACCACTTGCTACCCCAGTGGTCCAATTTCTACTGTTGCACCAAACACTCACAGGCTTCAGGTGTCCAGAGGTTAGCAATATATCTGATTATCGGTGATACTGCAGATCATCAATAATCGGGTATATATCTGCATTCTTGGTGATACTGCAGATCGCCAATAATCAGATTCTCTCTGTGTGCTGACACCAATCGTTACAGAATGCCAGACCAAACCAATATGGACGCACTTAGCAGTCGTCTTGACACACTCACCACTTCGGTGGAAAACCTCATCAGAGTGATGGACGGTCAGCAGGCCCAGATCTCAGCAATATCTGGGTCGCTACAGGTCCTTCAGACGACTGTAAATACAGTGCGATCCCCTCCAGTTACAGATTTGAGAATGTCTGTACCAGAGAAGTTTTCTGGCCATAGATCTGACTTTCAGAATTTTAAGAATCGTGTGATGTCATATTTCGAACTAAGGCCTAACCTGTCAGGAACAGAGGCACAGAGAATTGTCTTTATTAAAAGCTTACTCTCAGGAGACGCTCAAATCTGGGTGTACAATTTAGAGTCAGGGCATGAAGCACTCAGGTCAGTTGAGGAGTTTTTCAAGTCCATGGCCATAATCTATGATGATCCAGACATTTCCTCTACCGCAGAATGGAAGTTGAAAACCTTGCGCCAAGGCAAGAATCCTGTGGAGGTTTATGCAGCAGAGTTCAGAAAGTGGTCGGTATCGGCCAGGTGGGGGGCTTTTGCATTGTTAGATTGTTTCTTATCAGGGTTATTAGACGCAGTCTCTGGGTTAATGTTGGGATACCCTGAACCCAAAACAATTGAGGAAGCTATCTCCCTGGCAGTACGTGTAGATCGTCGATTACGATACCAAAAGCAAACCCGTGGTAAAGATCGGAGTATATATGTCTCTTATGCCACTTCTACATCCGCCTCACCGCCACCTGAGCCAATGCAAATTGGTCACTCCAAATTAACTCGTTCAGAGAGGAATCGTAGAAAAACTGAGCAGCTTTGTCTATACTGTGCAGAGGAGGGTCATGTAGTACGAGATTGTCCCAAGAAGTCGGGAAACGCTGCCGCCTAGGTGTAGTCAGAGGTAATACCCTAGGCACGCAGTCTTTACCTCTACATAATGATCGTTTGTTACTCCCTTGTTCGGTCACATGGGAGGGTCAGACTGCTTCTGCGGAAGCCTTTATTGACTCTGGTTCAGCAGCTAACTTTATCGACTATGAGTTTGCAAAAAAATTGGGGATACCCATGCTTCCCTTGAATTAACCAATGTCACTGCGGTAGATGACTCTCCTCTGCAGAGTAAACGCCCCTTGTCTCAGACTCCTAATGTGTATCTCAAGGTGGGGGTGTTACATGGGGAGAGTCTGCAATTTCTGGTCTTGCATATGGCCACCTCTACCGTCATCTTTGCCATGCCCTGGTTACAAATCCACTCACCTCAGATAGACTGGGTTATGGGTCAGCTAACGAGCTGGTCGTCCCACTGTGATCATCATTGTTTAGCGAAAGTAACCCTGGGTAATACCAACATGCAGGTTGAAGGTGTACTTAGACAATACGCAGAATTTGCCGATGTCTTTTGTCCAAAGTCAGCAGACAAACTTCCCCCTCATCGTGCCTTTGATTGTCCTATCGATTTGAGATCTGGTTGTATGCCGCCCAGGGGTCATCTTTATAACCTATCTGGGCTAGAGAAACTAGCTATGCAGGAATACATCAGGGAAAACTTGGCAAAAGGGTTCATCCGTCCCTCTCGGTCACCAGCAGGGGCAGGGTTTTTTTTTTGTGAAGAAAAAAGACGGAAGTCTCCGCCCTGTATTGATTACAGAGGACTGAATAAAATCACTGTGAAAAATCGCTACCCTTTACCATTGATTGACGATCTATTCACACAGGTGACCAACGCCAAGATTTTTTCTAAGCTAGATCTCAGGGGTGCATACAATCTGGTCCGCATCAGAGATGGCGACGAATGGAAGACGGCCTTTTACACACCCGATGGGCATTACGAATACCTGGTGATGCCCTTCGGGTTGTGCAATGCACCAGCCATCTTCCAGGAGTTAATTAATGAGGTGTTCAGGGAAGTGTTGGGGAAGTTTGTTCTGGTTTACTTGGACGATATACTGATCTTCTCATCCAACCTCTCAGAGCATCTCAAGCATGTCAGATGGGTATTGGAGAGGTTGCGACAGAATCAGCTGTATGCCAAACTTGAGAAATGCCTCTTTGAGGTAGAGTCGGTAGCCTTTTTAGGTTACATCATCTCCACTTCTGGTCTCTCAATGGACCCAGGGAAAGTTTCTGCTGTCCTGGACTGGCCTCAGCCTGTGGGACTGAAGGCACTCCAGAGGTTCCTGGGGTTTGCCAATTACTACGGAAGATTTATTAAGGGGTACTCTACCATCATCTCCCCCCTTACCAGTCTCACCAAGAAAGGGGCCGATACCCATCATTGGTCACCTGAGGCTCATACGGCCTTCTCGACTTTTAAGAAGCTGTTCTGTTCTGCCCCAATACTGAGGCATGTTGACGTCGCATTTCCCTTCATTGTGGAGGTTGATGCCTCAGAAGTGGGGGTAGGAGCAGTATTATCACAGAGATCAGGTTTGCAGGGCAAGCTGCATACTTGCGCTTACTTTTCTTGTAGGTTTTCATCTGCTGGGAAAAATTATGACATCGGCAATCGGGAGCTCCTAGCCATCAAATTAGCTTTTGAGGAATGGCGACACTGGCTGGAGGGTGCAGAACATGTTATCACGGTTTACACAGACCACAAGAATTTGGAGTATATCGAGGGGGCTAAGAGACTTAGCCCTCGCCAGGCCAGATGGTCCCTGTTTTTTGCTAGATTTAGATTTATAATCACGTATACTCCCGGATGTAAGAATATCAAGGCCGATGCGCTCTCTAGGTGTTTTGAGCCCGAGTCAGTGCAGCCTGCTGCTCCTGAGACTATCTTGCCTCCTAAGGTAGTCCTGGCAGCCACTGAGACTTGAAAAGATTGGTCAGCCATTTTGAGTCCCTATCAACAAGATGTTCCAGAGGGGAAGCCAGAGGGGGTCATGTTTGTGCCACTGCCCTTTCGGTTACAAATTCTGCAGTTTTTTCACTCTCACAAGAATGCTGGTCACCCTGGAGCCACCAGAACTCAGGATCTACTGGCTAGATGTGCCTGGTGGCCTAGTTTAGTGTCTGACTGCAAGGAATTTGTAAGGGAGTGCACGATCTGTGCGAGGAGTAACCCCTCTCGTCAGGCCCCCGTGGGCACGTTACAGTCCTTGCCAGTCCCCAATGAACCTTGGACTCATATTTCCATGGATTTTGTGGGTGAACTCCCTCGGTCTGAAGGCAAGTTGGTCATTTGGGTGGTAGTAGATCGTTTCAGTAAGATGGCACACTTTGTCCCTCTGAAAGGACTCCCCTCGGCCCAGGAATTGGCTAATCTCTTCATCCAGCACATCTTCCGGTTGCATGGCATTCTGGAAAGTGTAGTGTCAGATCGGGGAGTCCAATTCGTTTCAAAATTTTGGAGGGCCTTTTGCCATCAATTAGACATGGAACTCGCATTTTCATCAGGCTACCACCCTCAGACCAACGGCCAGACCGAGAGAGTTAACCAATCTCTGGAACAATTTCTCAGGTGCTATGTTGCTGATGCGCAAACTGATAGGGTAAAGTTTTTGACATTTGCAGAGTTTGCGCACAACAATCTGAAGAGCTCTTCTTCTGGGTATTCCCCTTTTCAAGTGGTGTCAGGTAGATCACCTAAGTTTGCTCCTTTGGCAGTCGCATCAACTCCTTTTCCAGCTCTGGAGGACTGGCAGAAGGCCTTGAAAGAGATTTGGGGAATGGTTAAGAGAAACCTAGGGAAAGCTTTCCAAACCCAGAAGAAGCAGACAGATAAACATCGGTCTGTAGAGTGGAGATTCTCCCCTGGAGATCTGGTGTGGGTGTCCACTCGTCATTTGGACTTGAAACAATTGTCACCCAAGTTAGGTCCTAAATTTATAGGACCATTTCCAGTGGCCAAGAAGATTAATAATGTCACATATGCTGCCGATCTCCCAGCCAGCATGAAAGGTGTGAGATCGTTCCATGTGTCCCTGTTGAAACCAGCTACACAGGTGGATTCCTCTCCCCCACCCCCACCCCCGTGTGGGTGGACGACCAACCAGAGTATGAGATTGAAAAGATTCTGGATTCTCTGCAGAATTCTGTGCAGTATCTGGTCCACTGGAAAGGATATGGCATAGAGGAGAGATCTTGGGTGCCAGATTGCTGCATGCATGCGGAAGATTTGAAGAAAGAGTTCCATGATTTGCATCCTGGAAATCCTGGTGGAAAGTGTCCAGAGTCCACTCCTCGGGGGGGGGGGGGGGGGGTACTGTGATGAATAGCGGAAAAGCCGCCACGTGTTCTGGTAGTAAGGCGGCTGTTTCCGCGTCTGATGCGGCGGGTTGTCCGCGTCAGCATGTGGCTAGGTTGTCTGGAACTGATGGGGCACATGGGAGGAATGGTGTGGGGGCTGCCGCATGTACTGACAGTGAGGCGGCGGATTCCGCGTCCAGTGCGGCGGTTACCTCGCAGCAACATGTGTCTGGGTTATCTGGACCTAGTAGTGCACACAGATGGAGAGCTACGCGCGCGCCCGCTGCAAGACAGGCTCTTTATACCAATCGGAGGAAGATCAGCTGATCAGAGCGGTCAGCTGATCCCGGCTCACTCAGGGATTGGTTGATGGGAGCTGGGCGGCGCTGGGGAGCGCTTTACTATATATATCTCCTGCTGTTCAGTTGCTGGTTGTCTGGCGTTGTGAATGCTTATGTGTTAGCACTCAGACCTTAGTCAGATCGTTCAGTGTGGTGGAACCAGGAGGACCTGGGAATCCATACTTAGCCAGTTAATGTATATCATCTGTGTTATTCTCTAGCATAGTTCCAGGGTGTTGAGATCACGGCCCTCACACCCCAGACTAGGAATACTGTATATCATCTGTGTTATTCTCTAGCATAGTTCCAGGGTGTTGAGATCACGGCCCTCACACCCCAGACTAGGAATACTGTATATCATCTGTGTTATTCTCTAGCATAGTGTGAGGTTTACATTAATATAGATATACCTAACTGTAGAATCCTCCTTGTATAACGAGACAGGTTCTCTTAAGTTTCTGTTATAATAGGAAAATAGACAGAAATCTGTTTCTCTCTAGCAGCAGCTCAGAGCAATAGAAACTAGATAAGGGGGTCTAATGATTTCAAAGTTTAATTTTCTCCCTCTATCATAACAAATCAGCTGACTGAAACCAGATAATAAAGGACTTAGGACATGTCAGATAGATATGTATGTTTCTGCAGTGTTTAGCAAAATTATTAGCTGACAGGTATGAAAGTCAGAAATAGGAACCCATCACGCCATATTGTAATTATTAACTTAATGACATAATGCTTTATGTGACTATAATGCTATAAAAACTTGAAGTCTTTCATTATTAAACTAAGAAGATCTGGTTTGCAAACATGTAGCTGGTGTCCGTGTGATCTTCTTCCTAAGGGCCTAAAATTCGGAGTCCGTTAGCCAACGTATGAGTAGAGGTGTTTGGCCTCACTTTAAATTTATATTACAGGTCTTAGACTTCACAATTTGGCGCCCGAACAGGGACCGAGCAGATAATATTCACCTAGGATCGTCTGAGGTGTGAGATAGCAGGACAACAGCTGCCTAGTGGAAGATCTGTCAACTTGGTAAGAACCTCTTGACTTAGCTCCTATATATCTTTGTCTCCTCTCTCTCACAGCCTCTTGTGGTCTGGGTGAGTATTAATGCCTCGCAAAAACTGAACCTTGGCTACTTGGATATATTTGTCTTGTCTGTGGTGCTTGTTTTTATGTAATCTAACATTGTATTTGGGGTTTATTAACGGTCATTCTGAAAATGCATGTGTAATACCTTACAGTGCAGTGTTGATGTAATTTGTAGCTGTAACTTTGTTGTTTATGCATGTCTTTTCAAAAAAGGTTGTAAAGTGTTATAAATAGATCATAGACAGGTTGCTGCGGTTTAGCTTTGTTGATTTAATCAGTGGCTGTATTGAGGTGGCATTAGGAAGTGGTTTTTACGCAAATTCTAGACCATAATATATGTCAATAATATAAGACTGTGTATAAACGCTGCGTAGCAGTGTTTCACTCCTCGCGTCTGCCAAAGCTTTCTGTTTCAGTTCAGTCTATATTAGTTAATAATTAACAGGCCTCTGCTGCTAGAGAGAATATATCTCTCATTAACCGGCCTGAGATAAGAGGTAAACCTACAGGTCAAAGGGCCCCTGGTTTGTAAGTTTTCCTCGCTGTGTAAAAGCTTCATTGCTAACACAGAAATTAACTCTTTGTAGACTGAACCAGCAGATAGCTTAGGAACATATTGCAGCATCATATCTTCTGGTCTAAATATATTGCAGGTAGAGGGCTAGGAACGTTGTGTTTATAGGCATTTGAGAAATTACGTTTGCTAGATAGAATAAGGGTGTCTGATAAAAAGGTGTCTAGAGGTTTTATCTCATGTATTTGTAGTAAGTGGTTGGCCAACCCGTGATACAAAGTGCACTTTTTAAAGTAGTAAGTGTGTAAGCTAAAGATGGGAAATAATGTATCTACCCCTCTTGGCTCGAATCAAGCAGGTCTTGATCCTAAACCTCCTGGTAAGACAGCAGTTGAGTGGATGACAGACACCCATAGTACGTGGGCTACAGCCCCGTTTAAAAGTATTTGCAAGAAAACTAAAATGCCAGATGGTGGAAGATTAGACTATGACTTTTTTTGACTTTTGGAAGGATTTTATAGCCAGGCATCAGAAGTGGCTAGAAAGGAAACAGCTAATTACTCAGATTAAATTGTGTATTACAGAATCTCAGAAAAAGCCAGAACAGGTTGTAGAATGTTTCTATGTATAGGTATGCCCCTAGGAGGCGACTGCCTGCTGGGTGGCCAGATGAAAGCATCAAGGTGTAAGGTGTTGGAGCTGGAGCAGCTATGTCTAGGGGTGCAACAACATCTGCTGGTAGTGCAGCCTTGAAAAGGGAAGGTTTGAAAAGGAGCAAAGACTGTCTATGGAGAGGCAATACGGCAGCAAGTATCATATTTGTTGAAGCAATAAGCATTTAAAGGAAGAGACAAATAGAGGGATAGTACAGTGACTAAGCAGCATAAAGGATTGTTGGTGAATATACATAAATACAAGTGTTAAAGCATCACCTGCACATCAGAAGTGGTATTACATTTACATTTCAGTTTGCTATGTTATCATCTCTAAAAAAAAAAAAAAAAAAAAAAGTTAACAAGGTTTCAATACTGTCTGCCATGTGTAACATTTCTTAGTCACTGCATTCCACAAGGAGCAAACCGTCTAACAGCAGACAGGAGGGTATCCAATGTTAAAAATTACCCAATGCCAACATCTGTCAGGAAGTTAAGGACATTTCTGGGTTTAGTAAGTTACTGCAGGGATTGGATTCCCAATGCATCCCAGCTGATGACACCTTTGTATGAGAGTGTCTCCAGGGAACCATTTGTAATCACTGAACCAGGCAAAGCATCTTTTGAGGCCTTAAAACAAGCCATAGTCACAGCACCAGTGTTGGGGCTGCCTGACTACAAGAAAGAATTTTTCCTTTTCTGCCATGAGAGCAAAGGACATGCAACAGGAGTACTCACTCAAATGCATATCTCCAAGCAGAGGCCTGTGGCCTATTTTTCAGCCAAACTTGATCCAGTGATTCAGGGGTCCCCTGGATGTGTCAGGAGTGTAGCAGCTTGTGCCCTCATGCTTACTAAGTCGGCTGACTTGGTGCTAGGACATACTCTTAATCTGTTAACACCCCACAGTGTACTTGAAATCCTAAACAGGGTACAGACTAAACATTTGTCAATGGCAAGGTTAACAAAATATGAGGTTGCATTGCTTACACCAGAAAACCTAAAATTAAAAAGATGTAACACCCTAAATCCAGCTACACTCTTACCAAATGAGGAAACTGAACTGATAGAGGAACATGATTGTCTGGAGTTAATAGACATGGAAACTATCCAAACCTCTAATGTCCAAGATACACCTTTGCAAAATCCAGATTTTAAATTCTTTGTTGATGGTTCTAGGTACTACACTGAGGATGGTAAGCCACACACTGGTTATGCTGTTGTAACACTGGAGGAAACAGTGGTGCAAAAATCTTTACCTCCAAAGAAATCGGCACAGGAGGCAGAACTTCATGCTCTCATTGAAGCCTGTACTCTGGCCACAGGTAAGACTG
Source organism: Hyperolius riggenbachi (assembly GCF_040937935.1). Taxonomy (NCBI): domain Eukaryota; kingdom Metazoa; phylum Chordata; class Amphibia; order Anura; family Hyperoliidae; genus Hyperolius; species Hyperolius riggenbachi. The sequence goes on along the minus strand of NC_090653.1, from coordinate 184,107,834 downwards.
CCAATGTCTTTACAGATAGCAGGTATGGATTTTCCATATCACACGACTACGGTCCGATTTGGAGGTCCCGGAACTTTATGACGGCTGCAGGTAAACCAATTAAAAAAAGCTGATCTGCTAAGTAACTTGTTTAAGGCTCTCCAGTTACCATCCAGAGTAGCCATATTAAAAGTACAAGCACACACAAAAGAGCAGTCAAAGGAAGCTAAAGGTAATCGAAGAGCAGACGCCGCTGCCAAAGCCGCAGCTCTCACCCCCCTGTCGGAAGTTGCACTGTTCAATATCTCAGAGATTCCACCTGTACCAGTGGATGTGGAGATGCTGAAAACTCTACAAAGACAAGAAGCTACCAGTCACAAAGCTGCATGGAGTAGTAAGGGGGCACAGCAAGAAGAAGATGGAGTGTGGAGGGCAGGATCTTTGTTCTGTCTTCCTAGATCTCTATACCCAATGATGGCTGCTCTAACACATAATAATCCGATAATCCGAACATTTGTATAGCGCTTTTCTCCTGTCGGACTCAAAGCGCTCAAGAGCTGCAGCCACTGGGACGCGCTCAGGAGGCCACCCTGCAGTGTTAGGGAGTCTTGCCTTGAACTCCTTACTGAATAGGTACTTGACCTAGCCAGGAATCGAACCCTGGTCTCCCATGTCAAAGGCAGAGCCCTTAACCAGTACACTATCCAGCCACTACATGGTCCAACTCACATGGGTAGAATAATATGGTTGCTCTGGTAGGTAAATACTGGATAGCACCTGGGTTCAGCTCCGTTGCTGCCCGAGTCACAGCAAATTGTGAGATCTGCATGCGACATAATATTGGACAAGTAGTGAAGGTAAGGCAAAGGCATATGCCTAGGCCAGAGTACCTGTTGCAAAAGTTACAAATTGACCTCATATAGCTACCAAATGTGGGAGGGTATGAGTTTGCCCTGCTTTGTGTTGATGTCTTTTCAGGATTAGCCTGAGTGTTGGCCAGTAATCAAAGCAAATGCTAAAACATGAAAAAGCAAAAACAAAGCCCTAACAGAGGTAATATGCAGATATTCACTGCCGGAGGTAATTATCAGTGAACAAGGTTCTCATTTCACAGGACAGGTGGTACAGGAAATAATGCAGGCTATGGGTATCACACAGGCTTTCTATACTCCTTATCATTCACAATAGTAGTGGGAAAGCAGAAAGACTAAATTGTGCAATTAAAACAAGGGAAGGAAAATGTGTGAAGATACAGGTAAGCTGTGGACAGAATGTTTACCTATCGTCCTGTATAGTGTAAGAACTACCCCAATGAAACACAGACTTAGGTTAAGTCCATATGAAATCTTGTTTGACAGGTACCTAGAACAGAATAAATTTGCCTCAGCAAATCCAATAATTTCATTCAAATCTAGCAGAATATGTCATTACCATACAGAGCCATTTAGCTGAGACTCATAAAAATTATTTCTCCTTGTGACAGCTACTTCAGTAAAACTTGAGGAATTCATTAACTGGACTCACGTCAGTCATTGTAAGAAAGTGACCAAAGACAACAATGGTTAAACTGATAGGCTTACACATTGTGTTATTTGTGTATTTTGTCAATGTATTTCAGGTTCAAGACTTGTTCTGGGAAGAACCAAACCTGTATATGATGCTGCAAAGGAGAGTGGCATTAGCTGAGAATAAAACAAAATGTTGAGTATGTGGTATGAGGCCAAAGGATTCAAAGGGGTTGCTACTAATAGCCATCCCCATAACAAATGAAGCATTAAGTAAAGAGGACATTTTAGGACGAAACCATACTGCAGATAGAGCCAGAGCTGTCTGGAGAACCCCTGTGTTAAAACCAATGCCTAATTCAAAGCCCACAATATGCATGGATATAGAAAAATCCCTGAGACACCTCTAGTATCTATAGGTAGACTGCCCAAATCATATTGCAATAACGCCACATATAACTTTACTATGCTCTGGAAAAATGTAAGCATAAATGATATAGGTACTGATGCATGGTCCCTAGGAATAGCCTTACTTATGCTCCTAGGGGGTAACACTGGTTATATGAATTTTCCCTCAGATCAAGGTATTAATAAAACTTTATGTAATTTTACTCATCTAGATGCTATCCGGATCCCAGAGTGTGCAAACTTATTAGGAATAGAGCTTGCTATGATAGGAGCAGGAGCACATGTTAATGTATCAAAAGAGATGTTTTCACGAGGTATAATCTCATTGCAACCACCCTATTACTTTGTTTGTGGACGCTGGGCTTATGCCTGGCTGCCAAGAGGAAGCTATGGTCCATGTACTGTAGCTACCTTAGCTCCAGTAGTAGCTGTTGTAGAAGAAAAAGCTATAACTGCAAAGAAATATTTATTGCCCCATCACAATCTATATAAAAGGAGTCTGTTTACCGCCAATGATTATGCATGGGCCTTTTTCCCTACACGGACAGGTTGGGGGATGCAAATGATGATAAGATTAAATAACTACTCTGGACTAATATGTTTAATAAGACCATTGCAGCGGTCACTGCTAACACAGTTGAAATAGCCCAAGTACGCAAGTTGGCACTACAAGAAAAATTGGACTTAGATTATATACATATTAGCGGCCCAGGGGGGGATGTATATGGTGGTCCAGGATGATTGCTGTACGTGGATTGACGACAGTGACGACAGTCCTCAACCACTTACAAAAAGTAAAAGAGTTGCAAAACACCGCTAGGGAAATAGGCAATGAGGGATGGAATCCTTTTAAAGGTACAAATATAGGGAATTTATTTGGTTCAATTGGAGGGTTCTTTAAACAAATAGTTGCCTATCTGGTGATGTTCCTGCACACAGTTCTGATGTTTTACCTTTGATATAGATTCATTATGTGTTTCATTAGCAGGTGCACTCGCACATCTGAAGCTCACATCTACTTAGTTCAACGAAGAAGCTCCTATGATGAAATATCTACCCAGGAGTATGAAAATTGCGCGACATCGTCGGTCTAACTATTAGATCCTGTGCCTGAAGGCCAATTGGCTATCAGGGTTGGTACGCTGGTCACTGTTGCGCTTAACGTGCGGTGACCGTGCCTTGAACGCGCTTGTCACTGTTGCGCTTATCGTGTGGTGACCGCGTTTAGCTGTAGTGTAGTCAGAAGTTTATGTTAGAAAGCTTTGAATTACTTCTGTAAAATTCTTGTTTGTTAATTGTTATAATTGATTTATTAATTTATGTGGCCATCATATGGCCAAAAGGGGGGAAATGTGAGGTTTACATTAATATAGATATACCTAACTGTAGAATCCTCCTTGTATAACGAGACAGGTTCTCTTAAGTTTCTGTTATAATAGGAAAATAGACAGAAATCTGTTTCTCTCTAGCAGCAGCTCAGAGCAATAGAAACTAGATAAGGGGGTCTAATGATTTCAAAGTTTAATTTTCTCCCTCTATCATAACAAATCAGCTGACTGAAACCAGATAATAAAGGACTTAGGACATGTCAGATAGATATGTATGTTTCTGCAGTGTTTAGCAAAATTATTAGCTGACAGGTATGAAAGTCAGAAATAGGAACCCATCACGCCATATCTATATATATAATAGAGTAAGTGCCTCAACCTTCGAGCAAGAAGAAGAAGTACTTTGCATGAGAAAATGTATGCGTGATCAAACACCAAGTTTAAGGCCTCTTTTCCACGGACTGTTGAGCTGTGTGCTCAGCAAGCAGTTACCAGGCAGCAACAAGCAGTTACCAGGCAGCAACAAGCAGTTACCAGGCAGCAGTAAGCAGTTACCAGGCAGCAGTGAGCAGATACCAGGCAGCAACAAGCAGTTACCAGGCAGCAACAAGCAGTTACCAGGCAGCAGTAAGCAGTTACCAGGCAGCAGCAAGCAGTTACCAGGCAGCAGCAAGCAGTTACCAGGCAGCAGCAAGCAGTTACCAGGCAGCAACAAGCAGTTACCAGGCAGCAGTGAGCAGATACCAGGCAGCAACAAGCAGTTACCAGGCAGCAACAAGCAGTTACCAGGCAGCAGTAAGCAGTTGTAAGAGTTTGAGAGGCATTTTACTGCCTATCAACTGTCCATGGAAAAGAGGCCTACCCTAGCAAGTCTGGCTTTGCAAATCTGGCCTAATTGGCTATTCATGAGGCAATGCTCACGCAAATTTGCTTTTGCATGCCAAACTAGGCAGAGTCAAAAAACCAATAGCACAAAGCCCTGCTACATGCCAGTGATGAGCGAAAATGCAAAAATTTATTTCGACAAATTTTTACCGAATTTTCACCTAATTTCGTTTTGACAGGCAAATTTTCCATCTAATTTTTTTGCGTTAATTTTCGCCTAATGCCAGTCATTTTCGCGTTACTTGCGTATTATTGTGGACATTCTCCGCATAAGGGCATTAGCGTCCGCATTCAGAGAAGTTTCTTGCGCATTATTGCGGACATTTTTCCGTATAAACGTCCGCATAAACTGAATGGTACTTATCCGTTAGCCGGGCGCATCCGGCAGGTGGCGCTAATTACTATTCCCCCTCCAGGCCGACATGGATAGTAGGGAAAGATGTAACTCTGGTGGAGTTTTGTCGCCACCTAGAGGATGCGCCCGGCTAACGGATAAGTACCAACTGAATTTCCATGCGGATTATTGTGGACATTTTTCCGCATAAGGGCATAAGCATCCACATACAATGAATTTTCGATGCTGGTCGAAAATGCAAATATTTCTGAAGATTTTCGTGAAAATTCACCAAAAACGAAAACGGGATTTTTGATGCGAAAATGACTTGGGCGAAAATTCGCAAGCAGCACTGCTACATGCTACATTAGCACTATCCAGGAGCGCCACAGGGAGGATTCCCAATGCCCCCTTTTTATACAACCGGGGGGACCGCGGGGTCCCAGGCTCTCTCGCCGCCTGGGAACCACAGCGGCGCCCCGGAGGGGGAGGCTAGGTGGCGCAGGCGAACCCCACCCCCACAGGGGAGAGCCGTCCGCACCCACCTCCCAATATTAAAAACAGGCACTTACCTTCATGTCCATTGCGTTCTGCTACATGCGCATTAACTTGGGGGCACCACATGAGAAAGGAGTGAAGCATGGGTTACCCTGAGCTTTAGAGCTCAGGGCTGGCTCACATACAACACTCCGGGGGGGGGAAGGGTTGAAGGACAAGCGCAGACAACTAACTCCAATTTTCGCATTGCGCACAATCGCGAATTTTCGCATGAAAGGATAACGTTTTCGAACGCAAACGCTAATTTTTGCGCGAAATCGATATCGTTTTCGCGTAAAAATTCGCGTTTGCATGCTAAAACGTTATCGTTTAGCGCAAAAATTTGCGAGAGCGCACGCAATGCAAAAATTCGCGTGAAAACGGCCGTGCTAACAGTTAGCACTCTTTTGTGAATCAAGCCCTATGAATGCATTTTGCAGGAACTGATCTTTTGCAGATACTGATCTGTTGCATGTGTACAGCATCTTTGTGTGCAGCATCTTGCAAAAAATTTTATCTGATGGGGAGTTCAGCTCAATAGAATAGACTGTGTAGGTATGGCTCTCATACTACATGGAAGGGGATAACATTGGTCTGTGATCTTTCATTTTCCAAAGACTTTTATCTGATGTGTGTACCCACCTTTATTCTTCTTGCTTCAAGGTTGAGGCACGTACTCTATTAGATAGATAGAAGATGCGGCGTATACTACGACGCAGGTCGGCTAGTTGTAATTATTAACTTAATGACATAATGCTTTATGTGACTATAATGCTATAAAAACTTGAAGTCTTTCATTATTAAACTAAGAAGATCTGGTTTGCAAACATGTAGCTGGTGTCCGTGTGATCTTCTTCCTAAGGGCCTAAAATTCGGAGTCCGTTAGCCAACGTATGAGTAGAGGTGTTTGGCCTCACTTTAAATTTATATTACAGGTCTTAGACTTCACAATAGTTCCAGGGTGTTGAGATCACGGCCCTCACACCCCAGACTAGGAATACTGTATATCATCTGTGTTATTCTCTAGCATAGTTCCAAGGTGTTGAGATCACGGCCCTCACACCCCAGTCTAGGAATACTGTATATCATCTGTGTTATTCTCTAGCATAGTTCCAGGGTGTTGAGATCACGGCCCTCACACCTCAGACTAGAACTTGCTCTGATATCTGTTATGACGTATTGCTTTCCTGACCACTCTTTTGATATCTGATTCGGTACCTTGCCATTCTGATTTCCTGTTGCCAATACCTGCTTGTCTTGGATACCGAATCAGCTTACTGTCTTTGTACCTTATCTGTCTGTGTGTTGCCAACCCGGCCTGCCCGACCTTTCTGGCTGTCACCCACCCCTTGGGTGATCAGCCTCCCTGCATGGGGCCCTCTGCCTCTCAGAGGGGGCTCTGCTGCTAAACCAGTCCAAGACTCCTTTCCCTGGAGTCTGCAGTAGAGTCTGTCTCTACATGTTGGACCACTTGCTACCCCAGTGGACCAATTTCTACTGTTGCACCAAACACTAACACGCTTCAGGTGTCTAGAGGTTAGCAATATATCTGATTATCGGTGATACTGCAGATCATCAATAATCGGGTATATATCTGCATTCTTGGTGATACTGCAGATCGCCAATAATCAGATTTTCTCTGTGTGCTGACACCAATCGTTACAGCAGGGGAGAACTTTCTAGAAAAAAAAAACACAGGGATGAAGCTTGCCTTGAAGTCCTGAACGTTGAGACAATACTGCTCCCACTCCAACCTCTGAGGCATCCACCTCCACTATAAATGGATAAGCAACATCTACATGACGTAATATAGGGGCAGAACAGAATGCCTCTTTCAGAGAGGAAAATGCCGCACATGCTTCTTCTGACCAATGAGTGGCATCAGCCCCTTTTTTTGTCAAATTAGTAAGCGGAGTCACCACCGAAGAGAAACCCTTGATAAACTTCCTGTAATAGTTTGCGAATCCCAAGAATCTCTGTAGTGCTTTAAGCCCAGATGGTTGTGACCAATCCCTCACAGCAGAGACCTTCTTGGGATCCATGGACAACCCTGACGTAGAGATAATGTATCCAAGAAAGGCAATCTCCTTTACCTCGAAAACACATTTTTCTAATTTTGCACACAATTGATTGTCCCTGAGTTTTTGTAACACATACTTCACATGTTGGTGATGTTCAGTGATACTTTTAGAAAATATCAAGATATCATCTAAGTAGACGATTACAAAGTGACCCAGTACCTCTCTGAAAATCTCGTTAACAAACTCCTGAAAAACTGCAGGAGCGTTACACAACCCAAAAGGCATCACCAAGTACTCGTAATGCCCCTTGGCAGTGTTGAACGCCATCTTCCACTCGTCTTCTTCCCTAATACGGATTAAATTGTAGGCCCCCCTCAGATCTAACTTTGTGAATACAGAAGCCTCGGAAACTTGTGTGAACAGATCATCGATCAACGGTAGTGGATAATGATTCTTAATCGTGATCTTATTTAGACCCCTGTAGTCAATACAGGGGCGCAAACCTCCGTCTTTTTTCTGGACAAAAAAAGAATCCGGCCCCCGCAGGAGATCTCGAAGGGCGGATGAAACCCTTCTGTAAATTTTCCTGAATGTAATCATCCATGGCCAATTTTTCCAAGGGAGAGAGATTATATAAGTGGCCCCTAGGAGGCATGGTTCCTGGTTTCAAATCTATTGGGCAGTCAAAGGGTCTATGAGGGGGTAACTGGTCTGCTGCCCGAGGACAAAAAACATCAGAATATTCTTGATATTGAGGAGGAACTCCTTCCACGTGAACCTTAGTAGAACACAAAGTTATACTCTGTAGACAATGTTGTGAACAATAAGGAGACCAAGTAGTCAACTGCCCATTTCTCCAATCAAACTGAGGAGAATGTAAGCTTAACCAGGGTAAACCTAATATCACCGTAGAGGTAGACATTTTTAAAACAAAGAACTGTATGACCTCCTTGTGCAGAGCTCCTACTTGAAGCGAGAGAGGAGGTGTCTGGCACAGTGGGGACTTTCCTTGCAAAGGAGAATCATCAATTGCTGTAACGTACAAATGTCTTTCTACAGGAAGTACAGGAATATTTAAACTTAAAGCAAAACGCAGATCTAAAAAGTTGGCAGTCGACCCAGAATCCACAAATGCTGTGGTAGGAAAGTTTCGCCCTGCCCAATTTATGGAGCAGAGCAATAAAATGTTCTCTTGTTTTGGAGGTGAAACTAGTCCGCTTAGGGTGGTACCCCCAACCACACCTAAGCTGAAGAGTTTCCCGACTTCCTACCACAGTTTTGTGCAATGTGACCCCTTTCTCCGCAGTACATGCAGAGACCCTCTCTGCGTCTTCTGATTCTCTCAGCCTCTGTGAGGCGCCCGTGGCCTAGCTGCATAGGCTCCTCAGTCTCAACTGCTGCCGAGCTACTAGCACCTGAAGCCCTAGGATACAGAGGGTACCTGCCCTTCTTATTGTACCTAAGGCGTCTATCTATTCTGATAGATAGTGTTATAGCCTCATCAAGATCTTTAGGCTCTGGATGGCTAACCATCACGTCGGTTACCGCTTCTGACAACCCATCTAGGTATCTATCAAGAAGTGCATATCGCTCCCATCTAGAGGATACAGCCCATTTTCTGAACTCTGATGCATAATCCTCTGCTGTACTGCGTCCCTGTGTAAGGTTTTTAAGTTTACGTTCGGCCGTGGCGGCACTATCCGGATCATCATAGATGACCGCCATGGCCTTAAAAAACTCTTGGACGGACGAAAAAGCAGGATGCTCGTCAGGTAAACCGTAAGCCCAAGTTTGGGAATCTGCGTGCAACAGAGTTTTGACAAGAGTGACCTTCTGAGCCTTGGTTCCTGAGGACACAGGTTTCATCTCAAAATATGACAGAACTCTGTGGCGGAAATTCTGAAAATCTGACCTAGAGCCTGAAAATTTCTCAGGAATTTTCATTTTAGGCTCACTAGGAGCCGGGGGAGGTAGGACGTTAAGTGGTTGTTGCAGCCTCTGGACAGTCTCAGTCAGCTGGGTAATCTGAGCCTGCTGTGTAGTCACAGTAATCTTCAGCTGTTCTAACTCTGCCCTTACGGTCTGAAGCTGATTGACCACCCCCTCCATTTTACTTCTTTATGGTCTGTGTTTATGTAACGATCGGTGAAGATCAGTGTCACACCCAGAGCCTTGATTATTGGTGATCCGCAGAATCACCAATAATACAAGGATTGACCCGATTATATAGCAATCTGCGGAATTGCTAATAATGCGGGTAGATCAAAAAGGGAGTGTACACACGAACAGTGCAACAAAATACAGTGCAGAATAAATACACAAGTTTGTGGAAATGTCCACCACTCGGTAATTCCTCAGAGGTGTGGTTACCTCTGAATGGGAACCCCGTGTGTGAGATCCTCCAAGGGAAGCAGTGGAGGAACCTCGGCCTCTGGCAGTAATGGTCTGCTAGGGCGGGCGTCTCAGAGAGGCAAGCCTCAGATAGTTACCCTACAGCGGGAGACGTTCCACTGAAGGGAGAAAGGTCAGACAAATAGAGGTTCGGCAACAGATCAGGCAGCAACAGTACAGAAACGTGAGACGAGAGAATAGTCAGAAAACAAGTCAATAATCGATAACGGGACGGGCTGGCGAAGTACAGAATCAGAAAACAGAAGGATGGTCAAGACAGGCACAGAGTCATACACAAGAAATCAATACAGTTCAATATGCGTATATACTGGCGATAAACCAGTATATAACGTAATATCAAATACAAGACTGGCTAAGTGTAACAAGAGCCGGGGTCCTGCCGGATTGTCACACGAGAAGTGACTAGGTCTGAGTGCTGACACAGGGTATCGCAAACACAGATGAAGTGTGACTGAAAAGCACTTCCTTATATACTGCCTGGGAGAGTAGTCTCCACCCCAAGCAGCAACCAATCAGGGCAGACAAAAAACGTCAGCTGACCTCTAGGTCAGGTGACACGCTTTCTAAGGGTACGCTTTCTAGGCGCGCACCCCCTAGAGGCAAGATGGCAGAGCCCTGATGTGCAGCACGCCGGTGAGTTTGGCTCGGTGCGCCCGGAGGATCTTGCACAGCGGATGCGGACAAATTTCTGCATTCCGCATTGGAAAGTCTGCATGCCGGAACGGATGCGACCATATTTCCGCAATCCGTCCGGCGTCGTGGAATTTTTGTTCCATCGCCTTCAGAGGAAGAGACAGTGCTCTGCCTCAGGGAATCCCCGGCGACTCCTCTAGGAGTGCTCTCCGATCCTTGACCCCTGGACTGGGGCCTTTTACCTCTGCCACTCAGCCCATGGCCATAGCTTGGAGAGGAGAAGAGTAGGGGAGCCTGTGTGCGAGAGCGGGCAGCCATGGAGCCAGCTGCTTGGCACTGTGGGGCCTGACTAGAAGACGGAGCCTGCCATCCAGAATGGCAGCCACAGATGGCTCAGTCGGGTCGGCAGATGCTGTTTTAGATGAGGGAGCCTGCCTGACCAAGTGGGCAGCCGTGCCCCTGCTGGCGGAGGCACCCACACCAGTCTTATTCCTGCACCGGGCAGGCCCTCTCCCCTTGCGAGAAACAGCTGCTGAAGAGGAAATAATTGATGCCAGTGGTGCAACCAGGGAAGAACTCTGCGCCTGAAGAGGATTCCTCCCAGCCGTCTTCTTAACCGAAGCTTTGCACTGCTTGGAACAAGGGGCTAGTGGGTCTCCTAATGTGGCACTGAGCACTTGGGGGGGTGTCTGGAGGACGAATCTTCTGAGCCCATGTGGACACCCCCGCTGTGACAGACACTGGACCCGGACCAAGCATCGTCATCTGATTGGAGACCCAGTCATCTTCTCGGGCAGCAGCTTCATCCTGGAGTCTCCTAACCAAGGCCTCAAAATCCATGGCTCCGGTAAGGGAAAGCTCTACAAGCTCCAAAGATTCTAGAGAAATCCCTGAGGGGAAAGGAAACTCCACCTCTCCTATAACTTATAAACAAGATTCCTCTGGTTCCTACACTATCCCACCCTATTGGCTCAATCCCGCATCCCACCCTATGACTAAATAATTCACCCTGACACTGCTGGTTGTCTCGGCCAACCCCATCATGGTGGGAGCCCACCTGAGGCCCTATGTGCCCCAATCCGAGCTCAACTATCTGTTTGGTCGGTTCCGTGAAGGATACATCCGAGCAAAAAAAAAAGATCTACTTACCTGGGGCTTCTTCCAGCCCCTGGCAACCTATCTGCCCCTTGCAGCAGCTCTGGTGTACCCAGATCCCCTCCATTGCAGATACCGACCTAGCCAGGTCAGCATCTACTGCGCCTGCGCAAGTGTGCAGTTGCGCCACTCAGGAACGCGCTCCCGCAGCCATAGCTGCACAGTAGTGTTTCACCCTAATTATTATAAGTATTTATATAGCATAGTAATAGTCTAATGTCCTACCATAGCATTATTATATTGCACTGATATCTTCTGCAGCACTTTACAGAGTACATAGCCATGTCACTGACCATCCTCAGAAGAGCCCCCATCTATTCCCTAGCATAGTCATAGTCTAATGTCCTACAATATTAGTATGTGTTTATGTAGCACTGACATCTTATGCAGTTATGTCTCTGTTAGTCCTCAGAGGAGCTCACAATCTAATTCCTTCCATAGTCTAATCTAACGTCCTACCATATTATTATTTAGTATTTATATAGCACTGACATCATGTTTCTTTTATGGAGAAACACTTCTTTTTTGGGGAGTGGGGGGGGGGGGGGGGTGGGGAGGGGAGCAGGGGGATAAAAGGGAGTGGGGGGCCCTGTAAGTTTGCCTGGTATGGGGCCCACAAATTTCTGATCTATCTACCTTTATCTATCCATATAGATTTCGTTTTGCTCAAGCACTACTTATAGTGGATCTGAGGTGAAATTTTACACATTTCATAATTGTGCCCTTCACATATATTTTATAGGGCATTCCTCAAACCAAATACTTTTTTGTTCTTTTAATTCCCTATAAAATAAACACACCAGCCCACAGCTCCTCCAGTGCCTAGGCATTCTGAGTCTGAATCCATGTAGCAAGTGCTCATGGGAGCTCAGTCTGGGGAGAAGGAGGCTTTTCCCACAGGAGGAGGAGGAGTCGTTACCAGCCGGGAGCTGTTGGGATTTCAAAGGTGAGAGGGGAGGAGAGAGACAAGACAAGACAAATAACATTTATATTGCGCTTTTCTCCTTGCGGACTCAAAGCGCCAGAGCAGAGCAGCAGCCACTAGGGCGCGCTCTATTGGCAGTAGCAGTGTAAGGGAGACTTACCAAAGGTCTCCTACTGAATTAGTGCTGGCTTACTGAACAGGCAGAGCCGAGATTCGAACCCTGGTCTCCTGTGTCAGAGGCAGAGCCCTTATCCATTACACCATCAGCCAACTGAGAGAGGAGGAGAGGGGGGTGGAGTTTTCACAGGCTGAGGGGTGGAGATGCAGACAGCTTGCCTGTTGTAACGATTGTGGAATTCTCTCCGTGATCAGCGCACAAGACGTGCGCTGACACTGCGGAAATCCTCCACAAGCGTATAATTTGCGGGAACCCAGCAAAAGGTGCAATGCACCTGTAGAGGGAAATTCCTGTCGACAGGGGGAGCTGTGCAGTGCAGAGGAACAGCTCCTCTGCCCTGCCACACACGCCAGACAGGAACTGCACGAAGGGAAGAAACGCAGGGCAAGATAGCCCTGAAAGAGAGAGAGATCAAAGCGACAGAGGGTATGCGTGTTCACCAAACTAGTCGCCACCCTGCGACGATGAATACACAACCATGAAGACAAAGTGAGAGATGGAGATTGCTAACAGAGACACAAGACCGAATAAGCACAGATGAGGAATGTATGTATGTCCACCAATCTAGCCGCCACCTGCGACGGCAGACACACAACAAGGAAACCGAGTGAGAACGCAATCGCCTGAGAAGCGATTGCAAATGAGATTGAGCAAAGGGACAGATTGTATGTGTGTGCACCAAACTAGTCGCCAACCCGCGACGGTGCATACACAACAGCAGATATGAAGTAGGCGATTGCCAGGGGTGACACAAGGCTACAGCAAGGCAGAACACGAGAGTAGCAAAGGCACAGCAAATCATACAATGATGAGATAAGGAAAATAACGAATGCTAGCTAAACGCGAACACCGCACTCATTCGCAACAGTGCACCCGTTTATGCGCGGTCCCCGCGTGATAAGCACAACAGAGACAAGCACGCCTAACTAACCACCAACAGACAAACATGAAACAGAGGACGCGAGCGCTTGCTTAACGGTTACCTCACCGAGCCTCCAGCAAGCGTTCGTAGCAGAAAAGACAGATACACGAAAACAGAAATAAGAGAGAGAGACGTATCCACAGCACTAGCGCAAGGCGAGTGCGATCCAGGCAAGACAGATAGAGGAGATAGCTGGTAGCAACCGCTGCTCCAGCTATACTCCAAGAACAAAGATCAGAACGACTTCCTGTCGACCACCGCAGGGACAGAACAATCGCAACAGACAAACAAAACAGATATGCAATCCTAACTGCACTAGGGAAACCTGCCTAGTGCAGTCCCAGGAATTACTCTAAGCTAATCTTCAAACTAAGAGCAAGGCTGACACTTGGAGTGTTTCACAGGAACTAACCCTTATGACCAGCAAAGGACTCTGGGAAACATAGCTCTTTATACTGACAGTCATCAAAGGAGGCAGGTAGGGGATTTGCATAACGAGTGTATGCAAATTCCTCAGCAGCAGAACAGACCAGAAACTTGTAATGGAAAAACAGGTCTCTCTTGCAGAGACCTGCAGCCCACAGACTAGAGGAATGGCCAAACAGCTGTCTGCCAGTGCATCCAGCTGAGCGGATCATTACACCTGTGTAATGATGACAAGCAGAATATGGCTGCTCTCATTTGATAACAGGAAGAAGTAATCCTATACTGTTGAAGCTGTTTCCTGCTAGATTTACTGTGTAAACCATCTAAACTTTAGATGAGATATATAGAAGGAGGAGATTTTAAACTAGGATCTGGGGGGAGGCGGGAGGATAAAGTCTCAATATGTAGACAAGATAAGGTAAAAAGACAGTGGAAGCCTAACATTATGGGGGGTGGAGAGGGGGGTGGGGACAGTGTAAAGATTAAGGAGGTTGGTAAAACTTCAAGTAGCCCATTTCATGTAAACAAAATTGGTAAATGTGGTGGTAAAAATATAAAGTGCATGGTAACCAATGCTCGGAGCCTTGCAAATAAAATAGACGAACTAGAGTTCATTCTGAATGACAAAGGCTATGATATTTTGGGAATAACCGAAACATGGATGGATGAAAGTCATGACTGGATAGCTAATTTAAAAGGATACAATGTGTTTAGGAGGGATAGAACAGGGAAAAAAGGTGGAGGAGTTTGTCTCTTTGTTAAGAATTCTTTTACAGCTGTCCTCAACGATGAGATGGAGGAAGATTGCGAAGATGTGGAGTCCGTTTGGGTAAATATTCATGGTAGAAATAAAAGTTGCCAATTGCTTATTGGGGTATGCTACAGACCACCTCATATTAATGAAGCTGCAGAACTGCGATTACTACAGCAAATTGAAAAAGCTGCAAGTAAAAATGAGGTCATAGTTATGGGCGACTTCAACCTTCCAGACATTGACTGGGGTATTGAGGCTACCCATTCTGGTAAAAGCAGCAGATTTCTGGCAGCACTACAGGACAATTACTTGACTCAAATGGTAACGGAACCAACTAGGGGGAATGCGTTGCTGGATCTGATCATTTCTAATAGACCAGATAATGTATCAAATGTGCAGGCTCAAGAACATTTGGGAAATAGTGATCACAACATGATAACGTTTGATCTGGTGACTGATAGGCCACGGGGCAGCGGGACCACTAAAACTTTGAATTTTAGAAAAGCAAAGTTTAATCAAATTAGGCAGGCACTAAGTTTGGTGAACTGGGATAATGTACTACAAGGGGAGGACACTGAAGGGAAATGGCAAGCTTTTAAACTTATTCTCAATCAATATTGTAGTATGTTTTTCCCATATGGAAACAAAATGTCTAGGAATAAAAAAAGGCCTCTATGGATGAATAGAAAGGTTAGGGATAAAATGAAGAGGAAAAAGAATGCCTATAAGGTCCTAAAACAGGAGGGAACCGAGGCTGCACTAAGCAATTATAAGGCGTGCAATAAAAATTGTAAAAAAGAAATTAGGCTGGCAAAGATCGAAGCTGAAAATCAAATCGCTAGGGATATCAAATCTAACCCAAAAAAGTTTTACAAGTACATCAACTCTAAAAAAAGAAAGGTTGACTGTATAGGACTCCTAAAGGATGAGGGTGGGAACTCAGTGGTGGATGACCAAGGTAAGGCAGAGTTATTAAAAGCTTTCTTTGCTTCTGTCTTCACAAAGGAAGCAGTAAAGTGTTGTACCGTGTTAGCCATGAGTAAAAGCAAGACGTTTTGAATCAGGATGATACCATTTATTGGCTAACTTAGAGATGGATAAACAGTGAGCTTTCGACTTATAAAAAGCCTTCGTCGGACTGGTTCCTGACCAAAACTGAAAAACACAGCTTATATACACTGACATACAGAGGAGAAACATTCTTTAGCAAACATAAATGTAATTAGATGCCTTAACTGTTACTGAGGAGGCTTTCCCAGGCATCCTATCTAAATTGATAAGATCAATAGAATCCTCAACATGACATAAAGCAGACTCTGGTGATGGGGAGACATCGTAAATTCCTAATTCAAATGGTAACTGGCCTGGTTACATGCACCATTAATTCTAAGCTTAAAAGAATTGTGGCATTTAAAGCCAGCACCTGAAAGCAAATAAAATGAATAGTGACAGTGAATTCCATCTTACACAGCATATGGCACAAAAATGAATGAAAAGATAGAAAAATTAAAATTAAAAGAATTGTGGCATTTCAAACCCATTATACCAGCACAAGAAGTTAGAGTCCTTGTTTAAACCATCTTGTACAGTTTTGAACCAATGTATAAACTTAGTTTCTTGTGTTAGTCTCATGTTTCCCGATTTGAAGCCACCCATTAATACAGTGACGCGAAAATCGCTTAAACTGTGTCCAGGTAAACAAAAGTGTGTTGGTATTGGGAGATCAGTATATTTTGTAATATTCTTTTTCCTGCTGTTAATAGTGGATCTGTGGTGTGTCATGCGATCACGCAGTGGTTGACTTGTTTCTCCCACATAAATTCCTTTGGGGCATTTTGCACACATGATCACGTATACCACATTAGATGAGTCCAAGTAAAAGGTGCCTTGTACTTTGTATTCCTGTTGTGTACCTGGTATTAGTATCCTGTCAGTGGAATGGATGTGTTTACAGGTCCCACACGTTTTCCCTTGGCAGGGGAATGTTCCATTCTGTTCTTGCCTATTTAAGGCACTCCTCACTATCATCTGCTTAAGATTGGGTGGATGTCGGAACGCTAGGAGGGGAGGTTCAGGGAATATCTTTTTCAGTCTCTGATCCTTGTGTAGAACAGGATGAAGTTCTTTTGCAATCTTTCTTAAGATTTCCAGGCGTGGGTTGTAGGTTACTACCAGTGGGACACGGCTCTCTTCCTGGCTCTGCTTGTACTCCAGGAGCTGAGTCCTAGGGATGTTGTTAGCTTTCTTGATTTGGGTCTCAGCCATTAGAGGATTGTGGGATGGAAGGCATTGAAGTTCCTGTGAAATTGGATAAGATCCTCCTCACTTGCAGACCAGATGATCAAGATGTCGTCGATAAAACGGAAGTAGGCCATGGGTTTTATATGACAAGTATTCAGGTATTCTTCTTCAATCTTTGCCATGAAGAGATTTGCGTACTGCGGTGCAAACCGTGAGCCCATTGCCACTCCCATTTGCTGTAAATAGAGGTCCTCCCCAAAGGTGAAATAATCTGGTCTGCAAGTGAGGAGGATCTTATCCAATTTCACAGGAACTTCAATGCCTTCCATCCCACAATCAAACTGAAATTGAGCTACTCTCACAGGGAGATTAACTTTCTTGACACCACCATATACATCAGAGAGAACAGCTTACAAACGTCCATGTACCGCAAACCGACGGATCGTCCCACATACCTCAGGTATGACAGTTTCCACCCCAAACATATAAAGAATTCCATAATTTACAGCCAGGCAATAAGATGCAATCGGATCTGTTCTGACAAGGATGACAAAGACAAACACCTGGATTACCTGAAGAAGAATTTCATAAAACAGGGATACAATCCTCTAATGGCTGAGACCCAAATCAAGAAAGCTAACAACATCCCTAGGACTCAGCTCCTGGAGTACAAGCAGAGCCAGGAAGAGAGCCGTGTCCCACTGGTAGTAACCTACAACCCACGCCTGGAAATCTTAATTTTATTTGCTTTCAGGTGCTGGCTTTAAAGAGACTCTGTAACAAATTTTTCAGCCTTAGTTCTTCTATCCTATAAGTTCCTATGCCTGTTCTAATCTGCTCTGGCTTACTGCAGTCTTTCCTAACTGCACTGTCTCTGTAATAAATCAATGTATCTTTCCTCTGTCCTGTTTGTCGGGCTAAAGCTTGATTGTGTGGAATGTGCAGGGCTGCTTGTGATTGGTAGAAGCGATACACACCCTCTGCAGGCCCCCTGCATACTGTGAATGACTCACACACTATGCTTAGCTGAGCCTATTAGAAGCTGGTTAGTTTGTTTGTAAACACTGCCTAAAACTGTTAATTACAAGCCAGGATTGCAGCAGAGAGTGGCAGAAACAGCACAGAGGGGCACAGGAGAAAATAATGAATAGAATGGTATGCTTTTTATTGTAAGAATATTAGAGTACAGATTCTCTTTAAATGCCACAATTCTTTTAAGCTTAGAATTAATGGTGCATGTAACCAGGCCAGTTACCATTTGAATTAGGAATTTACGATGTCTCCCCATCACCAGAGTCTGCTTTATGTCATGTTGAGGATTCTATTGATCTTATCAATTTAGATAGGATGCCTGGGAAAGCCTCCTCAGTAACAGTTAAGGCATCTAATTACATTTATGTTTGCTAAAGAATGTTTCTCCTCTGTATGTCAGTGTATATAAGCTGTGTTTTTCAGTTTTGGTCAGGAACCAGTCCGACGAAGGCTTTTTATAAGTCGAAAGCTCACTGTTTATCCATCTCTAAGTTAGCCAATAAATGGTATCATCCTGATTCAAAACTTCTTACTTTCACAAAGGAAACAGCACTGTTGCAAATTACAGAGGCAGAAGAGTCTCAATCTTCTAAAGGTCCGTACACACGCCGGACTTTAGGCAACGACGGGTCCGTCGTTGCCTCCCGCTGGGTGGGCGTGCCAGCGACAGTCCGGCGTGTGTACGCTCTGTCGTCAGACTGATATGGCTGTTTCTGAGCGATCCGCCCGGCAGGAACAGCCGTATCAGTCTGACGACAGAGCGTACACACGCCGGACTGTCGCTGGCACGCCCACCCAGCGGGAGGCAACGACGGACCCGTCGTTGCCTAAAGTCCGGCGTGTGTACGGACCTTAACTGTAATATTAAATACTTAACGCAGGAAGAAGTGAAGGCAAGACTAAATAAATTAAAAATAGACAAGGCACCTGGCCCGGATGGCATGCATCCTCGGGTCCTAAGGGAATTAAGTTCAGTTATAGATAAACCCCTTTATCTTATCTTTTGTGACTCTCTTTCAACTGGCAGAGTCCCAGTGGATTGGCGTACAGCCCACGTTTTCCCATTATTTAAGAAGGGCAAAAAATCAGATCCAGGAAATTATAGACCTGTAAGCTTAACATCAGTTGTATGCAAACTATTTGAGGGGTTACTAAGAGATACTATACATGACTTCATAGTAGAAAATAATCTTATTTCTCAGCATCAACATGGGTTTACTAAAGACAGGTCCTGTTTGACTAACATGCTCAGCTTTTATGAGGTAGTGAATGCTAATATGGATATTGGGAATGCTGTAGATGTGATATACTTGGACTTTGCAAAGACCTTCGACACTGTTCCCCACAAAAGTCTGGTGCAAAAGATGAGGATGCAAGGACTTGGGAAGAGTCTGTGTGCATGGATAGAGAACTGGCTAATGGACAGAAAACAAAGAGTTGTGGTCAATGGATCGTACTCAAAATGGGAGACTGTTAGCAGTGGGATCCCACAGGGGTCTGTACTGGGTTCAGTGCTCTTCAATTTATGTATTAATGACCTAGTAGATGCAGTAGTGAGCAATGTTGCTATTTTTGCAGATGATACTAAATTGTGCAGAATCATCAACTCTCAGGAAGATAGTGTCATATTGCAACAGGATCTGGATAGGATGGCTATATGGGCACATAAATGGCAGATGAAATTCAATGTTGAAAAATGTAAAATCATGCATTTTGGTCGTACCAATGGTCTAGCACCATACAAAATAAATGGGATACAGTTGGGGAAATCAAACTTGGAGAAGGACTTAGGAGTACTCATCGACAACAAGTTAAATAATCGTACTCAATGCCAAGCCGCTGCAGCTAAAGCTAACAAAATTTTGGGATGCATTAAAAGGGAAATAAAAACTCGAGATGCTAGCATAATATTGCCCCTGTTTAACTCTCTAGTAAGGCCACATCTGGAATATGGAATTCAGTTCTGGGCACCACATTACAAAAAAGATATTGCAGTTTTAGAGCAGGTGCAGAGACGAGCAACAAAATTGATACGTGGGATGGAGGATCTCACTTACCAAGAAAGGTTAGATAAACTGGGTTTTTTTAGTCTAGAGAAAAGACACCTTAGAGGGGATCTAATTAACATGTATAAATACATCATAGGCAATACATTAGCTTGGCGGCTGACCTTTTTGTCCCTAGGCCTTCTCAAAGGACTAGAGGACATGATCTGCGCATGGAGGAAAAACGTTTTAGCCATTTATTTAGGAAAGGGTTCTTTACAGTAAGAGGGATTAAGATGTGGAATGCATTGCCACAGGAAGTCGTTATGGCAAACTCTATACCTGCATTTAAAGGGGGCTTAGATGTTTTCCTTGCGTTGAAAGACATTCATGGCTACAATTACTAGGTAATGCCTAATGATGTTGATCCAGGGATTTTTATCTGATTGCCATCTGGAGTCGGGAAGGAATTTTTCCCTTTTGGGGCTAATTGGACCATGCCTTGTAAGGGTTTTTTCGCCTTCCTCTGGATCAACAGGGATATGTGAGGGAGCAGGCTGGTTGAGGGAGCAGGCTCTTTGTACTGGTTGAACTCGATGGATGTATGTCTTTTTTCAACCATAATAACTATGTAACTATGTAACTATAGACAAGTTACTTGCTATAGTTAGTTTTTCATCTCAGATCTGCTTTAAAGAGACTCCGTAACAAAAATTACAAATAAGTTCCTAAACCTATTCTAATGTGCTCTGGCTTACTGCTCTGGCTTACTGCAGCACTTTCTACTTTCACTGTCTCTGTAATAAATCAATGTATCTTTCCCCTGTCAGACTTGTCGCCCTGTGTCTGGAAGGCTGCCAACTCTTCCGTGCTGGTCTGTTTATGCACACCCCTCCAGGCCCCTCTCTGCACACTCCAGTGTGTGTGTTATTTACATAAGCCAGCAGGTCTCTGCTATCTTATCAGTGATAGAAGACAGCTGGATAAAAATCCTCCTCTGTTAGGCTGTGAAAGGAGCTGGGCTGACACATACTGAGGAATTAGACAGGAAGAAAGGATCAGCCTCACAGCCTGTCACTAGTATTCAGTGCAGGAGAGCTGAAGGGGACAGAAGGTAAAAACACACAAGTGATCTCTTGAGATTAGTGGTGCTCACCGCCAGGTCGTGATCACGCTTACGCGTGGATTCACAACCATTTTGACGCATTCCGCCTCGGACACGCTAAGCCGTGAATAGATTTTCAACCACGAAAATCTGATTCGGCTTAGCGTGAATGCGGACAGAAATCCGCATTCACGCTCGTGAAACCCGGCGCTGAAGTCGTGGTTAGCGGAAATGCGTCAAACTATGCGGAAGTGACACATTGCAGGCCAATCAGAGGACCCCAGCCAGGCCCTAGCAACCAATCACAGGAGGGGAGCTATGCCCTCCCCTCCTGAATATAAAGCGGCGGCCATGATGGAAAAGCTCTGCCCTTGCTAGACTGTGGTGCTGAGAGGATTATCTCCAGGCCATTGTTGTTTGAGCAAGTGCATTTATTGTGTTAAAAACAAAGCGTTTTTTTTTGCTAACACTGCTCTTATACTGTACACAGTTAGCTAGTCAGTGAGTGATTGCTGTAGTTAGTTGTAGTCAGTGTAGTGTAGTGGTAGTGTGGGAGTCTAGTGATTATTTAACTGTGTGTAGTGCAGGCAGGTTCAGTGCTGCAGTGTAGTCAGTGTAGTGGGAGTGGGGATTATCTGTGTGTAGTGCAGGCAGGCAGGTTAGTGCAGCTGCAGTGTTCACTTGTATATTCCAGTGACAGTTATACACTTGTACTATTTGCAGGCAGCCAGTCACACCGCCGGTGCCGCCACTCTCTGCCAGTGCTGTTCATTCATTCTGTCAGTGACCTTGTGCCGTGCCCAGTGCCCACTGCTCGCTCGCTGGCATATAAGCATCTCATTACACACTTGTATATTATTTCAGTGACAGTTATACACTTCACTTGTACTATTTGCAGGCAGCCAGTCAAACCGCCGGCACCGCCACTCTCTGCCAGCGCTGTTCATTCATTCTGTCAGTGACCTTGTGCCGTGCCCAGTGCCCACTGCTTGCTCGCTGGCATACAAGCATCTCATTACACAGTGTGACATCCTTGTGTGCCCACTGCATCCTGCAGTGACCTAGTTGTATATCCAGTGCCCACTGCTGTGCCCACTGCATCTTTCAGTGACCTTGTACTGTGCCCACTGCATCCTTCAGTGACCTAGTTGTATATCCAGTGCCCACTGCTGTGCCCACTGCATCCTTCAGTGACCTTGTACTGTGCCCACTGCATCCTTCAGTGACCTAGTTGTATATCCAGTGCCCACTGCTGTGCCCACTGCATCCTTCAGTGACCTTGTACTGTGCCCACTGCATCCTTCAGTGACCTAGTTGTATATCCAGTGCCCACTGCTGTGCCCACTGCATCCTTCAGTGACCTTGTACTGTGCCCACTGCATCCTTCAGTGACCTAGTTGTATATCCAGTGCCCACTGCTGTGCCCACTGCATCCTTCAGTGACCTTGTACTGTGCCCACTGCATCCTTCAGTGACCTAGTTGTATATCCAGTGCCCACTGCTTTGCCCACTGCATCCTTCAGTGACCTTCTACTGTGCCCACTGCATCCTTCAGTGACCTAGTTGTATATCCAGTGCCCACTGCTGTGCCCACTGCATCCTTCAGTGACCTTGTACTGTGCCCACTGCATCCTTCAGTGACCTAGTTGTATATCCAGTGCCCACTGCTGTGCCCACTGCATCCTTCAGTGACCTTGTACTGTGCCCACTGCATCCTTCAGTGACCTAGTTGTATATCCAGTGCCCACTGCTGTGCCCACTGCATCCTTCAGTGACCTTGTACTGTGCCCACTGCATCCTTCAGTGACCTAGTTGTATATCCAGTGCCCACTGCTGTGCCCACTGCATCCTTCAGTGACCTTGTACTGTGCCCACTGCATCCTTCAGTGACCTAGTTGTATATCCAGTGCCCACTGCTGTGCCCACTGCATCCTTCAGTGACCTTGTACTGTGCCCACTGCATCCTTCAGTGACCTAGTTGTATATCCAGTGCCCACTGCTGTGCCCACTGCATCCTTCAGTGACCTTCTACTGTGCCCACTGCATCCTTTAGTGACCTAGTTGTATATCCAGTGCCCACTGCTGTGCCCACTGCATCCTTCAGTGACCTTGTACTGTGCCCACTGCATCCTTCAGTGACCTAGTTGTATATCCAGTGCCCACTGCTGTGCCCACTGCATCCTTCAGTGACCTTGTACTGTGCCCACTGCATCCTTCAGTGCCGTTGTACTGTGCCTGGTGCATCCTTCAGTGACCTTGTACTGTGCCCACTGCATCCAGTGATTCATTACTAGCAACATGTCTGGCAGGGTTTCGCGGGGTGAGAGGAAAGGGAGTTCAATTGCCTCAGCCACTTCTGGGACTGCTCCACGTCCAGGGAGAGGACGCCCAGCTGTACGTGGTCGTGATGCAGCAGAAAGGGGGGCAGCAAAGCCTGGGCCGAGTCAGCGGACGCCATTGTCCAAATATTTTAAAGTTTCTGGTCCCCGTGTGGTGGTTGAGCAAATGGAACCTGACGTACTCATGGACATCATGACTTCCTCCCAGACCTCTACTGTGAGCACCACTCCAAGCAGCAGCAGCAGCAGCCAACGTCCCACGCTTGTTGTGACATCCACCCCAGCACCCACTGGTCAGCAGCCCTCCCAGGATGACAGCGTTCTGTCCCTCAGTCCGGCATCTGGGAACCTGCTGATGCAAGAAGCTCAGGACTTACTGGGGACTGATGTGGCAGAGATTGAGATCGGGCCACAATCACAAGCGTTGTTGAGTTCTGGTGATGAAGAAGAGGGGTCTGTGTCTGGGGATGTAGGGACAGAAGAGGAGGCGGGGGAGTCAGAGGAAGAGCTGGATTATGATGATGCTGCTGATGATGACGACGTTGTGGACCCTAACTATGCGCATCCTGCTGAGTCCGGGGAAGAATGGTCAGAGCAGGATGATGAGTCACCTCGGCCTAGGCAAGGATATCGCCATATGTCAGGCAGGGGCAGGGGCATCGGCAGCAGTGGGCGTGGAGGAAGTAGACAGGACACTGCTTCAGCCGGCACCACCACCATGCAACCCCCAGCAACTACTACCACACATTGTTCCGCTGCACCCTCTGCTAGTGGGGGCCGCAGTAAATTAAAGTCACCAGTGTGGGATTGCTTTGACGAATGTACTGATGACAAAAGGTATGTAGTGTGCAGGTTATGCAGCAAAAGATTGAGCCATGGGAAAAGTCTGAGCAAGATGGGTACCTCATCCCTCCAGGGCCACCTGAGAAGCCGCCACTGCCGCGAGTATGCGGAGTTTAAGAAGAAGCAGGCACTGCTGGCAGGGGTTCCTGAGAGCAGAAGGCCCACCAGCGCAGCAGCATCATCCCTCCCTCAGGGTCGTGAATCCCCCACAGCAGCAGCAGTAGTAGCACGCAAGCGCTCTTCCACCTCGGCTACTCAGGACACAGACATTGAGGCTGGCAGCCAGTGGTCGTCTCTCTCCTCTGTCTCCCCTGCATCCCAGCGTCGTCAGACCCTGCTGAGCGACACCTTTCAGGGTCTGACCAAGCCTCTGCCTCCAAGCCACAGGCGGATCCGCAAACTAAATGGCTTGCTGGCCCGGGCCATGACATCACAGCTGCTTCCCTACTCCCTGGTGCAGGAGGGGAGCGCCATGCGGACGCTGCTCCAATTTGGCATCCCCGAGTGGCAAGTCCCCAGTCGCCACTATTTCAGCAGGAGCGCGATCCCAGCACTCCACAAGTTTGCGGTGGAAAACGTGGCCAGTTCCCTGGACTACTCTGTGGGCAAGCGGGTCCACGTGACCATGGACTCGTGGAGTAGCAGATTTGGGACAGGTCGATACCTGTCCTTTACGGCCCACTGGGTGACACTGATGGAAGGGAGGGAGGACAAGAGCGCATCAGCCCAGCTAGTGGTGCCACCACGTGGGATCAGGGGGGATGCAGAAGGGTCCTGTCACGACACTCCCTCTGCACCCGGAAAGCAAGCCCGCCTCGGCAGCAGCAGCACCAAGCCTCGGCACTGCCAAGCCTTTTAAAATTGGTGACCCTGGGGAAGGAGAGGCTTACGGCCACCAACGTCCTGGCCGCCCTCAGGAAGCAGGAGCGGAGGTGGCTGACCCCCAGAGGCCTGGAAGTGGGGTATGTGGCAGCCGATAACGGGGCAAACCTGGTGGCAGCAGTGCAGCAGGGAAACCTCCAGCACATCCCCTGCTTGGCCCACGTGCTCAATCTTGTGGTGCAGCGCTTCTTGCGCACCTACCAGGGGATGAGTGAGCTGCTGCAGGATGCCCGAGCGGTGGTACGCTTTTTCCGCCTGTCAGCCACTGCCTCTGCACTCTTGTCCACCTTACAGCAGCAGTATGAAAGGCCACAACACCGGCTGATCATCGACATGCCAGTTCGCTGGATTTCGACTCTGGCCATGTTGGAGCGGCTGTGTCAGCACAGGCTGGCTCTTAGGGCCTACATGCTAGACCCAAGTGTCCCCAGCAACCAGCAAGTCCCCATGATTACTGCCACTCAGTGGACACTGATGCAGCAAGTATGCCTGGTGCTGAGTCCCTTCCTGGAGGCAACCAAGATGGTCAGTGAGGAGCGGGCCTCTGTGTGCCAGTGGGTGCCCTTGGTTTGTCTACTGGAGCAGGCAATGGACAATTTAATTGAGCGTGAGGATGAAGCCCTCAGGCAGTTGGAAGAACAGGAGCAGATGGCAGCACAGTCCAGCTCAGAGGAGGGCTCACAGCAGGTAGTGGAAGAGTTGGAGGTCCCTAACCTGAATGAGGAGGATGAGGAGGAGGAGGAGGAGCAGAGTGCAGCAGGCGTTGTACGTGGATGGCGGTTTGAGGAGGACAACGACATGGCACAGGAAGAGGACAGGCATGCGTTATGTGACAATGGCGAGGACGAGGAAGATCTTGCTGGCAGGGCCCACTTGTTTCCCATGGCTGTGCACATGTTGCGCTGCCTTCGCAGGGACCCCCGGGTGATCCAGATGCGTTCAAGGGAGGACATCTGGATTACCTTGATGCTTGATCCCAGGGGCGTTTCTAGCCATTTTGTCACTCCAGGCAAGAAAACCTTTGGCGCCCCCCCCCCCCCACACACACACACACACACGTAGTGTCAACCCTTATTCCACAACACAATAACACACTGGTTGGATTGCTGGCTGTGGATCTGTGATAAGCAAACTGCACACCCTCAGCCAGTCGTCCATCCTCCATTCAGGACAGCAGCGCCACCTCCTCCTTTCTGCTGTGCAACTAGTAGAGATCAGCACACACTGCAGTACAGGTACAGAGTCACAGCTTATACTGTACATACTGGAGGTAGCAGAGATCAGCACACGCTGCAGCTTGTTTACTAACAGCGCAGGCAAAGAGTAACAGCCTATACTGGAGGAAGCAGAGATCAGCACACACCGCATCTAGTTTACGATCAGTACAGGATCAGAGTAACAGCTTATACTGTACATACTGGGGGTAGCAGAGATCAGCACACACTGCAGCTAGTTTACTATCAGTACAGGCACAGAGTAACAGCTTATACTGTACATACTGGAGATAACAGAGATCAGTACACACTGCAGCTAGTTTAATATCAGTGCAGGCACAGAGTAACAGATTATACTGTACATATTGGAGGTAGCAGAGATCAGTACACACTGCACCTAGTGTACTATCAGTACAGGCACAGAGTAATGCTGGGTACACATAATGCGATTTCCTGCTCAATCGGCAGGATCGATCGATTATTTCTGACATGTTCGATTGGGTTTTGATCGATACAGCCGTCGATTTTGCATACTTAACATGAGTAAATTGATGGCTGCATCGATCAGGACCTGATCGAAGATGTCAGAAATGATCGACCAGTCGATCGAGCGGGAAATCGCATCATGTGTACCCAGCATAACAACTTATACTGCACATACTAAAGGCAGCAGAGATCAGGACACACTGCAGCTAGTAAAAGATGCCTCAGAGGAATTCCACTGCTCCCTGTCTGATTCTACAGTGCTCAGCCCCTTTCCCAGCTGTGCACTTACAAACTAACTGTCTTCTAGCAGTCTGCAGTCCCTGAAAAAAATGACATATTCAAGAATTCCTAATGGTCAGCCTGAAGATGAGCAGTGAGCTTTGAAGATATGTTGCTACAGGTAATTCCTTGTAAGCAGGTTGGGATGGGAACTGGAGGAGTTGAACTGCCAGTTATCACAAACCAGAGGTAGGATGTCTCTGGTGGGCAGGCGTCTTGCAGGGGTCAGGCAGAGGTGGATATCTGAAACCCTGGAATACAAAGGGAATCCCAGGGGGGGGAAGGGTGAGAGAGAATTCCTTTGCAAAAAAAGGCTCAGCTCTGAGGATCTCTGATCTGTTCCACCATCTGAATGTAACCAATTGCCATTTGCTGCTAAATGCCTCTCTCCTCTGATCTTAACCACAAAGCATGCTTTAGATATTCAGGTCATTCTGTCTCACACAGCCTCAGCCAATCCCCACCAGGGAGCCCCCTGCTTGTGTTTTTTTTTTTTTTGGGGGGGGGGCAGTAAAGTATTCCAGCCCCCACCTGTGGATCGTTGCTGACTTATTTTCCTCCCCTTCTATTATACAAATGTTGGACAACCAGATAGAGCTCACAGTGTAGGCTGACTTAAAAAAAAGCACAAAACAGACAACTAAGGGGACAATATAGGCTTCCTCAGACTAGGCCTGGCTGCTGTCACCCCTGCTGCCTGGATTACTGTGAGATGATGATGATGATGATTCCAGGCTCCCACAAGGACACCAACAACCTAACTGATTCCCCCAGGCCCCACGCAAACACAGGCTACTGTCCTGACTGCTCCTTCTCCCATTGATTGATGGTGAACAGGAGAAACAGGACTGTCTTGCTTACCCCTTGTCCAGACTCCTGGCGGGCAGCGGCTGGCCAGCTGGGGATCGTCATCTCTGCAGGGCTGCTTGATACGCTGACAAATCCATCCCATTGGGATAGCAGAGGGGGCGGCAGGCAGGGGGGCAGCGCTCTTCTTCCATCCAAATCAGTTTCTGCCTCCGACCTGCCGCCATCCTCCTCATGTGCAACAGGGTGGGTGAGCTTAGGCAGACTCCGGGCTCAGGCTGTCTCTGTAGTGCAGCCAGCAGCAGTGGCGCCCAAAATCAAAATGCCTGGTCACACTCAAACACGCTGCCTGCGTGCACGTGTGACAGGCGAGGGGCGGAGTTAGAGGCGGCACCGCACGTAGTAAACAAACTACTCGTGCGGCTGCTCGCTCTGAGGAGGGGGCTGTCCAGTAGGCGGCACAGCTGCCTATCATAGAGGCGCAGCAGCTGCTGCAGCAGCATGATTAACAGAATTAAAAAAAACACGACTGGTCCCCCTGCTTGCGCTCTCTATCTCCCATGGCGCCATAGGCAAATATTTAGAGTTGCCTGATGGCTGAGACGGCCCTGCTTGATCCCCATCTGAAGGGGAAGCTGGGAGACTTCATGACGCCATCCACCACCGAGCAACGCACAAGGGAGTTGAAGGAGGCCCTTGTGCGCAGACTACTGGAAGCATTCCCCCAGCCTTCCACCCCCACTGTAACTGCTCTGCCAAGCCAGCAAGAGGTGCCTGCCATTGCCACTAGCAGCACAACAACAACCACCAGCACCAGCAGCAACTGGCGCCCCGGAGACCTGAAGAGCCTAAGCAAGAGCCTGTATGCAGTGCAGCAGCCCAGAACAGAGGTGCCCGCCACAGCATCCACCACCAACCAGCACAAGTAACGACTGACCACCATGGTGTCTGACTATATGGGGTCATCCAGCGGGCTTAATGACACCGACAGCCCCGTGGACCCCTTGGAGTACTGGGTCAAGAGACTGGACATCTGGAGTGAGCTTTCCCAGTACGCCCTGGAACTCCTATCCTGCCCTCCTTCCAGTGTCCTCTCAGAGAGATGCTTTAGTGCGGCCAGTGGCGTGGTCACAGAGAAGCGCTCTCGGCTCTCCCACGCCTCTGTGGACAAACTCACCTTCCTGAAAATCAACCAGGCTTGGGTGGAAGGTGAGTTCCTGGCCCCTATTGTCGGACACAGGGGGACATGAAGTGGCTGCTGCATGTGCTGTTGTTAACTATGCCTGCCTTTATAAAGACAGTTATTACCTGCCTAGTGCCTACCTTGGTTAATTTTTTGGTGTTATGGTACTACTACCAGTAAGTTGCCATGGTCCTCCTTCTGAGCTGCTGAACTGACCGCCCGCTTTGTCCTCCTGACTCAGTCGCTACTACACTCTGCGTTCACACTGCCCGGGTCACTGGGTGCATTTAATTTTTTGGCCAGCACTATGACGCTGTGCTACTACTACTACCACCAGTATGTTGCCATGGTCCTTCTGTGCTGCTGAACTGACCGCCCGCATTGTCCTCCTCCTCTTGACTCAGTCGCTTCCACCAATGTACTCTGTCTGCGTTCACACTGCCCGGGTCACCGGGTGCATTTAATTTTTTGGCCAGCACTATGACGCTGTGCTGCTACTACTACCACCAGTATGTTGCCATGGTCCTTCTGTGCTGCTGCTGCTGAACGCCCGCTTTGTCCTCCTCCTCCTGCTGACTCAGTCGCTACCACGGTACCACCAATGCACTCTGTCTGCGTTATCACTGCCCGGGTCACCGGGTGCATTTAATTTTTTGGCCAGCACTATGACACTGTGCTACTACTACTACCACCAGTATGTTGGCATGGTCCTTCTGTGCTGCTGCTGCTGAACTGACCGCCCGCATTGTCCTCCTCCTCCTGACTCAGTCGCTTCCCGCTGCTGCACTCTGCATTTACACTGCCCGGGTCACTGGGTGCATTTAATTTTTTGGCCAGCACTATGACGCTGTGCTGCTAATACTACCACCAGTATGTTGCCATGGTCCTTCTGTGCTGCTGCTGCTACTGAACTGAACGCCCGCTTTGTCCTCCTCCTCCTCCTGACTCAGTCGCTACCACGGTACCACCAATGCACTCTGTCTGCGTTATCACTGCCCGGGTCACCGGGTGCATTTAATTTTTTGGCCAGCACTATGACACTGTGCTACTACTACTACCACCAGTATGTTGGCATGGTCCTTCTGTTCTGTGCTGCTGAACTGACCGCCCGCATTGTCCTCCTCCTCCTGACTCAATCGCTTCCACCAATGTACTCTGTCTGCGTTCACACTGCCCGGGTCACCGGGTGCATTTAATTTTTTGGCCAGCACTATGACGCTGTGCTGCTACTACTACCACCAGTATGTTGCCGTGGTCCTTCTGTGCTGCTGAACTGACCGCCCGCATAGTCCTTCTCCTGACTCAGTCGCTACCACCACTGCACTCTGCGTTCACACTGTCCGTGTCCACTGACAACTCTGCTGCGATGTCATTGCTAATTGCTGCAAAAAAAAAAAAAAATTACAAAAACCTCTCTGGGGCCTTTTTGGCGTCAGCCACTCATCCTCCTCCAGTGGTACCTTCGCCGCCAAGTGCCATTGGAATTCGCCTTCACCTCTTTGATTGCTTAATGCGTATATCCCTTTTTAAAACCACGTATTACCAATTAATAGCCCCATTTACAGTGGTGATTTGTCTTTAAAAGCCATTAAAAAAAAAATTTGGAATTTTTTATGTTGAAGTTATGTTGCCCCTTATCACCTTGATAATCCATGCAATTTGGAAGATTGTAGCATGTATGGGGGCTTTGTTATTAACGTTAAAAGAAATTCCGCCTCCGGGCGGGAATCACGGCAGAAAATCCGCGTGGTTGCGTGGACGCGGACGAAAATCCGCATGCGGCGGGGCCGAATGCGGATTTTTTTTTGCAACCACGCGGATTGCCGAATTTGTGGATGAGGCACATCCGAGCACCCCTGCTTGAGATACAAAAGGAAGGGTGTATACAGCCTGCTTGTGTATGGATGTATTTTCTATGTGTGGACATAGTGTACATCAACCTACTTCCTGTTGTGGTGGCCATTTTGTTTGTTTACAAATAAACTTTTTAAAACTGTTTTTGACTACTTTTAATGCGGCGGGGAGCAGCGAAATTGTGACAGAGGGGAATAGGAGATGTCCCCTAACACACTGGTATGTTTACTCTTGTGCGATTTTAACAATACAGATTCTCTTTAAAGAGGGATTACACTCTGACATAACAATCAGTAAACACATTTTTCTACTTTTTATTACCCATACAGTTATCATATTTGCTTTTGCACACAAGTATTATCTGTTTACAAATTAAAAGTTTCCAAAGTACAGTTTATCTGCCCTGAAAGCTGCCATTGTAAGTTATTGCATAACTGAGGTAATGATATATTACAATGTGTGCAATGAGAAAGTATCTTCTCCTCTGTACACTTTTGAATTTGTATTCAGCTGAGACACTGCTAGCTGGGTTTATATTATCTCGTTTATTTTCTTATCAGCTACTATGGTAGCAGGAAAAAAAGTGAACCGGCGGCTAGTGGACAAATAAAGGCACCGCCATAGACTAATGCATTTATTGTTAATATAGCTCCCAAAGTAGAAAAAAGGGTGCCCTATAAATATATAAATATTGTTAACAACATTACAACATTAAAGTTTTTTAAATATGTTATTGGTTTAGAAACTTGCAAAATTACAGTTTTTGTCCTAATATTTTGTTTGTATGAACAGATTTTACGTTATCAAATATAATATTATTTCTATGTGTGTAAGGGTGTTTATGCATGGGGAGTGGTTAGGGTTAGGCACCACCCGGGTGGGGGGGGGGTGTAGGCACCACCAGGGGGGTCTTAGGGTTTATGCACCACCAGGTGGGACTTAGGGTAAGGCACCACTAGGGGGGTCTTAGGGTTAAGCACCACCAGGGGAGGATTCTGTGTGAGAGTAGGGTTAGTTTAAGCTGTATCGTTGAAAAATGTAACCATTTTTAAAGTTAATATATTTTCATTTTCATCTCCAGTCTGTTTTAAAATGGTATTTATCGTTAACAAATTTTGTTAACAATGTTTATCGTTATTGAGGTTTTGTTATCCAACCAATTTGTTATCCAGTCGGGCCCTTCTTTTCTGTGCCTTTTTTCATACACTTGCTACTATTGTAATCACTTCCTCAAGTTCAGCAGTGGCACTACGCTTCCCCCTGAAGAAGAAAGTGCTGTGTTTAACTGTTTGAATGCTGTTCTGCTACCAGTGGGGTTTTTTTTGGTAGCACCTTTTTGCTGTAAATCTTTTACAGCAAAGAAGAAATGCTGAGTTTCATACCACTTTAAGCAATTATTATTGCTACGATAAGTACCTATATTTTGAGCTTACCTTTACAATGACAACTGTTTGTCTTGAACGGTAAAATCTCAGAAGCCTTTCAATAATGTAAATGATCATTGGTGCTAAAATCCACTTCCATGTCTAGAAAAAAAAAAATATGTAAGAGTCTTTTTTTTAACAAGAAGTTTTAAATCAGGATGATACCATTTATTGGCTAACTACAAATGAATAAGAATAAACAAGCTTTCGGCCTTGCAGCCTTCGTCAGGTTTATATCCTGTTAGTTTGCAAGCTGGTGGTACAGACAGCTTATATACATGCAACATCAAAAGGAAAAACAGATATTTTTTTCAAGCATAAATACATCATTAAGATGCCTTAATACAAACAGACCATCTAAATGGGGTAAGATAAGGATCCTTTTTTTTAACACACAAAGAAAATTAAAATAAAATCAGTTAAAATGAGTGTGGCTACAGTTGCCTAGTAGAAAGTAAAGCATCATACTTATGCTAAACCAAAGTTGTTTGAAACATCCAACAAACTACAGATTTCACTGTGTTGGATGACAATCACTTGCAAAAAAGTAGCCATACATATGACCAACATTGGGCATTTTGCTCAATTTACCCAGTGGATCAACTCAGATGACTATTGGGGACATATTATGCAGTCTGCATGTGTGTACAATGTCATTTGAATGACATTGTTCTATTGAATGTGGACATGTCGTTTATAATGTTGATTTGCTAGAGCACACAGCATTTAAAAGAGTTGGTCATTTGGGGGCGCATGCACGGCTCGCTCAAGATGGCCGCTGATTAGTGGAGCTCCGCTCGTGCCCGGACCTTTTCCCCGCACTCCGCCGACATCAGCGACCAATTCCGCCGGGGACCCGCAGCCCTAAAACGCAGGGAGGATGAGGAGGGGGCAGAACCAAAAATCGGAGCTCATGAAGGCTCAGCCCGCTCACCTAGATCACTTCTTCCGCGACATCCAGGGAAGCCAAGATGGCACCGAGCGGCAGAGGAAGGGTGGCGCTTCAGCTCCAGCAAGCCCAGACGATCTTGCAGTAGTGGTGCTCAAATACCCCTTTTTAAAATTCGAGTTTGGTCGAATTCGAATAGTAAATTATTCGAGGTCAGTCGAATATTCGAGTCGAATAATTTTTACTATTCGATTCGACCTCGGACTTCGAGCTCACTATTCGAGTCGGTATTCGAGCTCATTATTCGAGCTGACTATTCGAATTGGCCTTAAAGGGAAGGTTCAGGGAACTCTTGAAAAAAATAAAAATCCCTATCCACTTACCTGGGGCTTCCTCCAGCCCGTGGCAGGCAGGAGGTGCCCTCGCCGCCGCTCCAGAGGCTTCCGGTCGTCTTCGGTGGACGACCCGACCTGGCCAGGCCGGCTGCCAGGTCGGGCTCTTCTGCGCTCCATGGCCGGGCTCTTCTGCGTCCCACGCCGGCGCGCTGACGTCATCGGATGTCCTCCGGGCTGTACAGCGCAGGCGCAGTAGTTCTGCGCCTGCGCAGTACAGCCCGGAGGACGTCCGATGACGTCAGCGCGCCCGCGTGGGACGCAGAAGAGCCCGGCCATGGAGCGCAGAAGAGCCCGACCTGGCAGCCGGCCTGGCCAGGTCGGGTCGGCCACCGAAGACGACCGGAAGCCTCTGGAGCGGCGGCGAGGGCACCTCCTGCCTGCCACGGGCTGGAGGAAGCCCCAGGTAAGTGGATAGGGATTTTTATTTTTTTCAAGAGTTCCCTGAACCTTCCCTTTAAATAGCTTCCAACACTTGTTTTGAGGGTGAATGATGCAAGAAACATCTTTTTTTCCAAGTAACAACAGCAAGTGATTATGTGGGGATGTTCCTTTAAAAAAAAAAAAGGTGAAAAGAGAAGTTGTGTCCAGAATTTTGTTCAGTACTGTATATACTTCTTCTTCTTCTTCTTCTTCTTCTTCTTCTTATTCTTCTTCTTCTTCTTCTTCTTCTTCTTCTTCTTCTTCTTCTTCTTCTTCTTCTTCTTCTTCTTCTTCTTCTTCTTCTTCTTCTTCTTCTTCTTTATCTTCTATCTTCTTCTTCTTCTATATCTTCTTCTTCTATATCTTATACAATACAATACAATAACATTTCTATAGCGCTTTTCTCCCATAGGACTCAAAGCGCTTAGGCTTTCTCAGATTCAGTAATTAGTAGGATGAAGTATTCACACAACAAAAGTTATATTTCTGCAAATGCCAGACTGAACAGGTGGGTTTTCAGTCTGGATTTAAACACGTCCAGGGATGGGGCTGTCCTGATCTGTTGAGGTAAGGAGTTCCAAAACGTAGGGGCAGCATGACAGAAGGCTCTGGGACCAAAAGTTTCTAAGTGGACTCTGGGTATGACTAGATTATTAGAACCTGTGGATCTGAGAATGCGGGGATTGCTTCGCAGCTGTAACATATCTTTCATGTATCCAGGGCCCAGATTATTCAGGGATTTAAATGTCAGTAGGCCGATCTTGAATAGGACCCTCCATTCTATAGGTAGCCAGTGAAGGGAATGCAGGACTGGCGTTATGTGGCAGTGATGGGGTTGGTTGGTTAGCAGTCTGGCAGCAGTATTCTGTATCAGCTGTAGGCGGTACATGGCCTTTTTTGGAAGGCCAGTGTAGAGAGCATTACAATAGTCCAGTCGGGATGTGATGAAGGCGTGGACTAAGGTTGGCAGATCTTCTGGGGGTATGAGGTGCTTGATTTTTGCAATGTTCTTCAGGTGAAAATAGGATGATTTCACCACAGCAGAGATTTGAGTTCTGAAGTTTAAATCCCCATCAATTAGAACTCCCAGGCTACGCACATGATCAGAGCTGCGTAGATCCGTGCCTCCTATTCCCAGTGGTGAAGACTGCAAGTTAAGTTGTTTTGTTATCATGCTCTGCCCTCCAATCAGAAGGACTTCATCTTCTTCTTCTATATCTTCTTCTATATCTTCTTCTTCTTCTATATTGTCTTCTTCTTCTTCTTCTTCATCTTCTTCTTCTTCATCTTCTTCATCATCATCTTCATCATCATCATCTTCTTCTTCTTCTTCTTCATCTTCTTCTTCTTCATCTTCTTCATCTTCTTCATCTTCTTCTTCTTCATCTTCTTCATCTTCTTCTTCTTCATCTTCTTCATCTTCTTCTGCATCTTCTTCATCTTCTTCATCTTCTTCATCTTCTTCTTCATCTTCTTCATCTTCATCTTCTTCTTCTTCTTCTTCTTCATCTTCTTTTTCTTCTCCTTCTTCTTCTTCTTCTTCATCTTCTTCTTCTTCATCTTCTTCTATATCGTCTTCTTCTTCACTTATTTCTCTTTTCAATTTTTTTTTTAAAGAAATGCAGCTATTTTTGAGCGTAACAAATAGCTGGTGGCGCACGCATGTTGGAAGCGCCATTGTATGTGCTCCCTGGCAGTGGAAACACACAGACAGCAGGAGGTAAATTCAGCAGCAGGAGGAGGAGGATGAGTGTGTGGCAGCAGGCAGTCAATGAGGCAGGCAGCGTGACATAATAGCCTTGGTACCTAGCGGTGATACCAGGGCTGTAAATAAACACAACAGGAGGTCCCAGACAGCGGTCGTGCAGCCCACATCGTGTCCAATACACAACTGGGACAACACAGTTTTCAACCCGGGCACCTCAGAAAAATTAAACCTTTTTGTTTTTTTTTAATGGTTTTTTGGTTTTGTTTGTACAACCAATTACACAGATATATAGCTATTGTTTGACGTAATAGCTGGTGGCAGAGTGGCAGCAGAATGTAATTCTGTGTACCCTGGCAGTGGGAAACACAGACCGACAGCAGCAGCAGCAGGAGGAATGGAGGAGTAGTGTGAGTGTGGCAGCAGGCAGGCAGTGTGACATAATAGCCCTGGTACCTAGCGGTGATACCAGGGCTGTAAATAAACACAACAGGAGGTCCCAGACAGCGGTCGTGCAGCCCACATCGTGTCCAATACACAACTGGGACAACACAGTTTTCAACCCGGGCACCTCAGAAAAATTAAACCATTTTTTTTTTTAATGGTTTTTTGGTTTTGTTTGTACAACCAATTACACAGATATATAGCTATTGTTTGACGTAATAGCTGGTGGCAGAGTGGCAGCAGAATGTAATTCTGTGTACCCTGGCAGTGGGAAACACAGACCGACAGCAGCAGCAGCAGGAGGAATGGAGGAGTAATGTGAGCAGCTATTGTTTGACGTAATAGCTGGTGGCAGTGTGGCAGCAGAAGGTAATTCTGTGTACCCTGGCAGTGGGAAACACAGACAGACAGCAGCAGCAGGAGGAATGGAGGAGTAGTGTGAGTGTGGCAGCAGGCAGGCAGCGTGACATAATAGCCCTGGTACCTAGCGGTGATACCAGGGCTGTAAATAAACACAACAGGAGGTCCCAGACAGCGGTCGTGCAGCCCACATCGTGTCCAATACACAACTGGGACAACACAGTTTTCAACCCGGGCACCTCAGAAAAATTAAACCTTTTTTTTTTTGTAATGGTTTGTTGGTTTTGTTTCTACAACCAATTACACAGATATATAGCTATTGTTTGACGTAATAGCTGGTGGCAGAGTGGCAGCAGAATGTAATTCTGTGTACCCTGGCAGTGGGAAACACAGACAGACAGCAGAAGGGCAGTACACAGCAGCCCACTGTAGGTGTAAAATGTGTGGCTGCAGGCGACGTAATAGTCAAACTGAACCAGGCTGGCTTAGTGAGCAGGAGCCAGGAGGTGGTAAAGGGTGGTAAGGCACATTAACGATGGTTCTTAGCCAGTTCATGTCCCCCTCTCGCCGACAACAGGGGCCAGGAACTCGCCTTCCACCCACGCCTGGTTCATCTTGAGAAACGTCAGTCTGTCCACAGACTTGTGAGACAGACGTGAGCGTTTCTCGGTGACCACGCCACCAGCTGTACTGAAGCAGCGCTTGGACAGCACGCTGGAAGGGGGGCAGGACAGCACTTCCAGGGCGTACTGCGCCAGCTCGCTCCAGATCTCCAGGCGCTTGACCCAATACTCCATGGGATCAACAGGGGCATCGCTGTCAAGCCCGCTGTAGGACCCCATGTAGTCAGCCACCATGCGGGTCAGGCGCTGGCTGTGACCGGAGGAGGATGCTGCTGCATCATGCACCTCCTCTCTAGTCACTGCTGCCGGAGCCTCTACAGTCCTGTAGAGCTCGTGGCTGAGAGACAGCAGGTCTGTGGGGCGCTTGCTGCTGGATGCAGGCACCTGCTGCTGCCTCTGTGCTGGCTGCTGGACAGTGGGGGTGGAAGGCTGGGGAAGGCTTCCTCCAAGCGCTCAACAAGGGCCTGCTGCAAGCTCCTTATTTGTTGCGCTGGGTCTCCTCCTGCAGGCGGCAGGAACTGGCTCAACTTCCCCTTGAGGCGTGGGTCCAACATCATGCTGATCCAGATGTCCTCCCTCTGCTTCATCTGGATCACCCTGGGGTCCTTGCGCAGGCACGCCAGCATGTGCGCTGCCATTGGGAAGAGGCGGGCCACGTGTGCTGGCACATCGACGGCAGTGCTGTCCTCCTCATCCTCCTCCTCTGCCGCCTCATCCTCTCTCCACCCCCGCACCAACTCAGCTGCGCTGTGCTGATCCCCCTCATCAGCAGCAAGGTCAGGGACCTCCACCAAGTCCTCCTCCTCCTCCCCCTCAGAGGTGGACTGTGCAGCTGCTTGCCGCTCCTGCTGGTCCAAGGCTGCCGCTCCCTGTTCCAGCAAAGCATCGAGGGCCCTGTTCAGCAGACAAACCAGGGGCACCCACTCGCAGACCATAGCATGGTCCCTGCTCACCATGTTAGTGGCCTGCAGAAAGGGAGCCAGCACTAAGCACACCTGCTGCATGTGCCTCCAGTCATCATCGGGGACGATGGACGGGATGTTGCTGGTCTTGTCCCTTCTCCGAGCGGCGGAAACAGTGGCCAGGGCAAGGTACTGGTTGACAGCGTGCTTCTGTTCAACCAGACGCTCCAACATCGCCAGGGTGGAGTTCCAGCGAGTCGGAACGTCAAGGATCAGCCGATGGCATGGCAGCTCCAGCTCCTTTTGCACGTCTTCCAGGCTCGCACAGGCTGCAGCCGAGCGCCGGAAGTGACGCACAACGTTCCTTGCCGTTTCCAGCAGTTCGCCCATCCCCTGGTAGGTGCGCAAGAACTTTTGCACCACCAGGTTCAGCACGTGGGCAAGACAGGGGATGTGGGTCAGGTTTCCCCTGTCTATTGCGGCAACCAGATTGGCCCCATTGTCGGCCACCACCTCTCCGACTCTGAGGCCTCTGGGGGTCAGCCAAATCCTCTCCTGCTCCTGGAGTTTGGCCAACACATGGGTTGCTGTCAGCTTGGTCTTCCCAAGGCTGACCAAGTGCAGCAGCGCTTGGCAGTGGCGGGCCTTCACGCTGCTG
The DNA here is from genome assembly GCF_040937935.1 of Hyperolius riggenbachi. Classification (NCBI taxonomy): domain Eukaryota; kingdom Metazoa; phylum Chordata; class Amphibia; order Anura; family Hyperoliidae; genus Hyperolius; species Hyperolius riggenbachi. The sequence goes on along the minus strand of NC_090653.1, from coordinate 184,069,362 downwards.
CTGAGGCGGGGGGTTTGGCCAGGTGTGCCGGAGGATGGCAGAGGATCGGAGGAACCTGCTGCAGTTTCCCTGACCCTGCGGGGGGGCACCACCCACTGTGTTGCTGCTGCTGTGCCCGCTGCTGCTCTCCCATCCTCACCCCCTTCCACCAAGCTGACCCAGTGGACAGTGAAAGACAGGTAGCGGCCTGTCCCGAAGCGGCTGCTCCAGGAGTCCATGGTGACGTGGACCCTTTCACCAACCGCGTGCTCCAGCCCTCGCTCCACATTGGCCATCACAAAGCGGTGCAGTGCAGGAATGGCCTTGCGGGCGAAGAAGTGTCTGCTGGGGAGCTGCCAGTCTGGGGCTGCGCAAGCAAGCAGCGCACGCATGTCGCTCCCCTCCTGCACAAGCGTGTACGGCAGGAGTTGGGAGCACATGGCCCGTGCCAGCAAGCCGTTCAGCTGCCGCACGCGACGGCTGCTGGGAGGCAGAGCCCTAACCACCCCCTGGAAGGACTCGCTCAAAAGGCTCTGGCGTGGCCTTTTGCTGGCACGGGAATCAGCAGACACAGCAGAGGAGGCCACTGAGGACTGGCTGCCAGAACAGGCCTCAGTGTCGGCGGCAGGAGTTGCAGAGGGGGGAGGAGCAGTGTGTTTCCGCACTCCTGCTGGTGCTGCTGGAGGAGCAGGAGGGCGGGTGGCTGCTGCTGCTGCTAAAGGCTGTGCAGTGATGGGTGTGGTGCCACTGCCAGCACCAGATGCCTTCAGCCTCTGGAACTCCTCATGCTGGTGGAAATGTTTCGCAGCAAGGTGGTTGATGAGCGAGCTGGTGCTGAACTTTAAGGGGTCTGCACCTCTGCTCAACTTCCGCTGACAGTGGTTGCAAGTGGCGTACTTGCTGTACACTGTGGGCATGGTGAAAAAACGCCAGATTGGTGACAAAAACGTCCCCCTACGGCATGGAACCGCTGCTGCCTGTCTCCCTGTGGTGGTTGGGGGGGGGGCTTGGGTGCGGCTGGTGGTGGTACTGGCAGATGCTGCTGCTGCTGCTGCTGAGCCTGAGACACCAGCAGGCTGTGGGACCTGCCTACTGCTGCCAATGCTTGCAATGATGCGCCTCCTTGCAAGGCCCACAAGCGCATCCTCCTCCTCCTCCTCAGAGCTGCTGAGGACGACATCCCCTGGAGGTGGTGGCACCCAGTCTCTGTCTGTCACCGGGTCATCATCAGCCTCCCCCTCCTGAAACATGTCCTGCTGGGATGATGACCCCCCAAACTCCTCTCCTGATGCATGGATGGGCTGCTTGACTGTCGCCACAGTCTTGCTGTCCAATCCCTCATCCCCCAAAGTGCCCATCAGCATCTCCTCCTCCAAATCGCCAACAACAGCAGACAATTGACGCATCATGCCTGGGCTCAAAAGAGTGCTGAGTGACAGGTCGGCGACTGACGGTGAACTGGCCTCCTCCCCAGACCCTGCTGGGCGGCTGCTGCGAACAGGGGTGGTGGTGGTGAGGGTGGAGGCCTCGGATGCAGAGCTGATGGCGGGCTGCTCATCCTCCGTCATCAGTTGCACCACAGTGTCTGCATCCTTTTCCTCAATGGGACGTTTCCGACCCGGCTGGAGGAAAATCGGAGCAGGTGCTACACGCTGCTGCTGCTGCTGTGTCTCTGCAGCGTGAGTTGCAGATGCTCCTGCTGGGCGGCGCCCAAGGCGTCCACGGCCAGTGGCTATGGGAGGAATGTTAGCCACTGACGCTGCTGCTGCTGCTGTGGAACTGTGCATGGTGGCGCGGCTGCGCCCGCGGCTTGCCACAATGCTGCTCCCTCTCCTCCTGATTCCCTTGCTGCCCTTCCCCTTGCCCAAACCGCGCTGGCTGCCACTTCCAGACATCTTCGATGTTTTGGGCGTAAACACAAAAGTTTTTGAAAAGGGCGGGTGAAAAGTGGGGTACTTTAATGGAGTGGGTTGGTGGGTGAGGTGACTGAGTGAGTGTCCCGACTCCCTAGTACAGTAAGTAAGTAGTAACAGTCAGGAAGTACAACTAGCAGTTACAATAATCAGTAGTAATCACAAGGAAATAGAGTGTGTGTACACTACAGACAGTGAGTGCACGCACGCGCAAACACGCGCAGGAGCTGGCCTATGAACAGAGAGTGAGTGAGTGTCCCTAGTACAGTAAGTAAGTAGTAACAGTCAGGAAGTACAACTAGTAGTTACAATAATCAGTAGTAATCACAAGGAAATAGAGTGTGTGTACACTACAGACAGTGAGTGCACGCACGCGCACACACGTGCAGGAGCTAGCCTATGAACAGTGACTGAGTGAGTGTCCCTACTACAGTAAGTAAGTAGTAACTGTCAGGAAGTAGAATTTTAAATAATCAATCAGTAATCAGAAGGAAATAGAGTGTGTGTACAGTACACAGACAGTGAGTGCACACACACACGCAGGAGCTAGTAGCCTATGAACAGTGACAGTGAGTGTCCTAGTACAGTTACAGTATATAACTATTCAGAAGGAAATAGCGTGTGTGTACACAGACAGTGAGTGCAAGCACACGCAGGAGCTAGCCTATGAACAGTGACAGTCAGTGAGTGTCCTAGTACAGTTACAGTATATAACTATTCAGAAGGAAATAGAGTGTGTGTACAGTACACAGACAGTGAGTGCACACACACACGCAGGAGCTAGTAGCCTATGAACAGTGACAGTGAGTGTCCTAGTACAGTTACAGTATATAACTATTCAGAAGGAAATAGAGTGTGTGTACACAGACAGTGAGTGCAAGCACACGCAGGAGCTAGCCTATGAACAGTGACAGTCAGTGAGTGTCCTAGTACAGTTACAGTATATAACTATTCAGAAGGAAATAGAGTGTGTGTACAGTACACAGACAGTGAGTGCACACACACACACACGCAGGAGCTAGTAGCCTATGAACAGTGACAGTGAGTGTCCTAGTACAGTTACAGTATATAACTATTCAGAAGGAAATAGAGTGTGTGTACACAGACAGTGAGTGCAAGCACACGCAGGAGCTAGCCTATGAACAGTGACAGTCAGTGAGTGTCCTAGTACAGTTACAGTATATAACTATTCAGAAGGAAATAGAGTGTGTGTACACAGACAGTGAGTGCAAGCACACGCAGGAGCTAGCCTATGAACAGTGACAGTCAGTGAGTGTCCTAGTACAGTTACAGTATATAACTACAATACAAAATACAGTCACTAAGTAGTAAAGGACAGCAGAAATACTGTCTAATACTATCTAATACTGTCTAATACTGTCTAAATACTAATGAGAAATAAACTAACAGAGGACAGGAGGACAGCTGCCCACACAGGCAAGGCCCTGAGGCCTAAAGCTGTAAGCCTGCAGCAGCTGTCTGAGTCTCTCTCTATGTAACACAAAAGCTACTAACTAAAATACAATGTCTATCTAACTAACAACAATATAGGTGTGTATAGGAGGTGTATGTGAGCAAAAACGCTAGGTAAATGACCACAATAGAGCTCTTGCTAAGCCAAAGCACAAAGGAGCAACTCTCTCTCTATGCAAGTCTCAGGCAAGGACGGAGAAACGGAACATGGCGGACGCTATTTATAGGGTAGGGGCTGGCCAGGGTCCCCCTCTGTGATTGGCTGCCGTCAGAGGGCCTGGGAGCCCTCTGATTGGCTCTAAGGACATCAATCTGGGCTATGACGCTATTTGAGCTCGGTATTCGAGCTCGAATAGCGCCGTTTGCTCGAATAGCTTGAATAGTGAATGGGCTATTCGCGTTTACTCGAATAGCCCATTCGAATAGCTGCAGCTATTCGGAGCTCGAATACCGAGCTCGAATAGCTGGAAAAGAGCTTGAATATTCGAGCTACTCGAATATTCGAGCTCTGCTGAGCACCACTGTCTTGCAGTGACTAAGAAGGCCTCTCAACAGCAAAAGGGAGGTAACACTACTCAAGCAACAGGTACTGTTTCTCCCCCCTTGAGTTCAAATGCCTCCCAGACCTCCTAGCAGCCGCAGCTTACATCAGCCATGTTAGAGCAGGCCTTTGATAAGCATAGAGACACCCTTCTTACTACTACCGGTATTAACTCCATGCTGCACTCAGCAGTATCAGAACTCAAAATGGAGTTAACTGGCATAGGACAACGCGCAGCTGCTCTGGAAACAAAAGTAGATGAACTAGTGCACGATCACAACCTGCTCTCTGAAGAGCATGCATAAACGCAGGCTGACATTAAGTCGATTCGTCTAGCACAGGAAGATCATGAAAATAGGGACAGGAGGCAAAACCTCAGGATTAGAGGAATCCCTAATACAGTACAGACCGCGGACATTCGTCCTTACCTGATTGATTGATTTAACTTTTTAGTTCCTAATCAACCCCCTGAATCTTGGAGAATGGATAGGGCCCATAGGGCCTTGGGCTCAGCTTTACATAATTCGCAACTTCCAAAAGACGTAGTTTTACGCATGCACTATTATGAATTCAAGGAACTGCTGATCAATGCTACCCGAAATATGTAGAATGTGAATTTTCATGGGGACTCACTTGCAATATATAATGATCTATCTCCCATAACTTTTGCAAAGCGACGAAACCTGTGACATGTCACTCAAGCCCTCAGAAATGCAGGTCTGATGTATAAAGGGGCTTCCCCTTTAAGCTGATAGTGACTAAGGCAGGCCGCACCTTTACTTTACAAGATATTGATGATGCAGAGCCTTTCTTAAAATCCTTAGGCCTTCGAGCCCCGACCACCCTGCTCCACAGGGGGATGTTTCTGCATCCAAGCTGGCAGCGTCACTTAGACCTCAGCGCATCAGACCAACAACGGAATGGACCACGGTCCCCCATAAAAGGTCTTCGGTAGCTGGAAGCCAGTATTCCTCTCCTATGTGGAACAGCTCTCCCCGAGAGGACTGATTTCCCTGACTGACACTTAGGAGCTATTAATGGTCCGGGCTGGGACTGCTCTCTGGGTACTTTGGTCCTTGGGCTGCATCATGGTATCCCCCTATTGGAGACCACTCCGCTACCTGGCTTGGACACTGGGTTGGATTTTTTCCTTTTTTTTGCTTTAATTTGCTGCTTTCTCAAATATTTCTTAGGTCTCCCCATGGCTTGGCATGATGGTTCACAACATCAGCCTTTCCTTTTTTTTTTGCTTTAATTTGCTGCTTTCTCAAATATTTCTTAGGTCTCCCCATGGCTTGGCATGATGGTTCACAACATCAGCCATGAGTTTCTGATTTTTGGATGGTTGTTCTGAGTTTTAGTTTACTGTTATATGTTACTCTGTTGGAAATTGTTAACTTTTCTTCCCACAGGCCTACTCCTGGACCTCCTGCCCCTCATGTCTTGCTATTTAACATTTGATGTCTGAAAGCCATGCCTCCTCATATCTTGAATAATGGTATGCATAGTATCACCCAATGTTAAAGGGCTCAATTCCCCCCTTTAAGCGAAATCTATTATATCGTGAAGCTAAACGGCTTAATGGTGACATAATCCTAGTCCAAGAAACTCACTTTAAGGCTTCAAATCATCCGTCCCTGTCATCTCTGGTCTTTCCCCAAGTATATTATGCCACCGCTCCTACAAAGAGAGCAGGAGTAGCCATACTAATCCACTGTAATGCCCCAGTTCAGGTGCTTAAAGAGAACAAGAGACGAAAAAATAACATATTTATACATACCTGGGGCTTCCTCCCGACCCAACAGCCTGGATCGCTCCCACGCCACCGTCCTCCGCTGCCTCTGTCCGCCAGTACCGGGTCCCGTCATTTCGGCCAGTCAACACAAGCACAGTGCGCTCCCTCCGTACTGTGTAGGCGCATGCTTACAGAGCCGGAGGAAGCCCCTGTCCATGCGGAAGAGTGGCTGCATCCGGCGGAAGTGACGGGACCCGGTACCAGCGATAGAGTCAGTGGAGGACAGCGGCGTGGGAGCGATCCAAGCTTATGGGGCTGGAGGAACATACATACGTTCGTTTCTGCTTCCCTTTAAATCAATAATCGACCCTAAGGGGCACTATATTTTATTACATGCTCAAATTCAGGGCCTAGATGTGGTTCTGGGAAACATAAATGCACCTAAACAAAATCACATTTACATTTTTTGCGAAAGGTCCTCTCTAAAGCAGAATCTATGGCCACAGCACCCATGGCTACTAGGGGGTGACTATAATATGATTGTAACGATTGTGGAATTCTCTCCGTGGTCAGCGCACAGGACTCGCGCTGACACTGCGGAAATCCTCCACAAGCATATAATTTGAGAGAACCCAGCAAAAGGTGCAACGCACCTGTAGAGGGAAATTCCTGTCGGCAGATGGAGCTGTGGAGTGCAGAGGAACAGATCCTCTGCCCTGCCACAGACGCCAGATAGGAATTGTACGAAAGGAAGAAACGCAGGTCAAGATAGCCCTTCAAGAGAGAGAGTAAAGCGACAGAGTGTATGTGTGTCCACCAATCTAGTCGCCACCCTGCGACGATGAACACACAACCATGAAGATCAGGTGAGAAGGCAATCGCAAGAGATGGCGATTGCTAACAGTGGCACAAGACAGAATAAGCACAGAGGAGGAATGTATGTATGTCCACCAATCCCGTCGCCAACCTGCAACGGTGAACACACAACAGAGGAAACCAAGCGAGAACACAATCGCAAGAGAAGCGATAGCGAATAAGAATGAGCACAGGGACAGAATGTATGTGTGTGCACCAATCTAGTCGCCAACCCGCGACGGTGCACACACAACAGCAGAAACATGGATGGATCACTCTCCTTTAGTCTTCCATTTATCTGCTAATTCTAAATATGTTAGGCAAACTATTTGGCGTCTCAATGAGTCATTGCTAAATGATCAGCAGTTTCTTCAGGTTATACATGATAAGCATACGGGTTTCTTTGAAACAAATGAAGGGTCAGTGGCAGAGTTTTCAACCTTATGGGAAGCTCATAAGGCTTTTATAAAAGGATGTATGATTTCAGAGGCATCTTGGCGCAAGCGGCAACGTGATGGGCTTCTTAGAGAGGCATTGGCTGATTTAGCCAGGACGGAAACTTTGCATAAATTGAGACCCTCTCGGAAACACTACTCACATCTGCTTGTTGCCAAGGAAAAAGTAAACAAGTTACAACAATCTCAAGTAGAAAAATCTCTGACCTGGCTAAGACAATCATATTACGATAAAGGCAACAAGCCTCATACTTTCTTGGCTAGGAGGCTACGGCAGCAGCAAAGCCAACAAATGGTTCACTCCCTTCGGAAGGTTAATGGCACTTACACAACTGATCCCCTGGAGATCGCTGACATTTTTTCTGATTACTATAAACAGCTATACGTAGGGTTGAGCCGAAATTTTCGAAATTTCGCGTTACTATAGTTACGCATGTGAAATTTGCTATTACGATGCGAAATTATGGTAGCGTAATTGCCATTAAAATCGTAATTGAAAATACCGTAAGCGCAATTTTCAACGCGTAATTTCGCTTTTCGTTCATAACTTGCTTGTAGTGGAACCGCACTCAAACGGCCAAATCCCTAAGACCAGGGACTAGATGTGCTGGACCTTCCCTCTGGGTACCGCCAGAGTGTATACAGAAAGGCAAACGATTGAGGTCCGCACAATCTTCAAGTCGTTTTTCAAATCTTTATTATCAAAAGTAATAAAACATAATGCTATAAGCAGCAACAGTCAGCTGTTTCGGGCTCCTGCCCTTTTTCAAGCATTGACTCCATAAAACATAACATGCACTATATATATACATGATCAGCCAATCACTGCACAGAACACCAAAAGCGGACCTGATGGGGAACTCCTAATTGATATGCACAGAGCTCACCACCTGACTTATCTCAAGTATCCTATTGGTTATCACATGTTCAAACACGCTACAATTGTAAACATATAAAGATGCATGGATCGGATATCCGCATCAACTTACAATGCGAAGTATTCAACAGGAATGTGCATCCACATACTGTAACCTTGGTCCGCTCTCCCGCAGACAGCTCCGATCACCAGCGCAGCCAGGGTAAGCCGCACACAGCCTACGAGCGGCAATCAAAGCCACGCCCCTCCATGACGTCAACCCACGTGTTGACACTCACCAATGGAGTGGCGCATAACATCTTACCCCTCTCTATGACGTCCGCGCGTCCCATCACCTAGGAGACGCTAGTACACATCAAGGGGGGCCAATATTAGTAAAAGCTATGCGCAACTCACCCCATCTAGCCGCGCAGGAGATCGGAGGTGCCCACCGGAATAAATGGCATGATCTGTAAACATAAAAAAGAAATCAAAACGACATAAGGAACATATAAATAACACAAACAACCTAGCCTGCTACAAATTGAAATTAAGGTCATACTCCTTGTTGAGACCCGTTCTAATGGTATCAAGTTCTCGTATCCACCTGGCCTCAGTTTTTAACAGTAATCTTTCTCTGTCACCTCCCCTAACAGTACGGGGGACACCCTCAATCACCATAACCCGCAACTGACTAACATTATGTCTAGCACGCGTAAAATGTTCCGATACCGCCTGGTCCATACACTTGTTGCGTATGGCTGACTTATGCGACGACATTCTTTTCTTTAGACTTTGGGTGGTTTCACCCACATAACATTTGCCACAAGGGCATTTAATCATGTATACAACCCAACTTGAGTCGCAAGTAAATCTGCCCCGCACCTTATACTGATTACCTCTAGCCGGGTGATTGAAGGTATCCCCTTTAATAATACTGTTACAGAGGTGATACGACAAACAAGGGAATGTACCACATGGACCTCTGACCAGTGCTGGTCGTAATGGAGAAAGCTACGCTTACGGATCATTACGCGTAATTTTACGCTATTACGCATTACGAAATTACGCTTACGGCATACACATTCAATTTCGGTACATGTCTATAATTACGCATAGCACTTACGCAATTACGCGTAAGTATACCGTAATTCAGGTTATTACGTTATAGGCTTACGCGTAAAATCCTACTAGTAATTAATGCGTAAGGTCATGCTTTCAAGCGGAAAAGTTGACGCATGGATCAATGTTAGGTAGCCGCCGACTTTAAGGGTTAATAGCAAAGCCCCCTTAAGTGCTAAGAGCCTCAAATTTGGAGAATATATTAAGGAGATCAGAAGGAATAAGAGGAAAAAAAAATTTTTCAAAAAGACCTTATAGTTTTTTGAGAAAATCGATGTTAAAGTTTCAAAGGAAAAATATATACATTTAAAAACCCGCCGACTTTAACGGTTAATAGCAAAGCCTGCTTAAAATTTAGGAACACCAAATTCACAGGGTATATTAAGGGGATCAGTGGAAATAAAAAAAAATTTTTTTTTCAAAAAGACCTTATAGTTTTTGAGAAAATCGATTTTTAAGTTTCAAGGGCGAAAATGTCTTTTAAATGCGGAAAATGTCAGTTTTTTTTGCACAGGTAACAATAGTGTTTTATTTTCATAGATTCCCCCAAGTGGGAAGAGTTTTACTTACTTCGTTCTGAGTGTGGGAAATATAAAAAAAAAACGACGTGGGGTCCCCCCTCCCAGACCTCTTTAACCCCTTGTCCCCCATGCAGACTGGGATAGCCAGAATGCGGAGCACCGGCCGCGTGGGGCTCCGCACCCTGACTATACCAGCCCGCATGGTCCATGGATTGGGGGGTCTCGGAAGGGGAGGGGCAGCCAAGCTTTCCCCTCCCCCTCCGAGCCCTTGTCCAATCCAAGGACAAGGGGCTCTTCTCCACCTCCGATGGGCGGTGGAGGTGGAGGCCGCGATTTCCTGGGGAGGGGTTCATGGTGGCATCTGGGAGTCCCCTTTAAAAAGGGGTCCCCCAGATGCCCACCCCCCTCCCAGGAGAAATGAGTATAGAGGTACTTGTAGTACCCCTTACCCATTTCCTTTAAGAGTTAAAAGTAAATAAACACACAAACACATAGAAAAAGTATTTTAATTGAACAAAAAACATAACCACGAAAAAAGTCCTTTAATATTCTTAATTAACCATTAATACTTACCTGTCCCTTTAAAAGCCAGTTCCCACGCAATATCCTCGGAAATATACTAATCAGTTACAATGTAACAAAGTTATTACAATGTAACAACTTTGTTACTTTGTAACACCACCGCACCCGACGTCACTCGCCGCTCACCCGCCGGCCGCCGCATACACGCTAGTCCCCGCCGGCTCCCGCCGTCCACTCCGCCCACACCTGTCACTCATATACATGCTGGCACCCATGGGTGCCAGCATGTATATAGGTGACATGTGGGAGAGGCGGGGAGGGCAGCGGAGCCGGCGGGGACTTAGCGTCCCTTCACCCGACAGAGCTCTGAGCTATATTAGCTCAGAGCTCTCGAAAGCATCTTTGTATTTGGGCTCCAAGGAGCCCCATTGGTCCTTAGCAGACCAATGGGGTTCCTTCAAATCAGAAGGAACCCCATTGGTCTGCTAAGGACCAATGGGGCTCCTTGGAGCCCAAATACAAAGATGCTTAGAGAGCTCTGAGCTATAGCTCAGAGCTCTGTCGGGTCCTGCAGCACAGACGCGGCGGCGGCGGTGAGTGACGTCGGGTGCGGCGTAGTTACAATGTAACAAAGTTGTTACATTGTAATAACTTTGTTACATTGTAACTGATTAGTATATTTCCGAGGATATTGCGTGGGAACTGGCTTTTAAAGGGACAGGTAAGTATTAATGGTTAATTAAGAATATTAAAGGACTTTTTTCGTGGTTATGTTTTTTGTTCAATTAAAATACTTTTTCTATGTGTTTGTGTGTTTATTTACTTTTAACTCTTAAAGGAAATGGGTAAGGGGTACTACAAGTACCTCTATACTCATTTCTCCTGGGAGGGGGGTGGGCATCTGGGGGACCCCTTTTTAAAGGGGACTCCCAGATGCCACCATGAACCCCTCCCCAGGAAATCGCGGCCTCCACCTCCACCGCCCATCGGAGGTGGAGAAGAACCCCTTGTCCTTGGATTGGACAAGGGCTCGGAGGGGGAGGGGAAAGCTTGGCTGCCCCTCCCCTTCCGAGACCCCCCAATCCATGGACCATGCGGGCTGGTATAGTCAGGGTGCGGAGCCCCACGCGGCCGGTGCTCCGCATTCTGGCTATCCCAGTCTGCATGGGGGACAAGGGGTTAAAGAGGTCTGGGAGGGGGGACCCCACGTCGTTTTTTTTTTATATTTCCCACACTCAGAACGAAGTAAGTAAAACTCTTCCCACTTGGGGGAATCTATGAAAATAAAACACTATTGTTACCTGTGCAAAAAAAACTGACATTTTCCGCATTTAAAAGACATTTTCGCCCTTGAAACTTAAAAATCGATTTTCTCAAAAACTATAAGGTCTTTTTGAAAAAAAAATTTTTCCTCTTATTCCCACTGATCCCCTTAATATACCCTGTGAATTTGGTGTTCCTAAATTTTAAGCAGGCTTTGCTATTAACCGTTAAAGTCGGCGGGTTTTTAAATGTATATATTTTTCCTTTGAAACTTTAACATCGATTTTCTCAAAAACTATAAGGTCTTTTTGAAAAAAAAAATTTTCCTCTTATTCCTTCTGATCTCCTTAATATATTCTCCAAATTTGAGGCTCTTAGCACTTAAGGGGGCTTTGCTATTAACCCTTAAAGTCGGCGGCTTTTTTATATTATACGGGAGCGTAATATTACGCGATTACGGCAGACTGTGTAATTTCAATGGGAGTTTACTGTCTTACGCGTAATTTGTTACGCGTAAAACGTAACCCTACGGTCTACGCGTAATTAATTACGCGTAATACCGTAACCTTACACGTAACGCTTACGGTGCATTTGTAGTGAATTACGATGCGTAATGCGATGCTAATGCGTAATTTCGGCCCAGCACTGCCTCTGACCGCCTTTCTCGAGCTCACGTCAGAATGTACAAGTTTACTCCTCAGAGAAGGTGCTCTTTTGTATGAGAAAAGTGGAAATTGATTAAACTCTCTGATGGTCGGAAAGGAATCACTTAATATATTCCAATTACGACGTATGCATTTTTCTACCTCTTTACTGATAGTACTAAAAGTGGACACAAAGGCCACTCTACCATCAGTACGTTGTCTCTTTCTATCTCTGTTGGGCCTTCTGCACTTGTGAAGCTGCTCCGTCAAAATGTTCTCAGGGTATCCACGATTTTTAAATCCATCAACCATGTTGAGTAAACTTCTGGATTTATCCTCCTCCTCCTTCACTATTCTATCAATTCTCTGAAATTGGCCACCTGGAATATTATAAACTGTATGTCTAGGGTGGAAACTCTGAAAATGAAGGATCGAATTCCGATCCGTTTCTTTTCTAAAAAAGTCAGTTACCAATCTGCCATCCCGCCTCGACACCATAGTATCCAAATAAGAAATTTTATCCAAATCACAATTAATGGTGAGTCTGATGGTAGCGCATCTAATATGGAGGGAATTAATACATTCGACAAGGGTCGAGCGTGGCCCCGCCCACACACAAAAGACGTCATCGATGTAACGCCACCAACATTTGGCGTATTTTTGAAACATCGGCGACGTGTAAACAAATGCCTCCTCGTAGAGGCCCATGAATAAATTAGCATAGGTCGGGGCCACACTCGAACCCATCGCCGTCCCCCTGCGCTGTAAGAAAAAATTGCCATCAAAGTAAAAATAATTGTCACGCAAAATAATATTCAACAATTTCAACAAAAATGATCTTTGTATGGTGTCAAAGTCAGAATAGGCAAACAAGTAATGCTCGATTGCCTCCACACCCCCATCATGTGGGATGGAGGTGTAGAGGCTCTCGACATCCAATGTTACCAAAAGCCAATCCTCACCCATATCCCCAAGGCCATGCAGAAAATCGAGAAACATGCCCGTATCCTTGATATATGATGGTAAGCTAGTGACAAACGGCTGAAGGATTCGATCAAGGAATTGTGCCAAGGGGGAAAAAACAGAATTCACTGCAGCAACTATTGGCCTACCTGGGGGGCGTGACAGATTTTTATGAATTTTGGGCAAGGTATATAAAAACGGGGTAAGAGGATGTTGATTAATCAAAAATTGTCGAAGATCACTACCAATGATTCCTTGTCTATGTGACTCAACAACTAAGGTCTCAATTTTCTGCATGATCCGGAATAGGGGGTCCCCCACAAGTTTCTCATACACCTCCTCGTTATTCAATTGGGAATAAACCTCTTCCTTATAGTAATCAAGATCTAAGATTACGACTGCTCCACCCTTATCAGCTGGTCGTATGATAATACTATCGTTCTCCTCTAACTTCCTAAGGGCCTCCCTCTCAACCTTATCCAGATTATGTTTCACATGGTACTGTCCTGCTCTAACTGTACTCTCAACTGTTTTCAAATCTCTGGAGACTCGTTTAATAAAAAGGTCAATGGCTGGATGACTATTAGGGTTAAATGCGCTTTTATTTCTCAATCCCAAGCCCTGTAATGTAAGACGACCTTCTTGTTCAGGACCCAAAAACGTGGGTCTGAAATCCGGTCGAGGAGTCCCAAAAAAATGTTTAAGTTTTAAAGTTCGAAAAAAAACATGCAGTTCCGTATCCAATGTAAAAAAATCAGGAAAGTTGGTCGGGCAGAATGAGAGTCCATATTCCAAAATCCTTGTTTCCAAGGGGGTCAGGGTATAACGAGAAATGTTAACAACAAGGGATGGTTCATCAGTTAGCGGTTCCTCAGTTGGATTGGACTCCTTGAAGCCTTGCTTTTTGTGTTTCTTGCCCCCTCTCCTATTCCTCCTGCCCCCCTTAATGGGGACGGATCCCGAGATGACAAAAAAAATCAGATGATGACACATCGCCCTCAGAGGTCACTGCATCAGAAGGATTGGGATTAGGGCCAGGATGTGGATGTTTCTTCTTCTTGTCTTTATTTTTCCTCGGAAAACGTTTTGGATATCTATTGGTTATGGGAACCTGTCTCTGCCATCCATATACATAACCTGTGGTATAATCAGCTTTGTCCCTCTGAAACTTGGACCTTTTGGTCTCTTCAATACTCAGGGTATATGCATCCAATCTGGTTTTCAGAGTAATAAGATATTGTTGATACTCCTCATCAGACAAAAATTTCTTCAATTCAATTTCAATTACCCTGGCCTTTTCTTCCAATAAAGGTAACTCCTGATGTATCCTCATGATCGTATGTAACATTGAATCAAAGGCGGCCTTATTCCATATCTTTTCCCAACCATCTGTGAATTTGACATCCCCAGGGAAGAATGCTGGTGCCACTTGGGATCTGATGGACCTTGGAATTCTGCCAGCCCGATGATACTCAGCAAGGGTTTTCGCGTGCATATCCAACGATATCCACAATTTCTTATTGGCTTCAAAATCTCGTTTGAGGAGCTTAACATCAGATTTATCCAAAAAGGATGAACTACCTTCAGCCATTGCCAAAATAATAGCAGCTTGGTCGTTGGTGTAGGAGAGAACACGCTCAATCCCATTATTTTCCTTTGCGGCCATGGTGCTGGTGCCTCGGTACCATAAACAGTCACTTGTTTGTAGTGGAACCGCACTCAAATGGCCAAATCCCTAAGACCAGGGACTAGATGTGCTGGACCTTCCCTCTGGGTACCGCCAGAGTGTATACAGCAAGGCAAACGATTGAGGTCCGCACAATCTTCAAGTCGTTTTTCAAATCTTTATTATCAAAAGTAATAAAACATAATGCTATAAGCAGCAACAGTCAGCTCTTTCGGGCTCCTGCCCTTTTTCAAGCCGCCCAGCATTGACTCCATAAAACATAACATGCACTATATATATACATGATCAGCCAATCACTGCACAGAACACCAAAAGCGGACCTGATGGGGAACTCCTAATTGATATGCACAGAGCTCACCACCTGACTTATCTCAAGTATCCTATTGGTTATCACATGTTCAAACACGCTACAATTGTAAACATATAAAGATGCATGGATCGGATATCCGCATCAACTTACAATGCGAAGTATTCAACAGGAATGTGCATCCACATACTGTAACCTTGGTCCGCTCTCCCGCAGACAGCTCCGATCACCAGCGCAGCCAGGGTAAGCCGCACACAGCCTACGAGCGGCAATCAAAGCCACGCCCCTCCATGACGTCAACCCACGTGTTGACACTCACCAATGGAGTGGCGCATAACATCTTACCCCTCTCTATGACGTTCGCGCGTCCCATCACCTAGGAGACGCTAGTACACATCAAGGGGGGCCAATATTAGTAAAAGCTATGCGCAACTCACCCCATCTAGCCGCGCAGGAGATCGGAGGCGCCCACCGGAATAAATGGCATGATCTGTAAACATAAAAAAGAAATCAAAACGACATAAGGAACATATAAATAACACAAACAACCTAGCCTGCTACAAATTGAAATTAAGGTCATACTCCTTGTTGAGACCCGTTCTAATGGTATCAAGTTCTCGTATCCACCTGGCCTCAGTTTTTAACAGTAATCTTTCTCTGTCACCTCCCCTAACAGTACGGGGGACACCCTCAATCACCATAACCCGCAACTGACTAACATTATGTCTAGCACGCGTAAAATGTTCCGATACCACCTGGTCCATACACTTGTTGCGTATGGCTGACTTATGCGACGACATTCTTTTCTTTAGACTTTGGGTGGTTTCACCCACATAACATTTGCCACAAGGGCATTTAATCATGTATACAACCCAACTTGAGTCGCAAGTAAATCTGCCCCGCACCTTATACTGATTACCTCTAGCCGGGTGATTGAAGGTATCCCCTTTAATAATACTGTTACAGAGGTGACACGACAAACAAGGGAATGTACCACATGGACCTCTGACCGCCTTTCTCGAGCTCACGTCAGAATGTACAAGTTTACTCCTTAGAGAAGGTGCTCTTTTGTATGAGAAAAGTGGAAATTGATTAAACTCTCTGATGGTCGGAAAGGAATCACTTAATATATTCCAATTACGATGTATGCATTTTTCTACCTCTTTACTGATAGTACTAAAAGTGGACACAAAGGCCACTCTACCATCAGTACGTTGTCTCTTTCTATCTCTGTTGGGCCTTCTGCACTTGTGAAGCTGCTCCGTCAAAATGTTCTCAGGGTATCCACGATTTTTAAATCGATCAACCATGTCGAGTAAACTTCTGGATTTATCCTCCTCCTCCTTCACTATTCTATCAATTCTCTGAAATTGGCCACCTGGAATATTATAAACTGTATGTCTAGGGTGGAAACTCTGAAAATGAAGGATCGAATTCCGATCCGTTTCTTTTCTAAACAAGTCAGTTACCAATCTGCCATCCCGCCTCGACACTCGACATGGTTGATCGATTTAAAAATCGTGGATACCCTGAGAACATTTTGACTGAGCAGCTTCACAAGTGCAGAAGGCCTAACAGAGATAGAAAGAGACAACGTACTGATGGTAGAGTGGCCTTTGTGTCCACTTTTAGTACTATCAGTAAAGAGGTAGAAAAATGCATACGTCGTAATTGGAATATATTAAGTGATTCCTTTCCGACCATCAGAGAGTTTAATCAATTTCCACTTTTCTCATACAAAAGAGCACCTTCTCTGAGGAGTAAACTTGTACATTCTGACGTGAGCTCGAGAAAGGCGGTCAGAGGTCCATGTGGTACATTCCCTTGTTTGTCGTGTCACCTCTGTAACAGTATTATTAAAGGGGATACCTTCAATCACCCGGCTAGAGGTAATCAGTATAAGGTGCGGGGCAGATTTACTTGCGACTCAAGTTGGGTTGTATACATGATTAAATGCCCTTGTGGCAAATGTTATGTGGGTGAAACCACCCAAAGTCTAAAGAAAAGAATGTCGTCGCATAAGTCAGCCATACGCAACAAGTGTATGGACCAGGCGGTATCGGAACATTTTACGCGTGCTAGACATAATGTTAGTCAGTTGCGGGTTATGGTGATTGAGGGTGTCCCCCGTACTGTTAGGGGAGGTGACAGAGAAAGATTACTGTTAAAAACTGAGGCCAGGTGGATACGAGAACTTGATACCATTAGAACGGGTCTCAACAAGGAGTATGACCTTAATTTCAATTTGTAGCAGGCTAGGTTGTTTGTGTTATTTATATGTTCCTTATGTCGTTTTGATTTCTTTTTTATGTTTACAGATCATGCCATTTATTCCGGTGGGCGCCTCCGATCTCCTGCGCGGCTAGATGGGGTGAGTTGCGCATAGCTTTTACTAATATTGGCCCCCCTTGATGTGTACTAGCGTCTCCTAGGTGATGGGACGCGCGGACGTCATAGAGAGGGGTAAGATGTTATGCGCCACTCCATTGGTGAGTGTCAACACGTGGGTTGACGTCATGGAGGGGCGTGGCTTTGATTGCCGCTCGTAGGCTGTGTGCGGCTTACCCTGGCTGCGCTGGTGATCGGAGCTGTCTGCGGGAGAGCGGACCAAGGTTACAGTATGTGGATGCACATTCCTGTTGAATACTTCGCATTGTAAGTTGATGCGGGTATCCGATCCATGCATCTTTATATGTTTACAATTGTAGCGTGTTTGAACATGTGATAACCAATAGGATACTTGAGATAAGTCAGGTGGTGAGCTCTGTGCATATCAATTAGGAGTTCCCCATCAGGTCCGCTTTTGGTGTTCTGTGCAGTGATTGGCTGATCATGTATATATATAGTGCATGTTATGTTTTATGGAGTCAATGCTGGGCGGCTTGAAAAAGGGCAGGAGCCCGAAAGAGCTGACTGTTGCTGCTTATAGCATTATGTTTTATTACTTTTGATAATAAAGATTTGAAAAACGACTTGAAGATTGTGCGGACCTCAATCGTTTGCCTTGCTGTATACACTCTGGCGGTACCCAGAGGGAAGGTCCAGCACATCTAGTCCCTGGTCTTAGGGATTTGGCCGTTTGAGTGCGGTTCCACTACAAACAAGTGACTGTTTATGGTACCGAGGCACCAGCACCATGGCCGCAAAGGAAAATAATGGGATTGAGCGTGTTCTCTCCTACACCAACGACCAAGCTGCTATTATTTTGGCAATGGCTGAAGGCGGTTCATCCTTTTTGGATAAATCTGATGTTAAGCTCCTCAAACGAGATTTTGAAGCCAATAAGAAATTGTGGATATCGTTGGATATGCACGCGAAAACCCTTGCTGAGTATCATCGGGCTGGCAGAATTCCAAGGTCCATCAGATCCCAAGTGGCACCAGCATTCTTCCCTGGGGATGTCAAATTCACAGATGGTTGGGAAAAGATATGGAATAAGGCCGCCTTTGATTCAATGTTACATACGATCATGAGGATACATCAGGAGTTACCTTTATTGGAAGAAAAGGCCAGGGTAATTGAAATTGAATTGAAGAAATTTTTGTCTGATGAGGAGTATCAACAATATCTTATTACTCTGAAAACCAGATTGGATGCATATACCCTGAGTATTGAAGAGACCAAAAGGTCCAAGTTTCAGAGGGACAAAGCTGATTATACCACAGGTTATGTATATGGATGGCAGAGACAGGTTCCCATAACCAATAGATATCCAAAATGTTTTCCGAGGAAAAATAAAGACAAGAAGAAGAAACATCCACATCCTGGCCCTAATCCCAATCCTTCTGATGCAGTGACCTCTGAGGGCGATGTGTCATCATCTGATTTTTTGTCATCTCGGGATCCGTCCCCATTAAGGGGGGCAGGAGGAATAGGAGAGGGGGCAAGAAACACAAAAAGCAAGGCTTCAAGGAGTCCAATCCAACTGAGGAACCGCTAACTGATGAACCATCCCTTGTTGTTAACATTTCTCGTTATACCCTGACCCCCTTGGAAACAAGGATTTTGGAATATGGACTCTCATTCTGCCCGACCAACTTTCCTGATTTTTTTACATTGGATACGGAACTGCATGGTTTTTTTTTAACTTTAAAACTTAAACATTCTTTTGGGACTCCTCGACCGGATTTCAGACCCACGTTTTTGGGTCCTGAACAAGAAGGTCGTCTTACATTACAGGGCTTGGGATTGAGAAATAAAAGCGCATTTAACCCTAATAGTCATCCAGCCATTGACCTTTTTATTAAACGAGTCTCCAGAGATTTGAAAACAGTTGAGAGTACAGTTAGAGCAGGACAGTACCATGTGAAACATAATCTGGATAAGGTTGAGAGGGAGGCCCTTAGGAAGTTAGAGGAGAACGATAGTATTATCATACGACCAGCTGATAAGGGTGGAGCAGTCGTAATCTTAGATCTTGATTACTATAAGGAAGAGGTTTATTCCCAATTGAATAACAAGGAGGTGTATGAGAAACTTGTGGGGGACCCCCTATTCCGGATCATGCAGAAAATTGAGACCTTAGTTGTTGAGTCACATAGACAAGGAATCATTGGTAGTGATCTTCGACAATTTTTGATTAATCAACATCCTCTTACCCCGTTTTTATATACCTTGCCTAAAATTCATAAAAATCTGTCACGCCCCCCAAGGTAGGCCAATAGTTGCTGCAGTAAATTCTGTTTTTTCCCCCTTGGCACAATTCCTTGATCGAATCCTTCAGCCGTTTGTCACTAGCTTACCATCATATATCAAGGATACGGGCATGTTTCTCGATTTTCTGCATGGCCTTGGGGATATGGGTGAGGATTGGCTTTTGGTAACATTGGATGTCGAGAGCCTCTACACCTCCATCCCACATGATGGGGGTGTGGAGGCAATCGAGCATTACTTGTTTGCCTACTCTGACTTTGACACCATACAAGATCATTTTTGTTGAAATTGTTGAATATTATTTTGCGTGACAATTATTTTTACTTTGATAGCAATTTTTTCTTACAGCGCAGGGGGATGGCGATGGGTTCGAGTGTGGCCCCGACCTATGCTAATTTATTCATGGGCCTCTACGAGGAGGCATTTGTTTACACGTCGCCGATGTTTCAAAAATACGCCAAATGTTGGTGGCGTTACATCGATGACGTCTTTTGTGTGTGGGCGGGGCCACGCTCGACCCTTGTCGAATTTATTAATTCCCTCCATATTAGATGCGCTACCATCAGACTCACCATTAATTGTGATTTGGATAAAATTTCTTATTTGGATACTATGGTGTCGAGGCGGGATGGCAGATTGGTAACTGACTTGTTTAGAAAAGAAACGGATCGGAATTCGATCCTTCATTTTCAGAGTTTCCACCCTAGACATACAGTTTATAATATTCCAGGTGGCCAATTTCAGAGAATTGATAGAATAGTGAAGGAGGAGGAGGATAAATCCAGAAGTTTACTCGACATGGTTGATCGATTTAAAAATCGTGGATACCCTGAGAACATTTTGACGGAGCAGCTTCACAAGTGCAGAAGGCCCAACAGAGATAGAAAGAGACAACGTACTGATGGTAGAGTGGCCTTTGTGTCCACTTTTAGTACTATCAGTAAAGAGGTAGAAAAATGCATACGTCGTAATTGGAATATATTAAGTGATTCCTTTCCGACCATCAGAGAGTTTAATCAATTTCCACTTTTCTCATACAAAAGAGCACCTTCTCTGAGGAGTAAACTTGTACATTCTGACGTGAGCTCGAGAAAGGCGGTCAGAGGTCCATGTGGTACATTCCCTTGTTTGTCGTGTCACCTCTGTAACAGTATTATTAAAGGGGATACCTTCAATCACCCGGCTAGAGGTAATCAGTATAAGGTGCGGGGCAGATTTACTTGCGACTCAAGTTGGGTTGTATACATGATTAAATGCCCTTGTGGCAAATGTTATGTGGGTGAAACCACCCAAAGTCTAAAGAAAAGAATGTCGTCGCATAAGTCAGCCATACGCAACAAGTGTATGGACCAGGCGGTATCGGAACATTTTATGCGTGCTAGACATAATGTTAGTCAGTTGCGGGTTATGGTGATTGAGGGTGTCCCCCGTACTGTTAGGGGAGGTGACA
Source organism: Hyperolius riggenbachi (assembly GCF_040937935.1). Classification (NCBI taxonomy): domain Eukaryota; kingdom Metazoa; phylum Chordata; class Amphibia; order Anura; family Hyperoliidae; genus Hyperolius; species Hyperolius riggenbachi. The sequence continues at coordinate 184,048,423 of NC_090653.1, read as the reverse complement.
GAGAAAGATTACTGTTAAAAACTGAGGCCAGGTGGATACGAGAACTTGATACCATTAGAACGGGTCTCAACAAGGAGTATGACCTTAATTTCAATTTGTAGCAGGCTAGGTTGTTTGTGTTATTTATATGTTCCTTATGTCGTTTTGATTTCTTTTTTATGTTTACAGATCATGCCATTTATTCCGGTGGGCGCCTCCGATCTCCTGCGCGGCTAGATGGGGTGAGTTGCGCATAGCTTTTACTAATATTGGCCCCCCTTGATGTGTACTAGCGTCTCCTAGGTGATGGGACGCGCGGACGTCATAGAGAGGGGTAAGATGTTATGCGCCACTCTATTGGTGAGTGTCAACACGTGGGTTGACGTCATGGAGGGGCGTGGCTTTGATTGCCGCTCGTAGGCTGTGTGCGGCTTACCCTGGCTGCGCTGGTGATCGGAGCTGTCTGCGGGAGAGCGGACCAAGGTTACAGTATGTGGATGCACATTCCTGTTGAATACTTTGCATTGTAAGTTGATGCGGATATCCGATCCATGCATCTTTATATGTTTACAATTGTAGCGTGTTTGAACATGTGATAACCAATAGGATACTTGAGATAAGTCAGGTGGTGAGCTCTGTGCATATCAATTAGGAGTTCCCCATCAGGTCCGCTTTTGGTGTTCTGTGCAGTGATTGGCTGATCATGTATATATATAGTGCATGTTATGTTTTATGGAGTCAATGCTGGGCGGCTTGAAAAAGGGCAGGAGCCCGAAACAGCTGACTGTTGCTGCTTATAGCATTACGTTTTATTACTTTTGATAATAAAGATTTGAAAAACGACTTGAAGATTGTGCGGACCTCAATCATTTGCGTTTCGTTCATAACGTAATTTTGCGTTAAACCATCCCGTAATTTCGCATTTCTTCGTAATTTCGCGAATTTCGTAATTACTTGTTAGCTATAAAAAATTACTTGTTCGCATTAGCCAATCAGAAGCGAATCAGCGGTAGTCAGACGAACGCTAACAAATTTTCGCATATAAACGCTTTTTCGTGTTAAATAATGTAAAAACTAAGCATGCGCAGTTCAAGGGTGTAAACTACGCTTACAAACGTTTGCATGCAAGGCAAACGTAATTTTGCGATAGCCACCGTAACGCGAAAACGACGATGATATTCTGCCATCTTTGATTTCCTGGGATCAGGTTGGATTTATAAAAGACCACCAGGCGAGGGATAATACTCGTAGAACTGTTGATTTGGTTGAGGTGATGGGACGCAGTCGGGGGCCTTCTCTGCTTCTGAGTTTGGATGCGGAGAAGGCCTTCGACCGCCTCTTCTGGCCATTTCTATTTGAAGCTCTGAAAAGGTTTGGATTCAGAGGTCAGTTTCTTACAGCCATATATGCCCTATATTGTCCATCAGCTTTAAAATTACCTTATGCTCCTCAGAATTTCTTTACAATCAGAAATGGTACTCGACAGGGGTGCCTCCTCTCCCCGCTTCTGTTCGCTCTTAGCATAGAGCCGCTAGCTCAATCTATTCGATCTGACCCAGATGTTCTGGAAATTACAATAGGTGACTCAGAATACAAACTGTCACTTTTTGCGGCTGACATTTTGCTCACGTTATCTTATCCCCTTATTTCTTTACCTAACCTGTTGAAAATTATTTTACAGTTTGAGGTAATATCTGGTTTTAAAGTAAACACTGAAAAGACTGAGGCTCTTCCCCTGAATATTCTACAGGAGTCACTGACATCGCTCAAACTGAATTTCCCATGTAAATGGCAGTCCCAAAGTATTAGATATTTGGGGGTTCATATCACATCATCCTATGACAAATTGTTTGAGTTTAAAGGGATACTGTAGGGGGGTCGGGGGAAAATGAGTTGAATTTACCCGGGGCTTCTAATGGTCCCCAACAGAAGATCTGTGCCCACGCAGCCAGTCACCGATGCTCCGGTCCCGCCTCTGGTTCACCACTGGAATTTCAGACTTTAAAGTCTGAAAACCACTGCGCCTGTGTTGTCGTGTCCTCCCTCCCGCTGATGTCACCAGGAGCATACTGTGCAGGCCCAGTATGGTCTGTGCCTGCGCAGTACGCTTCTGGTGACATCAGCAGGAGAGAGGACATGGCAATGCAGGCGCAGTGGTTTTCAGACTTTAAAGTCTGAAATTCCAGAGGTGAACCAGAGGCAGGACTGGAGTATCGGTGAGCGGCTGCGCGGGCACAGGATGTCTGCGGGGGACCATTAGAAGCCCCGGGTAAGTTCAACTCATTTTCCCGCGACCCCGCTACAGTATCCCTTTAATCAATGTTGCTCGGATACCTCATTATCCTATTCGAGTTTGGTCGAATTCGGATAGTAAACTATCCGAATTCACTCGAAGTTCAATATTCGAGTTAATCGAATATCCGATTCGACCTCGGATATCCGACGTCACTATCCGAGTCTGTATTCGAGTAAAATATTCGAGCTGGCCTTAAATAGCTTGTAAAACTTGTATTGGAGGTCAATTATGCATGAAACCACCTTTTTTATGAAGAAAAACATCAAGTGATTATGTGGTGATGTAGTAGTTATAAAAAAAAAGGTATCGAAAATAGTAAATTAACTTCATGAAAAGTGTTTGCATGAGAAGGTGTGTCCAAAATGGTTGTTGGAACAGTCTTCATTTACGTCGTCTTCATCTTCTTCTTCTATATCTTCTTCTTCTTCTAGATCTTCTTTTTCTTCTACTTCTATATCTTCTTCTACTCGAATCTTCTTCATCTTCTACTTCTTGTATCTTCTTCAATTATCTTTTTCTTCTTCTATATCTTCTTCTTCTTCCTCTTCTTCTTCTTTTATATCTTCTTCTTCTTCTATACCTTCTTCTTCTTCTATACCTTCTTCTTCTTCTATACCTTCTTCTTCTTCTATATCTTCTTCTTCTTCTATATCTTCTTCTTCTTCTTCTTCTTCTTCTTCTTCTTTTTCTATATCTTCTTCTTCTTCGTCTTCTATATCTTCTTCTTCTTCTATATCTTCTTCTTCTATATCGTCTTCATCTTCTTCTATATCTTCTTCTTCTATATCTTCTTCTTCTTCTTCCTCTTATTCTCTATCATTATATTATGTGTTTTGGTTTTCCTTTCTTTTGTAATATTTTTTTTACTTCATTTGTGGAAATATACACCATAGTTATATTTGTGTTGCTGGCATAATAGGTAGGTAGTGGCACATTGCAAGCCACAGCGCCTTTTTCTGTGTACCCTGGCGGTGGTAAAACACAGACATCAGCAGGAGGAGGAAGTAGTTGCAGGCTTGCAGCTATTTGTAGTGTGTGGTAATAGCTGTCGGTAGGAGAGTGGGTGGGCAGGTGGCAGCAGAAAATAGTTCTTCTTCTGTTCTCCCTGGCAGTGGTAGCAGCACACAGACAGCAGAAGCTCAATGCAGCTACAGGAGGAGGAGTAGTGTGTGTCAGGCAGTGTGATGTGACTGACGTAATAGGCCCGGGTTCCTAGCGGTAGTACCAGGGCTGTAAATAAACAGCATGAGGTTCCAGACAGCGGTCGTGAAGCCCACATTGTGTCCAATACACAATTGGGACAGCACAGTTTTCAACCCGGACACCTCTAAATTAATTACAATTTTTTTTTTCAAATGGATGCAGCTATTTTTGAGCGTAATAGCTGGTGGCGCGTGGGCAGCAGCACCTTGTAATGTGTTCTCTGGCAGTGGAGACACAGACAGCAGGAGGAAATACAACAACAGGCAGCGTGAGGAGGTTGAGTGTGTGGCAGACTGGCAGCAGGCAGGAGGGCAGGCAGCGAGACATAATAGACCCTGGTTCCTAGCGGTGGTTCCAGGGCCATAAATACACAGCATGAGGTTCCAGACAGCGGTCGTGAAGCCCACATTGTGTCCAATACACAATTGGGACAGCACAGTTTTCAACCCGGACACCTCTAAATTAATTACAATTATTTTTTTTTCAAATGGATGCAGCTATTGTTGAGCGTAATAGCTGGTGGCGCATGGGCAGCAGCACCTTGTAATGTGTTCCCTGGCAGTGGAAACACACAGACAGCAGGAGGAAATACAGCAGCAGGCAGCGTGAGGAGGATGAGTGTGTGTAGCAGACTGGCATTTAGTAGCAGGCAGCAGGAGGGCAGGCAGCGAGACATAATAGGCCCTGGGTCCTAGCGGTGGTTCCAGGGCCGTAAATAAACACCATGAGGTTCCAGACAGCAGTCGTGAAGACCACATTGTGTCCAATACACAATTGGGACAGCACAGTTTTCAAACCGGACACCTCTAAAATAATTTTTTTTTTTCAAAATAATGAAGCTATTGTTGAGCGTAATATCTGGTGGCGCATGGGCAGCAGCACCTTGTAAAGTGTTCCCTGGCAGTGGAGACACAGACAGCAGGAAGAAATACAGCAGCAGCAGCAGCAGCAGGTGTAATACTAATGTGTGTGCGCCACTTCATGTCCCCCTCTCGCCGACAACAGGGGCCAGGAATTCGCCTTCCACCCAAGCCTGGTTCATTTTGAGAAAAATCAGTTTGTCCACAGACTTGTGAGACAGACGAGATCGCTTCTCAGTGATGACTCCACCGGCTGCACTGGGGGGCAGGAGAGCACTTTCAGGGCGTACTGCGCAAGTTCGCTCCAGATCGGCAGGTGCTTGACCCAATACTCCATGGGATCAACAGGGGCCACGCTGTCAAGCCCGCTGAAGGACCCCATGTAGTCAGCCACCATGCGGGTCAAGCGCTGCCTGTGACTGGAGAAGGATGCTGCTGCAGGCACCTCCTCTCTAGTCCTTGGCAGCTCTACACTCATGTAGAGCTCTTGGGTCAGAGACAGCAGGTCTGTGGTGCACGTGCGCTTGCTGCTGGTGGATGCAGGCACCTGCTGCTGCCTCTGTGCTGGCTGGACAGTGGGGATGGATGTCTGAGGGAAGGCTTCCTCCAAGCGCTCAACAAGGGACAGCTGAAAATCCCTCATTTGTTGCGCACGGTCTCCTCCTGCAGGCAGGAACTGGCTGAGCTTCCCCTTCAGACGTGGGTCCAGCATCATGCAGATCCAAATGTCCTCCCTCTGCTTCATCTGGATCACCCTTGGGTCCTTGCGCAGGCACCTCAGCATGTGCGCTGCCGTTGGGAAGAGTCTGGCCATGTCTGTTGGCACATCATCGACAGCCCCAGAGCCGACAGTGCTGTCCTCCTCTGCCTCCTCCACCTCATCCTCTCTCCACCCCCGCACCAGTCCAGCTGCACTCTGCTGCTCCCCCTCATCAGCAGCAAGGTCAGGGACCTCCACCAACTCAAAGCCCTCCTCCTCCTCAGAAGTGGCCTGTGAAGCTGCCTGCAGATCCTGCTGGTCCAAGGCTGCCGCTCCCTCTTCCAGCAGTGCATACAGGGCCCTGTCCAGCACACACACCAAGGGGACCCACTCGCACACCATTGCATGGTCCCTGCTGACCATGTTGGTGGCCTGCAGGAAGGGTGCCAGGAATGAGTCCTCTGTGGAGATGATGGACGGGAGGTTGGTTTGCGGCACGCCCAGTTGCAGTGATGGAGGCAACTGTTGCACGTGCAAGGTACTGGCTGACAGCCTGCCTCTGTTCAACCAGATGCTCCAACATCGCCAGGGTGGAGTTCCAGCGAGTTGGAACATCGATCATGAGCCGGTGCTGTGGCAGGTGCAGCTCCTTCTGCACCTCTTCCAGGCTCGCTACGGCTGCAGGCGAGAGCCGGAAATGACACACGACCTTCCTTGTTGCCTCAAGGAGTCGGTCCATCCCCTGGTAGGTCGGCAGGAACTTTTGGACTACCAGGTTTAGGACGTGCGCCAGGCAGGGGATGTGGGTCAGGTCTCCCCTGCTGATTGCAGCAACCAGGTTTGCCCCATTGTCGGACACCACCTCTCCGACTCTGAGGCCTCTGGGGGTCAGCCAATTCCTCTCCTTCTCTCGGAGTTTGGCCAGGACATGGTTCGCCGTCAGTTTGGTCTTTCCCAGGCTGACCAATTCCAGTAGCGCTTGGCAGTGGCGGGGCTTCACGCTGCTGCTGAGGCGGGGGGTTTGGGCTGGTGTGCCGGAGGATGGAAGCGGATCAGAGGAACCTGCTGCAATTCCGCTGACACTGCATGGTGGCACCACCCACTGCGTTGTTGGTGCTGCTGCTGCTCTGACAGTGCCCGATGCTGCTCCCCCATCCTCACCCCCTTCCACCAAGCTGACCCAATGCGTGGTGAAGGACAGATAACGGCCTGTCCCAAACCGGCTGCTCCACGAGTCCATGGTGACGTGGACCCGTTGACCCACTGCGTGCTCCAGCCCTCTCCCGACATTTGCCATCACAGAGTGGTGAAGTGCAGGGATGGCCGTGCGTGCGAAAAAATGTAGGCTGGGGATTGGCCAATCGGGGGCTGCACACATCAGGAGCGCAAGCATGTCGCTCCCCTCCTGCACAAGGGAATGAGGCAGGAGTTGGGAGCACATGGCCCGTGCCAGCAAGCCGTTCAACTGACGCACGCGACGGCTGCTGGGAGGCAGAACCCTGACCACCCCCTGGAAGGTGTCGCTGAGCAGGGTCTGGCGACGCCTTTTGCTGGCACCGGAATCAGTGGAGGGAGCAGAGGAGGCCACTGAGGACTGGCTGCCAGAACAGGCCTCAGTGTCGGCGGCAGGAGTTGCAGAGGGAGGAGGAGCAGTGTGTTGCTGACGCACTCCTGCTGCTGCTGCTGGAGGAGGTGGAGGAGGGCGGGTGGCTGCTGCCAATGGCTTCGCAGTGGTGGCGAGTCTGCCACTGCCACTGCCAGCTTCTTTCAACTTTACGAACTCCTGATGCTCGTGAAAGTGTTTCCCTGCAAGATGGTTGACAAGAGAGGTGGTGCCAAATGCAGAGGGCTCCTTCCCTCTGCTGAGCTGCTTGCGGCACTGGTTGCAGGTGGCATACTTGCACTCCACATATGGCAGGGTGAAAAAATTCCATATTGGGGAGGTGAAGTTGCCCCTTCGGCTGGAAGGTGCTGCTGCCGCTGGTCTCCCCGTGGTGGTTGGGGGGGGGGGGGGTTCTTGGTGCGGCTGGTGGCGGCACTGGCAGAACTCGTCTCCAGATCAGCACGCTGTGTGGCCTGCATACCACGCCCACTTGTGATCCTGCCCATGCCTGCGATGCTGATCCTTTTAGCAAGGCCCACAGACGCATCCTCCTCCTCAGAGCTGATGACATCCCCACTCCCAGGACCTGGCACCCAGTCTCTGTCCTTCACCCTGTCATCATCATCCTCGCCCTCCGCAAACATGTCCTGCTGGGATCCCACAAACTCCCCTTCTGCATGCATGGGTGGATGGACAGTCACCACTATCTGACTGTCCAAAGCATCATCCCCCAAAGTGCCCATGAGCATTCCTTCCTTCTCCAATTGTGCCGCAACAGCACTCCATAACCCCACTGCGCTTGGGGATAACAAGGTGCTGAGTGACAGGGTGCTGGTGTCGCCCACTGGGGCTGGAGAACTGCACTCCTCCTCCTGCTCCCCAGGCAGTGCTGGTCGGCTGCTGCTCTTGCGAACAGGAGTGGTGGCGGGTTGGAGGACTCGGTTCCAGAGCTAATGGTGGCCTGCTCATCCACCATCAGTTCCATCACAGAGTTTGCGTCCTTCTCCTCAATAGGACGGCTATGACCTGGCGGTGGGAGGAACATCTGGGCCACACGCGGCTGCTGCTGCTGTGTCTCTGCAGCGTGACTCCAAGCTGTTGGGCAGCCAAGGCGTCCACGGCCAGTGGCTAATGGCGGAATAGCCACTGGTGCAGATGCAGAACTGGTGGTGGCGTGGCTGCCACGCCCACGACCTCCTCTCTTGGCGATGCCCCTGCTGCCCCTGCCCAAACCGCGGCTGCCAGTGCCAGACATCGTATATTTTTAATATTATACAAATGAAAAAAAAAAACTTATGTATGTAAGGCAGGTGGGACAAGTGGGGTACTTTAATGGGGTGGGACTAGTGGTGGTGGGTGTGTGAGGTGACGGACAGGTGTACTCTACAGCAGAGATCGGTGTAGCGCTAACAAGAGAGTGCGCAGTGCGCACACAAAGACCCTAGCTGACGCTGACTGACGGTGTCCCTATACACAGACTACAGTACAATTCAGCGAATACACAATACAAGTAATGTAAACAATAGGACGGGTGTAGCACTAACGAGAGGGTGCGGACAGCGCAGACGTGCACTGCGCACACAAAGACCCTAGCTGACGCTGACTGACGGTGTCCCTATACACAGACTACAGTACAATTCAGCGAATACACAACAGAAGTAATATAAACAATAGGACGGGTGTAGCACTAACGAGAGGGTGCGGACAGCGCAGACGTGCACTGCGCACACAAAGACCCTAGGTAACACAGTGACGGACGGTCCCTATACACAGACTAGAGTACACTACAGTACTACTAACTAAACAATAGAGGAATCTAGCTAAATAATAAAACAGGTGTGACTAGATTACAGAGAGCAGATACAGGACAGGTATAGCAGTAAAGCTGGACCTTGCTAACTACAAAATAGTACAAATCTATCTAACACAGAAGTAGTAGTACAGTAGAGTAGGACAGGTGAGAGCACAGGTAACTAGAGACTAGAGCACAGAGCAGGGCAGGCTGCCTTGCCTAGGCACAGGGCCTAGCTGCTGGCTGCAGCTGCAGCAGTGACAGTCTCCCTCCCTAGTCCCTTCCCTAATCACACAAACTAAACTGCCTAAAATACAATCTCTCTACAATACAAAGCAATACAGTTGAATATCAAGTGTTGGAGTGTAAAAACGCTTGGTTTAGAACAATATAAATGCACTTGCACACAGACAAAAAGCACTGGAGCAATCTCTCAGTACAGTTAGTCAGTAAGTCGCAAGCAGGACGAGTGAGGCAAGATGGCGTCCGCTATTTATAGAGGGGGGCTTGGCCAGGCTCCCCTTCTGTGATTGGCTGCAGTCAGAGGGCTTGGAGCCCTCTGATTCGCTTGTGAGGACTCGAGGCGACGTCAGACATGATGCTATCCAAGCTGGTTACGCTATTCGAGCTCGGATAGCTAGGATATCTCCGGATATCTGCTTGCTATCCGAGTGCGCTCGGATAGCACAGCCCGGATAGCTAATACTATTTGAGCTCAGTATTCGAGCTCAAATAGTGAAAAAAGAGCTAGGATATCCGAGTACCTCGGATATCCTAGCTCAGATGAGCACCACTGCCTTTAATTACATACCCCTCTTTAAGAGAATAAGAGCAGACCTTCTTACATGGTTGCCTTACCCTATTTCATGGATAGGACGAAACTTCTTTATTTGTTTCAAACCCTCCCAATAAGAGTCCCTTAAAGTAATTTACAAGCTTTACAAACAGATTTTCTGCGCTTTATTTGGAGACAAATAAAGGTTAAAAGGTTAAATATATTTTAGGTACTAATGCATATGACTGTATTAATGATTATCCATCGGTTCTGATTTATTGTAAAATGTTTTTTGAGAATGAAAATAATATGTCTGACAATGATATGCTTTTGTAAAGGATAATGCAGGGGCGTAACTAGACATTACTGGGCCCCCCTGCGAAACTTTGGATGGGCCCCTTCCACGTGAAACTTTGGATGGGCCCCCCCCCCTCTTGCTTTCTGCAGAGGAAAACTGAGGACCAATGTGTTTTTCCCATGCAGATACAAACACTTTACACTTAAAGGAAACGTCAGGCAATCTATGCTACCCCCAGATCTACTCAACCAGGGCTTCCTCCAGCCCCTTGCAGCCGACAAGTCCCTCGTTGCAGCTCTGTTCCCAGTACATACAGGATCTTCTCAAAAAATTAGCATATTATGATAAAGTGCATTATTTTCTGTAATGTACTGATAAACATTAGACTTTCATATATTTTAGATTCAAATACACACAACTGAAGTAGTTCAAGCCTTTTATTGTTTTAATATTGATGATTTTGGCATACAGCTCATGAAAACCCAAAATTCCTATCTCAAAAAATTAGCATATTTCATCCGACCAATAAAAGAAAAGTGTTTTTAAAACAAAAAAAGTCAACCTTCAAATAATTATGTTCAGTTATGCACTCAATACTTGGTAGGGAATCCTTTTGCAGAAATGACTGCTTCAATGTGGCGTGGCATGGAGGCAATCAGCCTGTGGCACTGCTCAGGTGTTATGGAGGCCCAGGATGCTTCGATAGCGGTCTTAAGCTCATCCAGAGTGTTGAGTCTTGCATCTCTCAACTTACTCTTCACAATATCCCACAGATTCTCTATGGGGTTCAGGTCAGAAGAGTTGGCAGGCCAATTGAGCACATTAATACCATGGTCAGTAAACCATTTACCAGTGGTTTTGGCACTGTGAGCAGGTGCCAGGTCGTGCTGAAAAATGAATACTTCACCTCCATAAAGCTTTTCAGCAGATGGAAGCATGAAGTGCTCCAAAATCTCCTGATAGCTAGCTGCATTGACCCTGCCCTTGATAAAACACAGTGGACCAACACCTGCAGTTGACATGGCACCTCAGACCATTACTGACTGTGGGTACTTGACACTGGACTTCAGGCATTTTGGCATTTCCCTCTCCCCAGTCTTCCTCCAGACTCTGGCACTTTGATTTCCGAATGACATGTAAAAGTTGCTTTCATCCGAAAAAAGTACTTTGGACCACTGAGCAACAGTCTAGTGCTGCTTCTCTGTAGCCCAGGTCAGGCGCTTCTGCTGCTGTTTCTGGTTCAAAAGTGGGTTCATGCTTCCATCTGCTGAAAAGCTTTATGGAGATTAAGATTTCATTTTTCAGCACGACCTGGCACCTGCTCACAGTGCCAAAACTGGTAAATGGTATACTGACCATAGTATTACTGTGCTCAATTGGCCTGCCAACTCTCCTGACCTGAACCCCATAGAGAATCTTTGCGATATTGTGAAGAGAAAGTTGAGAGACGCAAGACCCAACACGCTGGATGAGCTTAAGGCCTCTGTCGAAGCATCCTGGGCCTCCATAACACCTGAGCAGTGCCACAGGCTGATTGCCTCCATGCCACACCGCATTGAAGCAGTCATGATAATGGTAAAGCCTACCTCCCCTTAGTCCTCCCCCCCAACCAAACCCCATACATCATCTTATGCTAAGGAATAACTGCACACGGACTACTCGGCATTGGATTTAATTTAAGGCCAGAGCAGCCCTCCTTTATTCAGCCAAATTAACAATGATCCAAAACATTATAATATATACATAACCAAAATAACCATCAGAAAACAACAACATATACAAAGAGCTGGGGTACAGGGGGTCCAGGAGGCACCGAATGCAGTTTGCAAAAAACACCATGTGACATGCAGCCTTGAACCGGCCCCCAGCCGCGCACCCGGCTCGGGGACAGCTGCATGCCCCAAATTCGTCTTCTCTCTTCGTTCACCTAAAACACCGGATTTGTCCCGCGACAAATCCCCTTTTACAGTAAAACCGGCCTCTGAACCCCCTTTTTACCCCTCCAACACGAAAGAGCATGACCCCTTATGCTCTTGAGGCCAACAACATCAAAGCTCTTTGTATCCCATCCTCAATACCCAGAGCCCATATGTCCATCCCAATGTCATTGAGGTGGACCCCGTCCTCCTGTAAAAACAAAAAGATGTCCTCCTCCAAATCGATGTGCCGGATGGCCAGGCCCCCGTTCCTAACAAAAAACCGTGCCACCTCCTTATTCATCTTAATCCTGGCTTTATTAACTCTAGGGACTGAATTAGCCAATCTCCAATAACTCCTCTCTACTACATCAGACCAGACCACTATGGTCCCCGGGAAAAGGGCACTAATTCTAAAAAAATCGAATTTAATTTCTTTTATAACCACCCTGGTGGACCGTGCTGCCAAATCATTGCCCCCCACGTGCAAAACAAGAATGTCAGGGGACCCGTCCAGCCGAGACAGCCTATGTAGTTCCGCTAACAAACTAGGCCAAACCATACCAGGGAAATCCAGCCACCTGATACGCACCTGGTCCCTGGGGAACCCAAGTTGCCGACCTTTAGGCCTGACATCAGCTCTCCTTGCACCCCTGCTGACGTAGGAGTGCCCCACAATCCAGACCGTTCGTCGCGAACCTGCAATAAAAGAAAAACAGGACTGACAGCCAGTGCCCTGATGCCACTAACCCCCCTCTATCTAAACCAAATGAGGCCTCACATAAGACTTGTACCGCATGGACTCCCACCTGCCAATTTGCCTAATGACCCCTTCGCTCAAACCCCAACGTGACGCTTCCGTAGCCGCACCAATTCGGAAAGAGTGGGAGGCGAACTCGCAGGGCGGAAGACCCAAAGCAGTCAAACATTTTCAAAAAATGGCAATAAATTGGAACCGGGACAAGAGGGTACCATCCTGATGTGCTAAAAACACCGAGGACTCCGGAGGCCTGGCTTCCAAAAAACTCTTAACACTAAAATGCGGGCACAAATGTCCGCCAGTCGGAACAAAGTAATTATCCGGCCCTTGCCCGCTTGATCAGTCTTGGAACGTCCCAAAAATATGGCCACCGAGTCGGACAGGACCGTTACGTGTTTTGCGAGGATGCCTCCCACTCCCGACTTGTTGCGGCTCACCAGTTCCCCTATCCGGAAAGCCCCAAAAAAGGCTAACACAAACGCAGTTCTGAATAGATCACATTCATAGCTAGAGGAACACAATCCCGGTAACTCACCCACCAACCTGCCCAACAATTCGAACGTGATCGGGCGCCTGGCCTCCCTGCGGACCACCCCCACCCGGTACCCCTTTATGGCCTGCTTAACTCTAAAATCCTTAGTAACGTCTACCAACCCCCTCATTTTAAACCAAAAAGCCATTGCCGACAGTTTCTTAGAAACTGCAGACGCTGACACCCCTTCCACAAAATTCCTTCCCACGAAGTACAGCAACAAACACAGCCTCTCCTCGTCCGAATCACAACCTCCCACCTGCGCCATCAAAGCGTCCCACGTGTTCCATACTACCGTGTACGCTGCCAATGAAGACTCCGATAAGGATCTTGAGATCATACTGGAAATGGCCCGAAGGGAATCTTCCACGCCGTGGATGGGCAAGGAACCCCACGCTCTTCCGCCGTGGGAACCGCCGCCCGGAATCTGCTCCACTGGAACTGAGAAAGTGCATCAGCCACAATGTTATCAATCCCCGGCAAGTGTACAGCAAACAAATAGATATTGGAACGCAAACAATCTAGGACCAACTGACGCATCAAACAGATTACAGGGGGCGAGGACGCCGAACAAGTGTTAATTGCCGACACCACTCCCATGTTATCACAGTTGATCCTGACCCGCCAATTCGCCAACTGAGGCCCCCAGACCTGAACCGCCACCACTATGGGAAATAATTCCAACAACACTAAATTGGAAGTAAACCCCGCCTCCACCCAGGACCTGTCCCACGGCGCCGCGCACCAACGCCCTGCTAGGAATGCTCCAAAACCATGAGAGCCCGATGCATCGGTAAATAAGTCCAGCTCCAAATTACTTACCGTATCCTGCATCCACAGTGACCTACAGTTGAAATCTGCTAGAAAAACTAACCAGACCTGTAAATCAGCCCGGAGCTCCGCAGTCAGCCGAATGCGGTGGTGTGGAGCCGAAACCCCAGCGGTTGCCATTGCCAATCGCCTGCAGAAAATGCGCCCCATGGGCATGATTCTGCAGGCAAAATTCAACTTACCCAGTAGAGACTGCACCTCCCTGAGCGTCAATTTCTTGCTCCTTACTGCCATACCGATGGACTCCCTAAGATCCTTGACCTTGTCTTCAGGCAAGCTGCATTCCATGGACTCGGTGTCAATGGTAATGCCCAGAAACTTCAACGATGTAACTGGCCCCTCCGCACGGGCGTAGGGCCCGAGGTCGCAGCGGTCGCACCCGCGACTGGGCCCGGCTCCTGCAGCCTGAGGGGAGGGGCCCGGGGCCCCGTCTGTGCGTGTGTTTAGACTGGCAGCGGCGGCACTTAATTAACCTGGCGGGCTCTGTTTGTGGCTCTAAGACACAGTGCGTGCAGACAATACACAGTGCGTGCAGACACATCCACGCACTGTCTGCCTGCCTGGTCTCCAGTAACCATCTCCCCTTCCTCGCTCTCTTCAGACAGCAGCGGCCACTTCAGTGTGTGTGACTGTTATACGTCACAGTCACACACAACAAAGTCACGCTGGCTCTGATCTCTGAGGAGATTACTCGTCATCTCCTCTGCAGCTGCTGTCACTCACTCCATCCTGACCTTCCGGACCGCCCCCTCCACGCTCCAGTTGGCCCTTCACTGATCTCTAGCTGGCCTGGCTCCTCCCATATCCCTCGAGTGAGATGCAGGTTCAGCCAGAGTCAGTGTGGGAAAGTCGTGTTTGTCGCCTGCAATTCTGCTGGACTGCTGCCATATACAGTCAGTGGGGAGGTCGAGGAGTCTGTAGCTTTGTAAGTCAGGCTGCATTGCCTCTCCTACTGTGTCCCTGTCTCTCTCCCTAGTCCCTATGGCTGTCTCTCCCCCCCCCTCCTGTCCCTGTATCTCCCTATGGCTGTCTCCCCCCCTGTGTCCCTGTCTCTCCCTATGTCTTTTGCCCCCCCCCCCCCCGTGTCCCTGTCTCTCTGCCTATGGCTGCCCCCCCCCCGTCCCCGTCTCTCCCTATGGATGTCTCCCCCACTGTGCCCCTGTCTCTCCCTATGGCTGTCTTCCCCCCCTGTGTTCCTGTCTCTCCCTATGGCTGTCTTCCCCCCCCCCCCCCGTGTCCCTGGCTCTCCCTATGGCTGTCTTCCCACCGTGTCCCTGCCTCTCCCTATGGCTGTCTTCCCCCCGTGTCCCTGTCTATCCCTATGGCTGTCTTCCCCCCCCCCCCCCCCGCGTGTCCCTATCTCTCCCTATGGCTGTCTCCCCCCCCCCCCCCCCCTGTGTCCCTGGCTCTCCCTATGGCTGGCTCCCCCCTGTGTCCCTGGCTCTCCCTATGGCTGTCTTCCCCCCGTGTCCCTGTCTCTCCCTATGGCTGTCTTCCCCCCGTGTCCCTGTCTATCCCTATGGCTGCCCCCCCCCGCGTGTCCCTATCTCTCCCTATGGCTGGCTCCCCCCCTGTGTCCCTGTCTCTCCCTATGGCTGTCCCCCCCCCCCCCCCCTGTGTTCCTGTCTCTCCCTATGGCTGTCTTCCCCCCGTGTCCCTGTCTCTCCCTTTGGCTGTCTTCCCCCCGTGTCCCTGTCTATCCCTATGGCTGTTTCCCCCCCCCCCCCCCGCGTGTCCCTATCTCTCCCTATGGCTGTCTCCCCCCCCCCCCCCCCCCTGTGTCCCTTTCTCTCTGCCTGTGGATGTCACCCTACCTGTGTCCCTGTGTCTCTCCCTGTGGCTGTCTCTCTCCTTGTGTCCTCGTCTCTCTCCTTGTGTCCCGGGTCTCTCTGTGTCTCTCCCTGTGTCCCTGTCTCTCTCCTAAGCTGTCTCTCTCCCAGTGTCCCTATGTCTCTCCCTGTGGCTGTCTCTCTCCTTGTGTCCCTGTGTCCTGGTCTCTCTCACGGTTTTCCTGTGTCTCTCCCTGTGGATGTCTCTCTTCCTGAGTCCCTGTCTCTCTCTCTGTGGCTGTCTCTCTCCCTGTGTCCCTGTCTCTCTCCCTCTGTCCCTGTCTCTCCCTGTCCTCGTCTCTCTTCCTGTGTCCCTGTCTCTTTCCCTGTGTCTCTCCTGTGTCCCTGTCTCTCTCTGTGTCCCTGTCTCTCTCCCTGGCTATCTATACTGAGGCACCTACTCTTGGCTACCTATACTGAGGCACCTATTCCTGACTACCTATACTGGGGCACCTATTCCTGGCAGCACCTATTATTATTATTTAGTATTTATATAGCACCAACATCTTCCTCAGCACTGTACAGAGTATATTGTCTTGTCACTAACTGACCCTCAGAGGAACTCACAATCTAATCCCTACCTGGCTACCTATACTGGGAGCACCTATCCCGGGGCTACCTATACTGGAACACCGATACCTGGCTACCTATACCCTAGGTACCTATACCTGGCTATTTAATGTAGGGGGGGGGCCCAGGTCCAAATTCCGCATCGGGGCCCTGAGGTTTGTAGCTACGCCACTGCCCCTCCGTCTTTTCCTCCGCGAGTGGGACCCCGAATTGCCCGCAGACCCGCTTCATACAAGCCAACGCGTAAGCGCAATCGGGGGAATCCGCCGGGCCCATGAACAGGAAATCGTCCAGGTAATGTATCACTGACCGGACACTCGACACGTCCTTCACCACCCATTCCAGAAAGGTACTAAACCTCTCGAAATAGGCGCACGAAATGGAACACCCCATGGGGAGGCATCTATCCAGGAAGTACTCACCTCTCCAAAAGCAACCCAATAAACGAAAACTAGAAGGATGGACTGGTAACAGCCTAAAAGCCGATTCGATATCGGTTTTTGCCAACCGTGCACCCTGTCCTAAACGCCTAACCCAACTCAAAGCCTCATCGAATGATGTATACACAACCGACGTATCATCACTTGACAGACCATCGTTGACCGAAGCACCTCGAGGAAAAGAAAGATGGTGGATTAGACGAAAAGCCCCTGGCTCCTTTTTAGGGACAACACCAAGAGGCGATACAATCAAATCCACCAAAGGACAAGACCTAAATGGACCCGCCAGCCGGCCTGCCGCAACCTCCTTCTCAATTTTCTTATCTACAACGCCCGGGTACTCATATGCAGATTTTAGGTTCCGAAAAGGAGGTTCCAAACGAACCAACAACTACTGGGAATCCTAAAACCCTCCTCAAAACCTACCCGTAGGAATTCTGCCACCTCCTGCTCGGGGTACCTACTTAGAGACCTGGCCATCCCTGTTCCCCTCACTGGCGTCATCCCTCTTGTGCGCATAATCCTCTGGCTTGGCCCTCCGCTGCCTATAACACCTTGTGGCCGCATGGGAGCCTCCGCAACTGGAGCACTCATGTTTAAAACGACAGGAGTGGCCAAACCGACAGGAACCCTCATTAAATTGCCAACATACGCCTTTTCCTCGGGCAACTGACTGACCTGCCGGGGACGACCCGGCGGCTGCGGCAGGAAAGGACTGGGGAGATCTAGATGGGATCATCAGCCACATCCACAAGGTTATATCCTTGTGGTCCCACCTTACTTCCGAACGCACTGCCTTGGTTTGCCGGAACTGCTCGTCATAACGCAGCCAAGCATTCCCGCCGTATGACCGATAGGCCTCACCAATGGAGTCCATGTAGCCGAACAGAGCCGAGCAGTGCTCAGGCTGCCTTTCCCCAATTACGCTTGCCAGAATCGAGAACGCCTGGAACCAATTCTGAAAAGTACGGGGAATCAACCTGTATCGCCTCTCCTCTTCCCGCTTCTTCTCGTCCGGCTTACCCTTGTCTAAATTAAATTTCTCCAGCTGTAGAAGCGAGAATATCTCAATATACTCGCCCCTCCAGATCCGCTCCTTCACCTCTTGCTTCAAATGCGACCCTAGAAGGCCATTGATGCAGACATAAAGCTCCGCATGTGATGCGTCCGCCAAACGCACCTGACCCCCACTGGCTGTGGAAGACTCACCTGTGGATACCTCAGTTTGCACCGCCACTTCCGACTGGGCCCCCTCCCCCCAAGCCTAACCCCGCCGGCGGGGCCACCTGGACCACCCCTTGTGCTAATGGTCCTATAACTGGCGTAAGCTAATTACCCGGGGGGGGGGGGGGAGGGACCCACTGACATGGTGTTTGAAACCACCGACCCCAGACTAGAGGACGGGGGCACCCACGCCCCCACTGGAGACACTGACAACCCCGGCAACACCCCCCCGGACCCAGAAGATGGAAGCTGAGCCTGGGAAGGAAACTGCAACCCCAAGGTTGCCGATAAGTTCCCCCCTCCCTGACTACACCCACAAATTCCCAACAACAAGGTGGCTAAGGCATTTATGGCAGCTACATTGGCCTCACCTGGCTGCGCCGGACGCGCGTCCCTGCCAGCCGTTACTCCGGCTCCAACCGCTGCATTGTCATCATCGTCCTCCACGGAATCGGCCTCAGAAGCTGGGCTGGTCCTGGCCGCACGGTCCCCGCTGCGCTGGTCACGCTGTCCCTGCTTGTCACCGGTACTGCTGCCCTTCTTCTTCGCAGACCCTCCAGGCTTGGCCTTGCCGACTGGACCCTTGTTCCCACCATGCGCCCGATGGGTCACCGCCGCTGTGGACCGGGCGGCACCCGCAGCATGGGAGTCCTTCTGTTGAGCCCTCTTAGTCTGCCGCGCAGCGCGGGGACTAAGGGCCGCATTACCTCCTGCTGGTCTCTTGGAAGGGCGAGCGGCTCCAGACGTGCCCTCCCCCGCCGAATCTTCCTGCTGTGGTGTGGGATTCCTCCCGCCTGACCCCCCCGACTTTGAGGAGCGCTTTGGGGGGGGAGGCGGAGGGTCCCGTGGGGGGCTCCCAGAGCGACGCCGCACTCGTCCTTGTGGTTCCGGGCTCAGCCGCTCCGGCGGCCTAGACAGGCGTCTCCACGTCTCCTGCGTGGCTGGAGCGCTGGGCGCCGCAGCCGCGGCGGGCTCGCTGGTCGCCGCAGCCTCCGCTGCAGGGTTCATGGCAGCCAGCTGGATGTGGACCCAGGATGGGCCCCTCGATTCCACCTCCTCCCTAATCCTGGCCACCAGCCTCTCGATGTCCTCCATTGCGCAGGGAACGAGCGGGCATCCAGCGAGAGCTTCTTCCACCTACGCTCTCTAGCAGGAAGTGCCCGCCCCCCTTCTTCCTCCCCTAACCCAGGCAGCAACTCCCCGCCTACCCTACACGAAACCACCCCCCTGCTTTCCTATTCTGCTGCTGGGGGAGCCTCCCCAGCCCGCCCACCAGCTAACCCCACCCTCCGCCAGGGAGACGGCTACCCCATCATGGCCGGGCCCTCCACATTCCGCTCTGCTACAACTCCAGGCCCTCTCTTTTCTGCAAAAGGATTCCCGACCAAGTATTGAGTGCATAACTGAACATAATTATTTGAAGGTTGACTTTTTTTGTTTTAAAAACACTTTTCTTTTATTGGTCGGATGAAATATGCTAATTTTTTGAGATAGGAAATTTGGGTTTTCATGAGCTGTATGCCAAAATCATTGATATTAAAACAATAAAAGGCTTGAACTACTTCAGTTGTGTGTATTTGAATCTAAAATATATGAAAGTCTAATGTTTATCAGTACATTACAGAAAATAATGAACTTTATCACAATATGCTAATTTTTTGAGAAGATCCTGTACATACACACACACAGCCATATTATTTTACTAAAGGTGGGTACACACGTCAGATAAAAGTCTTTGGAAAATGAAAGATCACAGACCAATTTTACCCCCTTCCATGTAGTATGAGGGCATACTCTACACAGTCTATTCTATGGAGCTGAGCTCCTCATCAGATACAAATCTTTGCAAGATGCTGTACACAAAGATGCTGTACACATGCAACAGATCAGTACCTGCAAAAGATCAGTTCCTGCAAAAGATCCGTTCCTGCAAAATGCATTCATAGTCTATATCTGCAGATCCTCATACACACCTTGTTTAATAGACAATTATCTGCAGATCAGATCCACCAGTATGGCTCTTATATAGAGATGTAGTGAACTGTTCGCCGGCAAACGGTTCCAGGCGAACTTTGGTAGTTCGCGTTCGCCTGCAGCAGGCGAACTTTTGCGGAAGTTCGATTCGCCCCATAATGCTCTATTGAGCAAAACTTAGACCCTCTACATCACAGTCAGCAGACACATTATTGCCAAACACACTGCTCTCACTGCTGGAGGCCTCCCCCCTCCTCCAAGCAAGGTCCTTATACCATTTGACTCACTTGTCTGCCTACACTAATTAGTTAAGGGACAGCTGCTTCCCTCCTCCTCCTCCTCCCTCCTATCCTTCTACCTATTCCCTACCAGAGGGAGGAGGGTCTTATCTGCCAGGGAATTACATTATTTCAAAAGCCAGCTTACATACCATGGCTGGGAATTGAACCCGGGTCTCAGTGCATGGTAGGTAACTAACATATCCATTATACCACCAACACTACTAGCCAAAACTAGTCCAAGCTCCAAGCTCCAAGCTCCAAGCTCCAAACTCAATCCAAGAGAAAAATTAGACAAGACAAATAACATTTATATCACACTTTTCTCCTGGCAGACTCAAAGCACCAGAGCTGCAGCCACTAGGGCACACTCTATAGGCAGTAGCAGTGTTAGGAAGACTTGCCTAAGGTCTCCTACTGAATAGGTCCAGGCTTACTGAACAGACAGAGCCGAGATTCAAACCCTGGTCTCCTGTGTTAGAGGCAGAGCCCTTAACCATTACACCATCCAGACAATGTCTTTCGTGTTCAACAGTTGTCAAGAGAAAAATTAGACAAGACAAGTAACATTTATATCACACTTTTCTCCTGGCAGACTTAAAGCGCCAGAGCTGGAACGGAACTTCAGCTCCATGGAATAGACTGTGTAGAGTATGGCTCGTATATAGAGATGTAGTGAACTGTTCGCCGGCGAACGGTTCCAGGCAAAATTTGGTAGTTCGCGTTCGCCTGCAGCAGGGCACGCTCTATAGGCAGTAGCAGTGTTAGGAAGACTTGCCTAAGGTCTCCTACTGAATAGGTGCTGGCTTACTCAACAGACAGAGCCAAGATTTGAACCCAGGTCTCCTGTGTCAGAGGCAGAGCCTGTTACGATTCATATTGTATCATCTCCTGCCTGCTGGTGGTGGTATTGAGTTGGACTGCCCTGGACTTCCACTATCCACCAGCAGGTGGTTTATCATCACATTTAAGGACTTGCAGTTCTTTGTATGGCCTGCAGAGGCCTCTAATGTGTCTCTGAGCAATTACCACCAGATGCTTCCTATTACATGGACTATATAAGTCTGCCTCTTCCTGCAAGTCATTGCCAGAACTTCCTTTCTACAGGTCTGAGTCTCTGGTCACCTCTGTTGTTTGATACCTGGTTTCCCGTACCTGCTCTGTGATCTGATTACCTGCTGCTGAACCTCTGCTAGTCCTGACTCTGCTTCTGTCTATTCTTTTGTACCTTGCTTGTATCTGATTACCCGTTGCTGACTCTGTTATTCTGTTTTGACCTGTCTTTGCCTGCTCCCTTTGATACCGCGTTATTGTATATATATTTGCTTGTACATATATATCTCCTGCATGCCGTTTGTAGTTAGATAGATAGTCAGGGTTTTGGTTTATGTGTGCACACTGTTTTGTTTGGTTTGCGGGAGATTCACTGTATATATTGTTTGCATATGGTTGTATGTTATTTGCATGATTTGGTTCTTAATAAATCATTATTTTTGCACCTTAATTCCTGGTTCCAGTGTCTGTATGCTGCAAACTGTGGTCAAACCCTGTTTCTCCGTTCAGGCCCCTGACAGTAAGTTCTGGCCATATATACACTGACCACTGCAGCTATACTGCACACTGATACCTGGCTGTTCTGTCCAAAAATGGATCTACAACAAATTGATTATTATGCATTGCTTGCTGATGAGGATGAAGCTGAGTGTCGTGCAGATTTTGCTGATTTCTCTAAAGCTGAATTGCAGCAGTTGATTAGCCAGACATATAGTTATGTCAAATTAGGAATAATTCGTACAGAAGATATTGAAAATTTAGCCAGGATCTGGAATGATCTTGCATACCCCAAAATGACAAATATTTGCATGCAACCTGATTCTGACCAAGGTGTAGTCAGTGATTATGATCCACCGTTTGACAATTATGCCATAGAAGCTCTGATTAACTTGTTTGAGGATGACAGGGAATATTTTCTTGATCATTACTCAAACAAAGGTAAACAGAGCGTGCAGGCTTGCATAGATTCCCTCCAGTCCCTGATCACTCAGGGAATATGCAAGTATGGGAAAGCCTCCCTTCTGTTAAATGCTTGGCAGAAGATTATTTCTGCAGGTTCCACAACCCTTACCTCACCTGTTGTGAATCCAGTTCAGGTTGATTTTACCTCAGAACAAGTGAACATGTATTCCAATTATTTAAAGAGAGACAAAAATGCCTTTTTTGAATTCTATAAAAGACAAAGCTTTGAGTTTGTAAGGGGGTGTAAATGTGCAGTCGAGAATCTGTTGTCTGACAGAAAATGTAAGCCTGAGTCAGCCCATGCTTTGATCAATGCATATTCAGAAATCTTGTCATTATGCACACCTCCTGTTAACCCTCTGAATGCCACTCACTCCCAGTCCACTGCAGTTAAACAGCTGCAAAGTCAGTCTCCCAGCAAAGAAGAATTTAATTTTATTTTTGACTCTGAACTGATTGATGATTTGTTTGATTTTCTGAGAAAGGATAGAGAAGGATTTATTAAGTATTACTGTGACAAAAGTGAAGGTTTTGTGTCTGCCTGTATATGTGCAACTGAGACATTGATTGCGCATAGGCTTTGCAAGTATGAATCCGCTTCTGCCTTAATTGCTGCCTATTTAGAAGTCCTGCAAGTAATACATTCTTTAGTTAACCCTCCGAATGTCTGTCACATTCAGAATCCTCAGCCCACAGCCACTAAACAGCTTAAATGCCAATCACCCATTAAAAAACAATTTGATTTCATTTTCAACTCTGATCAGATTGATCACTTATATGGTTATTTAAAGAGAGACAAACAAGGGTTTTATGAATCTTACTTTGAGAAGGGGGAATTGTATGTGTCTGCCTGTGTTCGTGCAACTGAGTCATTGATGCTGCATAAGCTCTGTAAGCGTGAATTTGCTTCTATGTTGATTACTGCCTGGCGTGAAATCCTTTCTTCCTGTTTCCACTCTCCTCCTTCTGCTCATTCTCCATGTGTCTCTTCTTGTGTCCAGAACTCAGAACCTGCAATAGTTAAAAAACCTGTAAAATCAGCAACATTACAAACCGCTATCAGATCCACACCTTGGTCCTGGCAGTGTCCAGTTATACCAAGAGAACCTGCTGTTCCAGTTTCCAGAGTGGTCACCAAAACCAGACGCAAATACTTTCCTACAGCTTCCATTACTCCAGTCATCTCACCTCCCGTGCAGCCTCCAGTCATCTTGTCTTCCGTGCAGCCTCCAGTCATCTCGCCTCCTGTGCAGCCTCCAGCCATCTCGCCTCCTGTGCAGCCTCCAGCCATCTCGCCTCCTGTGCAGCCTCCAGTCATCTCGCCTCCTGTGCAGCCTCCAGTCATCTCGCCTCCTGTGCAGCCTCCAGTCATCTCGCCTCCTGTGCAGCCTCCAGTCATCTCGCCTCCTGTGCAGCCTCCAGTCATCTCGCCTCCTGTGCAGCCTCCAGTCATCTCGCCTCCTGTGCAGCCTCCATCCAACTCCTGTTTGGTGCAGCCTCCAGTTAATGTTCCTGTGACACTTGTTATACAGACTCTTGCCTTCCTCTCACAACTCTTGCAGACTTTGCCTCCGTCTCCAGAGCCTTGTGCTCAGTCTGCAAAACCTCATTTCCAACCTACAGAGACTTCAAAACAGCTTGCAGAATCCTGTTCACAGTCTGCAGAACTTTGCATCCAGTCTGCAGATCCCTGTTCCCAGTCTGCAGAATATTGCTTCAAGCCTGCAGGGACTCTGTCTTCATCTGCAGAGCCTTGCCTCCAGTCTGCAGAGACTTCAAATCAACCTGCAGAATCCTGCTCGCAGTCTGCAGAGCTTTGCATCCAGTCTGCAGAACCTTGTTCCCAGTCTGCAGAATATTGCCTCCAGCTTGCAGGGACTTTGCCTCAGTCTGCAGAACCTCACTTCCAGCCTGCAGAGACTTTGATCCAATTTGCAAAAGTTTGCATCCAGTCTACAGAAAACTGCATACAGCCTACAGAATTTCAATCTAGTATCCTGCCCACTCAGTTTCAGTTCCAGCTCGCACAGGCCCAGTCCGCACAGGCTCAGTGCCAACTCGCACAAACTGTATCAGGGTCTCAGCCAAAGGTCCAGTCAAGCGCTCAGCCAACGGTTCAGCCATGCGCTCAGCCAACGGCCCAGCCAAGTACTAAGCCAAAGGTCCAGATCCATGAAGTTATGCAGGATGGTGCCCTGCCTGAAACTACTGAGCCTGTTGCCCTGTCTGAAGTTTCCCAACCTGTTAACCTGCCTGAAGTTTTCCTGCCTTCTGTTTCACCTGATGTTATGCAATCTGCTGCCCTGTCTCCACAGACTTTTGCTGCTGCCCAGTCTCCACAGACTTTTGCTGCTGCCCAGTCTCCACAGACTTTTGCTGCTGCCCAGTCTCCACAGACTTTTGCTGCTGCCCAGTCTCCACAGATGTCTGCTGCTGCCCAGCCTCCACAGATGTCTGCTGCTGCCCAGCCTCCACAGATTTCTGCTGCTGCCCAGCCTCCACAGATTTCTGCTGCTGCCCAGCCTCCACAGATGTCTGCTGCTGCCCAGCTTCCACAGATGTCTGCTGCTGCCCAGCTTCCACAGATGTCTGCTGCTGCCCAGCTTCCACAGATTTCTGCTGCTGCCCAGCCTCCACAGATTTCTGCTGCTGCCCAGCCTCCACAGATTTCTGCTGCTGCCCAGCCTCCACAGATTTCTGCTGCTGCCCAGTCTCCACAGATTTCTGCTGCTGCCCAGTCTCCACAGATTTCTGCTGCTGCCCAGCCTCCACAGATTTCTGCTGCTGCCCAGCCTCCACAGATTTCTGCTGCTGCCCAGCCTCCACAGATTTCTGCTGCTGCCCAGCCTCCACAGATGTCTGCTGCTGCCCAGCCTCCACAGATGTCTGCTGCTGCCCAGCCTCCACAGATGTCTGCTGATGCCCAGCCACTAGAGACTCCTGTTATCAACGCTCCTGATGCTTCCAAGACTGCTGTCTGCCCTGTTGGTACCAAGCCTGCTGCAGCGCCTGATGTCTGCCAGTTTCCTGCTCTGTCTGAGACCTGCCAACCTGTTGTCCACTCTGATCCTGTCCAGTCTCCTCCTCAGCCTGATGATGCATGCCAGTTTCCTGCCAAGCCTGTTGGTGCCTGCCAGTCTCCTGTTCAGCCTGATCTTGCTCATTTTCCTGCCAAGACTGATGATCCTGTCCAGTCTGCTGTTAAGCCTGTTCCTGTCCAGTTTCCTGCTCAGCCTGATGATGCCTGCCAATCTCCTGCCAAGCCTGTTGGTGCCTGCCAGTTTCCCGTTCAGCCTGACGATCCTGTCCAGCCTTCTGCTCAGCCTGACGATCCTGTCCAGCCTTCTGCTCAGCCTGACGATCCTGTCCAGCCTTCTGCTCAGCCTGACGATCCTGTCCAGCCTTCTGCTCAGCCTGATGATCCTGTCCAGTCGCCTGCTCAGTCTGAAGATCCTGTCCAGTTTCCTGTCAAGCCTGATGATACCTGTCAGTCTCCTGCTCAGCCTAATGGTCCTGTCCAGTCTCCTGCCAAGCCTTATGCCTGCCAGTCTCCGGTCCAGCCTGATACCTTGTCTGATATCCTCCAGTTTCCTGAGATCCTGTTTTCTAAATTGCTCTCTGTCCAAAAGATGCTGGTCTGGATTTGGTTGGCATTATTTCCCTCCCTGCCCACCCAGGTTTGCCTTTTACTGCCTCCTGTATTTGTTGCTGCTTTCTGGGTCCTGCCTGATGTTGTACAGTCTTTTATCCAACTTGCCATCCTGCTTGGACGTTTACAGCTTATGTTACAACATCCAAAGACCAAGTTTTCAAAGTGTTTTCCCTCCCTGCCCTCCCAAGCTTGGCCTCTGCGACCCACCTGGCCAATGTTTGGGTTGTCTGCCCTCTTGTGGGACCCTGGTGGACATTTTCTAAAGACACTGAGGAGCGTCCTGAGGCCGCTTCTTCAGGGGGGGGTACTGTTACGATTCATATTGTATCATCTCCTGCCTGCTGGTGGTGGTATTGAGTTGGACTGCCCTGGACTTCCACTATCCACCAGCAGGTGGTTTATCATCACATTTAAGGACTTGCAGTTCTTTGTATGGCCTGCAGAGGCCTCTAATGTGTCTCTGAGCAATTACCACCAGATGCTTCCTATTACATGGACTATATAAGTCTGCCTCTTCCTGCAAGTCATTGCCAGAACTTCCTTTCTACAGGTCTGAGTCTCTGGTCACCTCTGTTGTTTGATACCTGGTTTCCCGTACCTGCTCTGTGATCTGATTACCTGCTGCTGAACCTCTGCTAGTCCTGACTCTGCTTCTGTCTATTCTTTTGTACCTTGCTTGTATCTGATTACCCGTTGCTGACTCTGTTATTCTGTTTTGACCTGTCTTTGCCTGCTCCCTTTGATACCGCGTTATTGTATATATATTTGCTTGTACATATATATCTCCTGCATGCCGTTTGTAGTTAGATAGATAGTCAGGGTTTTGGTTTATGTGTGCACACTGTTTTGTTTGGTTTGCGGGAGATTCACTGTATATATTGTTTGCATATGGTTGTATGTTATTTGCATGATTTGGTTCTTAATAAATCATTATTTTTGCACCTTAATTCCTGGTTCCAGTGTCTGTATGCTGCAAACTGTGGTCAAACCCTGTTTCTCCGTTCAGGCCCCTGACAGAGCCCTTAACCACTCCACCTTCCAGCCACTGCTTAAGGATATGTAGCCAGGCATGGCCTTGTCTTTTGTGTTCAACAGTTGTCAAGAGAAAAATTAGACAAGACAAGACAAATAACATTTATATCACACTTTTCTCCTGGCAGACTCAAAGCACCAGAGCTGCAGCCACTAGGGCACACTCTATAGGCAGTAGCAGGAAGACTTGCCTAAGGTCTCCTACTTAGTAGGTGCTGGCTTACTCAACAGACAGAGTCGAGATTCAACCCCTGGTCTCCTGTGTCAGAGGCAGAGCCCTTAACCATTACACCTTCCAGCCACTGCTTAAGGACATGTAGCACCATCCAGCCACTGCTTAAGGATATGTAGCATGGCCTAGCCTTTCGTGTTCAACAGTTGTCCAAAGAGAACCCCAGATAGCCAGGTAGATTTCTCTCTCTCTCTCTCTCTCTCTCTCTCTAGTAGGGATGGTCACAGCTTTCCTCGGAATTGTATTTTTGCGCATAAATGGATTGAGCATAAATGGTACATGCTAGGCTGGCTTCAGCATGTAGTGTTGGTGGTGGCAAGGCCATGCCTGGCTAGATATCTTTAAGCAGTGGCTGAATGGTGTAATGGTTAAGGGCTCTGCCTCTGACACAGGAGACCAAGGTTCAAATTTCGGCTCTATCTGCTCAGTAAGCCAGCACCTATTCAGTAGGAGACCTTAGGCAAGTCTTCCTAACACTGCTACTGCCTATAGAGTGTGCCCTAGTGGCTGCAGCTCTGGTGCTTTAAGTCCGCCAGGAGAAAAGCATGATATAAATGTTATTTTTCTTGTCTTGTCTAATTTTTCTCTTGACAACTGTTGAACACGAAAGGCAAGGCCATGCCTGCCTACATATCCTTAAGCAGTGGCTGGATGGTGTAATGGTTAAGGGCTCTGCCTCTGACACAGGAGACCAAGGTTCGAATTTCGGCTCTATCTGCTCAGTAAGCCAGCACCTATTCAGTAGGAGACCTTAGGCAAGTCTTCCTAACACTGCTACTGCCTATAGAGTGTGCCCTAGTGGCTGCAGCTCTGGTGCTTTAAGTCCGCCAGGAGAAAAGCATGATATAAATGTTATTTTTCTTGTCTTGTCTAATTTTTCTCTTGACAACTGTTGAACACGAAAGGCAAGGCCATGCCTGCCTACATATCCTTAAGCAGTGGCTGGAAGATGTAATGGTTAAGGGCTCTGCCTCTGACACAGGAGACCAGGGTTCAAATCTTGGCTCTATCTGCTCAGTAAGCCAGCACATATTCAGTAGGAGACCTTAGGCAAGTCTTCCTAACACTGCTACTGCCTATAGAGCGTGCCCTAGTGGTTGCAGCTCTGGCGCTTTGAGTCCGCCAGGAGAAAAGTGTGATATAAATGTTATTTGTCTTGTCTAATTTTTCTCTTGACAACTGTTGAACACGAAAGGCAAGGCCATGCCTGCCTACATATCCTTAAGCAGTGGCTGGAGGTGTAATGGTTAAGGGCTCTTCCTCTGACACAGGAGACCAGGGTTTGAATCTTGGCTCTGTCTGCTCAGTAACCCAGCACCTATTCAGTAGGAGACCTTAGGCAAGTCTTCCCAACACTGCTACTGCCTATAGAGTGTGCCCTAGTGGCTGCAGCTCTGGCGCTTTGAGTCCGCCAGGAGAAAAGCATGATATAAATGTTATTTTTCTTTTGGATTGAGCATAAATTTTACAAGCTAGGCTAACTTCAGCTAGAAGTGTTGGTGGTATAATGGATATGTTAGTTACCTACCATACACTGAGACCTGGGTTCAATCCCCAGTCACGGTATGTAAGCTGGCTTTTGAAATACTGGAATTCCCTGGCAGATGAGACCCTCCGGTAGGAGGGAATAGGTAGGAAGGGAGGTGGGAGCTCCAGGTATTAGAACCAATGAAACTTGTTTTCTATAATTTTTTTACACAGTAGAAATTTGTGTAAATTTTGAAGTTCACATCCCCATTGAAGTCTATTGTGGTTCGCGAACTTTTTCGCGAACTGAATTTTCCGCAGAGGTTCGCGAACAGGGTTCGCGAACCGAAAATCGGAGGTTTGCGACATCACTACTCTTATACTACATGGAAGGGGGTAAAATTGGTCTGTGATCTTTCATTTTCCAAAGACTTTTATCTGATGTGTGTGACCTTTAATGAGAGCACATGCTATATGGAGGAACAACAATGACATGCTTAACATAACATATAGTATTCACTGAAACTTTGGCAAAACATTCCGAATGTCACTGATTGATTCACTCTTATTACGGGATCTTTTAACTCAGTATGAGACAAGCTCTCAATGAAGCAGCAACAGTAAGACATCAATCTCCACTCTGCTGCGTTGTAAAAGTAATTAGAGGCCATAAGGTCATTAGCCTGTGTGATAAGATCTAGGAATCATTTCAGAGTGAACAAGGGAAAGTCTACAAGTTTTTTTCAAAGTGTGACTCATTCTTTGTTAGGTTGTACATGCAGTCATCAGATCTTTGCAGCAGTGAGAGACAGATGTTTTTTTACGAACCCTAGGTAGCAGGGACAGTGTACAAATTCCAGAGTGTTTATGAGTCCTTATCTGTGTTTTGGACACATGCAGTCAATATAACAATGGTGCGAGAGCAGAATACGTTTTTTCCTCTCGTTGCCTTAGCTGTCAGTCTCTTAAACTTTTCCCCCCACGGGCCACCTGTGGCTTTTGGGCCCCCCTGCGGAGGCATCCCTTGCAAGGTCTATTGTTACGCCCCTGGGATAATGTAACTTTTTGCTCTATCTCATATTCCTCAATGAAAAATGTTAGTACCAAAAAAAAAAGAGTTGGTCATTTGCAATAATGTTTTTTTTTGGAAACAATAAGTCTTTTAAACGATGTTGCCAGTGAAGTCATTTCTGCGATGGTTCTGTTTTCCGTGACATTTGTTCGGTGTGTACTGACATTTTATGCAAAATACAAAGATATGGAAGGTTTCTACATAGATCATCAAGACCCCTGCAGAGGACCAAAATGTGAACGGTTTTGTGGGATAATGAGCAGGCAAATTTCCTGCCACCTACATCCAAGTTGTGAAGCTGTATAAATAAAATATTTTTTAAACTCTGAGATCCTCATCACACTACAGTGGTGTATCAATGGAAAATGTTGCCCATGGCAAGTAGTGATATTGTGCCCCCTCCAAACAACTGTAACGGTCTTGTGTCTTAGCTCAGATGTCTGATTATGTGGTGATCTGCAAAATCACCAATAATTCAGACGCTATACCAGATTATGTGTGATCTGCAGAATGACCAATAATGCCAGTATAGCAAGACAAAGGGCTGAATGTGTGGTGTTTGGTGCAACCGTAACTTTAATAGTTTGGCGAGACCTCACCAGAGGGGCTGGTGAGGTACAATCAGGACACTGACTGTATACTTAAGTACAGTAACTTTAATAGTTTGGCAAGACCTCACCAGAGGGGCTGGTGAGGTACTATCGGTTCACTGACCGTATAATAGAGTACTACCCCAGCAAGCTGGAGATACAGCAACTGAAGAGAGAGAATCTCTTGAGGAGCGGGAGATTCAGACAATACTGCAGGCCTGAGCTACAAACAGTACTAATGATCACCTGTGGAGCAGGTGATTCAGACTGTACTGCAGCCTAGACGTAGAAAACGCAAACAGTACTGCACTAAAGAACAACTTCACCAGCGGAGCTGGTGGAGCTAGCACCTCACCAGTGGTGAGGGCCCACTGGTGAGTAGAATGGTCTGACAGGCAAGGTTCAGCAACAGAGAGGTAAGTATCGGTACAGAATCGTGAGGCAAGAGAGTAAACGGTAATCAGGCAGAGGTTCAGCAACAGGAAGGTACGTATCGGTACAGAATCATGAGACAAAAGAGTAATCGGTAATCAGGCAGAGGTTCAGCAACAGGTAGGCAGATAGGCAAAAGTACAGGATCAGAAAGCAGGATCAGAGTCAGAGAAATCGCTAAGAGTCATACACAGGAGATCAATACAATAGCCAATATCCTAGTCTAGGTGTGAAGTCCTTGGCATCAACACCCGGGAACTAGTCTAACAAATAACAATAGCAAGGTAGCAATATCCTAGACTAGGTGTGAAATCCTTAGCATCAACACCTGGGATCTAGTCTAATGTCTGAGCGCTAACACGCAAGTATTCACGACAACAGACTCCAGCAGAATGAAGCCCGGAGGCTTAAGAAGCAGAGGAGACCTCACTGGCACACCCCTCCTGGATCAGCCAATCCTGGGCGCCGTGGGACTCCTCTGACATCAGCCGACCAGCAGGTCAACTGACCGGCTTCCTCCCCGCATAAAGGTCCCGTCTATGCGTGCGCCTGCACGCTAAGGCGACTCCCTGCACGGAAGAACTTTCCGTCCTCGGCGTCCTGGAAACGGACGGAAGGATGGCCGCATGGAGGCAGCTGCGGCGGTGGTGCTGTTCGCCGCAGCTGCCTCGTCTCTTACAGTACCCCCCCCTTCTAGGCGTGGACTCTGAACACGCACCACCTGGTCTATCTAGATGCAATCTATGGAACTCCATCCTGAGTTCTTCTGCATGCATGCGAGAGAGTGGTACCCAGGATCTCTCTTCAGGACCATACCCTCGCCAGTGGACCAGATACTGTAAAGGTTTACGTACTCGCCGAGAATCCAAAATCTTTTCTACTTCGTAGTCTGGTTCTTCATTAACCACTACAGGGGGGGGGGGGGGAAGAGTGGCATCCACATACACGGCAGGCTTCAAAAGCGAAACGTGGAACGTCCTACCACCCCTGAAACTGGGGGGAAGCGACACCACATAGGTAACATTATTCACCTTTTAAGAAATAGGGTAGGGCCCTATGAACTTGGGACCCAATTTTACAGAGAGCTGCCTTAGGGACAAGTGTCGTGTGGAAATCCACACCAAATCTCCCGGTGCGAACCTCCATTCCACCGAACGTCTCTTGTCGGCTTGTCTCTTTTGAGTCGAAAAGGCTCTTTTCAAATTTTGCTTCACCTTATTCCAGATACCTCTCATTGTCTCTGACCAGTGTTCTAGAGCTGGAAAAGGTGAAGCTACTACTGGCAGGGGTGAAAACTTGGGTGATCTTCCTGTAACAACCTGGAACGGGGAGAATCCTGATGAAGCAGACCTTAAATTATTGTGGGCGAACTCGGCATATGGTAAAAATCTGACCCATTCAGTCTGGGCATCGGCCACATAGCACCTGAGGAACTGCTCAGGAGCCTGTTTTACCCTCTTGGTCTGACCATTGGTCTGTGGGTGGTAGCCGGAGAAAAACGACAACTTCATCCCCATTTGATGACAAAACGCTTTCCAGAACCGAGAAGTG